>NC_138042.1:30226259-30597532 GCF_964106645.2 Podarcis pityusensis
AAAGCAATATAGAGTATGCAGCACGTACTCCTCATCCTTGCGCTGGGCACGAGACTCTGCTTTAAATCAACACGTGGTTATGGGCTCCAGAAGTCGAATCGGAGTGCCGGCAAAGGATCGGAATGCAGAGGGACAGGTCGGATCGGAATCTGCTCTGCGCGTAAAAGTGATTGATGAGGTATGTGCTACTGCTCCGGGCAGCCTGCCAGCTTCTAGTTAATGGCTTTATGGCTGGACTTTGAACTTTCAAAGCCGTTTTGCCGGGAATAGGCAAAAGGCTCCCAGGCACAAGTTACTATGCTGGGGAAATCGAAAGTAACTTTTAAGTGCGCTTTTGGAATAAGGCAGCTGCAGCAGTGACGCAGCAAGATTTAAAGCAGCATATATGACGCTGAAGGCTAATGCCAGAGTCATGATGGCCCTTCAGGATGCTTGTGGGATTCCTAAACTCAACAAGAAAAATTATGCCGACTGGGTTCTGTATGCAGAGGCAATTCTGCGGAAAGAGGGTTTGTTTGAGGTGATTACAGAAACCCCCCCAGCTCCAGTTACAGATGCATGGGAAGCTAAGGATTCCAAAGCAAGGGGAACTCTTACATTGATAGTATCCCCAGAAGAGCTCTGTCTATTGCGTGATAAGACCTCAGCCAGAGAAATTTGGGACGCTTTGAGAGAAGCTCACTTAAGGACAGAAGCTGGGTCCACTATGTTTTACTTTAACAAGCTGCATAATATGGCTCTTGCTGAAGGTGGAGATGTGCGTTTACATCTGATGGAGATGCAAAATCTGAGACATGAGCTGCAACAGAGAGGACTCAACTTTCCAGAGGCTGTGTATTCTTTCATGATACTACAATCTTTGGGTTCAGGTTGGGAGTCTGTTGCAACCCAGATTGCTGTGCAACCAACCGCTCAGCTAACAGTGGACTATGTAACTGCCGTGATTTTAAATGAAGCAGATCGCCGGGGTGCTAGCTGCATGGGCAAGGGGGAGTCTTCACAGACGTCATCCCATAGTGCAGTGGAACCACCAGATGGCGCCAAAGCTTTGAAGGCAGTGAAATGCTACTCGTGTGGACGTCTAGGCCATATGAAGAGGGAATGCAGATATCCCAGGGCCAAGACAGAGCAGCGCAGCGAAAGCTCATCGCGCGGAAAAGGCCGAGGCAAAGGCAAAGGTCCGGTGTCTAGGACAACGCAGCACAAGGCTATGGTTTCACGCTTCACTCCAAAGGTTGCAGAGGTCCAGAAGACGTCTAGATCTTTCTTCGTTGTTGATTCAGCGGCAACCCACCACATGTGCAATGATAAGAGACTGTTTGTGTCTTTTACACCGCAGGAAGGTGCGATTCACCAGGCGGATGACCACACTATTCCCAGTAAAGGCTACGGAACTGTTGTTCTTCACAGTTTGGACTTATCGATACAGAATGTGCTTTACGTGCCAGGCGCCAAGCATAATCTGCTCAGCGTTGGACAGCTGAATGAGCGGAACATTGACGTTTCCTTCAAGAACAAGAAGTGCATCATCACAAAGAAAAATGATTATGTATTGCATGCTGAATATGTTGATCGTTTGTTTGTTTTGTATTATGATGATGTTGAAAAGGATGACACTTGTTGCATTGCAGGTTCTAACAAAAGTTTGCATGCAGAATGTATTCACGATTTTCATAGAAAATTTGGTCATTTGCATTTTGAGGCAGTATCTAAAATGCCTGCCTTGGTTGAAGGTATGACTATTAAACCCTGCAGGTACCACATGAAGTGCAAAGCATGCGCAGCAAACAAGGTGAAAATGGCTGCGAAAGGTAAGGTGTCTAGTAGGCAACCTACAGAACCATACCAGGTTGTTCATGCTGATTTAGTTGGACCACTAGCGCCCTCTTTGGGTGGAAATAGATACTTCATGGTTCTCATTGATGCATTTTCTAGATATATTTTTGTGTACAATCTCAAGCAGAAATCAGAGGCTTTTCCTAGGTTCAAGGAATTCTGTGCTTGGTTGGAAAATGTGCATGGTAAGAAGATAAAGACTCTTTTCACTGATCGCGGGGGGGAATTCACTTCTCAGCAGTTTGAAGCTTTTCTGACTGAGAAAGGAATTCAACACGATTTGTCTAGTCCTCGCTCGCCATGGCAGAATGGACTTGCGGAACGGGCAAATCAGACATTGCTTCAAGGGTTAAAAACCTTGCTGCATGATGCCAATCTTCCAGAGAGTTATTGGGCCGAATCTCTCTCGTGTTTTGTTTACAGTTACAATCGCAGGTTATCTTCAGCGATTGGTTGTACCCCCTATGAGAAGATGTTTGGCAAGAAGCCATACATCAAACACATGAAGATTTTTGGTTCTGACATGTGGGTTCACTCACCACAAAATTCCAAGTTAGACAAGCGTGGATTGCATGGTATCTTTCTAGGTTATCAGAAAGGGTCTTACAGAATAATGATGACTGACTCTAAGACAATTAAGCTCACGAGAAGTGTTGAGTACAATGCAAAGTGGGGGGAGAATGTGGGAATTTTCCAATGTTATCCTGATGACGGTGATGAGACTGAGGATAGTCAAAAGCAACCACAACAACCCACACCCACTGATGAAGGTTCTGAGTCTGAATCTGAAACTGAATCGGGTGATTCAGGGGATTTCAAGAGTGCGAAAGCCTCTATGCGACCCTCTGAAAGCTCTGATCAAGAATTGGAGGAACCATTGTTCACAGTAGGTCGTTTTTCTCCTAAGAAGGAAGAGGAGAGTGTTGAAGACTTAAGACTAATTCGTAGGTCACAGAGAGCCACAAAAGGCAGACCGCCAAAGAGATTTGCTGATGAGTTTGCTACGATAGCAGTAACAGCTGTTAAAAGCTCCAAGAAGGTATTTGAACCTTCAAGTTTCCAAGACATCCAGGGTTTGGATTCAAAGGAAGCTGAGCCATGGTTAAATGCCATGAAGGCTGAGCTTGATTCCTTAGAAAGGAACAAAACATGGGAGCTAGTTCCAGTAGTTCCAGGAATGAAACTGCTTGGAAGCAAATGGGTCTTCAAAGCGAAGACAGATCAAAATGGCAAGATAGTCAGACACAAAGCCAGATTGGTAGCCAGAGGTTTTGCACAGGTACCAGGTGAAGACTATCACGAGACCTATTCACCCACAGTGAGATATGAAAGCATTAGGCTTATGCTCAAGCTAGCTGCAGAGGAAAATCTACACATTAGTCACCATGATATTAACACAGCTTTTCTGTACGGATCTCTGGATGAATCACTTTATATGCTTCCACCTGATGGCGTACAGGTAAAACAGGGATTTGTTTGTGCTCTGAAGAAATCCCTTTATGGTCTCAAACAAAGTGCACGGTGTTGGCACACAAAACTCACTGAAGTATTGTTTTCTCTAGGTTTTCAGCAAGGGAAAGCTGATCCATGTGTATTTGTCAAAGAGGAGGGGCAAAAGAAACTGTACTGTTTGTTTTATGTTGATGATTTGTTATTCTTTTGGAAAGATGTCGCAATGTACAATAACGCCCTAGCTCAACTGAAAGAGCACTTTGACATGAAAGATCTTGGTGAGGTAAACAACTACCTATCTCTGGAAATAGAGAGAGATCAAGATGGTAACATTCTAGTACACCAGTCACGGAAAATTGCTGATGTGTTAAGCAAACTAAATCTGATGGATGCTAACCCTGTAGACACACCGATGACAACAGGTTATCAGGTAGATGACACTGAAGAAGCATTTTCTGACACTACACTGTACAGAAGTGTGCTAGGCAAGCTAAACTTCATTGCCAGATGTTCAAGACCAGACATTGCTGTTAGCTGTAATTTGCTAAGCAGACAAGTCAACAATCCTAGTGTCACGGATTGGAAAGCTCTGAAACGCATAGCGCGGTATTTGAAAGGCACTATGCATTACAGACTGAGATTTAACAATCAGAAGTCTGGTGGTCTTGAGATATTTGCAGATGCAAGTTTTGGAAGTGACACTACAGACAGGAAAAGTACGTCTGGAGTTTGCTACATGTACAATCAAGGTCTGTTTGATTGGTCATGCAAGAAGCAAACAACAGTTAGTTTAAGTACTTGTGAAGCCGAACTGAATGCACTATCGTATTCACTTAAGGATTGTGAATGGTTAGTACAATTGTGCAAAGATATGAAAATTCCTGTCAAATGTCCAATCCAGGTTTACCAGGACAACAAAGCATGTTTGGCTTTGCTGAAGTCTGAAGGTTGTAAGCAAAGCACGAAGCACTTGCAATTAAAGTTGCAGCATGCTAGGGAATGTATTCAGAAGGGACTCGTAACGGTGTCCTATATGCCAGGTAATGAAATTCCTGCTGATGTATTGTCCAAGATTGTATCAAGGGATCAACACTGTACCTATGTGCAGAAGTTGGGTTTGTACTGATATTGTACGAACACGCTGCCCAGTGATGTTCACAGAAAGGGGGAGGATGTTGGTTTCTGCTTTCCTTCACTGTGCAGCGAAAGGGCTTGTCACGAGACAGGTGTTTACATTCCACAGTCTGTACTGTTGGAGTTTCTCACGGGAAAGGGAGACTGGATGTGACGTACACTGGTTTCCTGTTTTTCACTGTACTTTGCTGTTTCACTTTGTGATTCTCTCCGAGCTGTCGAGGAGAGAGGATGCATTTTTCTGCTCCGGCAGAGGCAAGATGTCTTTCTGTAATATACCAGCTTTGAACTGTAAATAAAGCAATATAGAGTATGCAGCACGTACTCCTCATCCTTCCGCTGGGCACGAGACTCTGCTTTAAATCAACACGTTCCACCTTTTGTGCAACAATGCATTATAAAAGGAAGCAATGTCTGCAGCCGGAACACTAAGCTGAGCCACAACGACTCTTTGTTAGCGCCAGTGCCTTTTATTTTAACAGTATTTCTTAAGCACCGGGACTCAAGAACTGTCAGTCTGCATATGCAGGGTGGAATATTCCTGCCAAGCTACTGGGGAGTTACATGCTGTGTATAAATATCAGAATGTACTTGCTTTCCATCTCGCCTCTGAAGCCAAATTTCTCTCAGCCAGCCAAGGGACTGTGTGGCCCTCCTGCTGAGATAGCTGGGGGTCTCAACCTCCTTTGAGAACATCAAGTCTCTCAGCTGCCACCCGTCTCACCTAGCTTTCCCCCCGCCCCTTAGGAGTTTGTAATTCTAAGCATGCCGTGCTCAAACAGGCCCCATCACGCAAGATCCTTTTGCACTCATGAGCTTCTCAGGCTAGTTCAGTACTTTGGGTTTCTTTGAGAGGGGATCTCTTTGTTCATGACTGAGAAACTCATGCAACTCCAGAACAGCATTCCAAGTAGATGCTGTGAGCCACATTGAGCATGGAAAGGCAGCACACAAGTAAAATTATGTATGTATGTATTCTTTGTTTCTTGTTCCAGAAGGCGGTGGGTACAGATTTTTCCTCAGGGTTTACTCCCAAAGCCACAAGGCAGTGGAGGTTTAGGATCAGAGTTTTCCTTCTCCTAGATGGGCTATGAAGTGTAGGTGGGTTCCCATGAGGCAAGACACAGTGATAACAACAAGAACCTTGATTGAATTAACAGAACTGAACAACAGGGGCAAAGCAACTGCTTACATACATTTCTGAAGGCCTGGCCCACTCCCAACATGATTGGCTATCTAAACTTCCAAGCTGCGAATCATAACTGAGTTTAAGGGCCAATGGCAGAGGCCCAAAACCTGTGATTGGATATCATGTATCAAATGTTCTGTGATTGGATATCATGTATCGAATCAGAACACAGGGGCTCATGAGCTCAGGCAAACACAGACCACTGAATACATAACAGGCTACCTTCCCAAGTTGACGAGCCCCATTTGCCCCTCACTTCCCTCTACAGCATGTGCAGAAACTGCCTTCTTGACATTTGGAGTCCACTGTTGGTCTCAGCTGCTCAATCTGCCAGAGCCTGTCTTTGCCTGCAGGGGAAATCCCTAACTGACCGACAGCCTGGGACTGTGGGCATAGCTGGGAGGTGGGGGGGGGAGCTGCCCCCTGGATCAAGTAAAACAATACAAATATTTGATTAACTGGCCAATCACCTTGGTTCTGCTCCCCCCTAACAACAGTCCTGCCTCCACTAATGTAAATCCTGGCTACTTCCATGTCTGAGACACACCGGCTACTCTCACCTGGTTTAGCCACCCAGTCAAAGCCATTCCTGGGATGTGTCTGTTGACACATGCCGACAGCTTCTAGGAGCCATAGAGTGCAGGGTGGGGACAAAAGGTGGACAAACTACTCCAGAAGGAGCACATTGTGTCCCCCACCAGAGGTACAAACCAAGGGAGAAATGCTGGCTCCCTCGGCCTGAAAGCAGAGATGAGCGCCACACCCCATAGTCAAATTTAACTGGACTTAACTGCCCAGTGGTTCTTGACCTTGACTTTTACTACTGTGCCCCTAACACCACATACACCGTACCCAAATCCAGAGCAGAGTCCCTAAGGATGGGTGGCTGGCACCTTGTACGCCGCCTTCTGGTAACTTCTGCGGTCAAGAAGGTGCCAAAGGTATCACTCTGCTTTCCTTTAGACCACATCAGTGAGGTTGAGAGGGAGGTCCAGCCCAGGGCCTCCATACACACTGCTCAGGCCTGCACCCAGGGAGGTTACTTCTGTGCTGCTAGCACAGCAAAAGCAAGGCAGAAGAGGTTATTAGTGCATGTGCTTGTATATGTGTGCGGGCTGGGAGAGGGGATTTGTCTACAGGTATATGTGTGGAGTATGGGACACAGGTGGCGCTGTGGGTTAAACCACAGAGCCTAGGACTTGCTGATCAGAAGGTCAGCGGTTCGAATCCCCACAACGGGGTGAACTCCCGTTGCTCTGTCCCAGCTCCTGCCCACCTAGCAGTTTGAAAGCACATCAAAGTGCAAGTAGATAAATAGGTTGCTCTGGTTCGCCAGAAGGGGCTTAGTCATGCTGGCCACTTGACCCGGAAGCTCCCTCGGCCAATAAAGTGAGATGAGCGCCGCAGCCCCAGAGTCGGCCACGACTGGACCTAATGGTCAGGGCTCCCTTTACCTTTACCTTATATGTGTGGAGTAGAAGGAAGTGTGGAGGGTGTCAGTCCTTAGTCTCTCTCTCACACACACCGTTCTCATCTACTATCACAGGTGACATCCAAGGCTCAAAGGTCACTCTGCCATGTGCTGAGCCCTGACAGGTGTTTGAAAAGCAGCAAACACCTCCCCAGAAAAAGCAGCAAACCCAGGAGAGTTATTGAGCCCCGTAATACGTAGCTAGAGGGTCATGACATTCTCGGGCCAGGGCTAAAACCCAGCTCCGATAGAAAACTGCCTAAGAAGGAATGAGAACTGAATTTCAGTCATGGAACTCATGCCCACGTTGTGTTTCTCAGGCAACTGAGACACTTGAGTGGTGGGTGGTAGCTAGCAGTTTCAGCTGTATCCAAGAAACCAAGAAAATCCCAGTCCTGTGTGTGTGTGCATGCACGCAATTTGTGACTACATTTAAGACAGGCTGGTGTAGTTCAACTCAGGCTGACCGAAAAGCAAAATGCTTCAGAAGGCCAATAAAACAGCATAGTCATGCAACAAAGGGGCGGAGGCTGGAATCGAATTTGTTTGGCCCTTTCTGGCAGAGTGACCTGCCATTTTGTGTGCTCTGTAGAGGCGGTAGCTGACATCTGTTGATCTTTTTCTGCTTCCTGCTCACTGCACAGATTACGGTTTTTTACCTGTGGCAAATCGGTTCCCCCCAGAGATAGCTGAAATCCCTGCTGGTGTTACGGCGCACTCACAGTTAGGAATTTTGATAAACGATTTGATGTGTAAAACCTTTGGGCTGATTAAGTATGAAGAGCTCCATTGCTTTGGCATCCAGACGGATGCTTGCTATGCTGTTTTGACCAGCTGGTGGGGAAATTGGGGGGGGGGGGGAAGCTTCACGCTAATTAACAAGAAGCTTGGCAATCATTATTTATTACCCTCCTTTCCACACACCCCACCCCCAAACTTTGTCGTGAAAGGGGAAAAGCTACGTAACCCTTTGAATTTCAGAAGTGGGCTTTGCTGTTTGAGACTTCCACACAACCTATTTAGCATTCATCCTGATTTGTTTGCATGGAGATTAGACAATGTTGGCTATTTAATGAGCATTTGTTTATATTTGTTTGCAGAGAGGCTAGATGACATTGCTTCGAAGCAAGTGTTATCTCACACTTTCCAGGGCATTTTCCTTACTGCAAAAAGTCTAGCCTTTCAGAGGAAATGGATTTGTTGCGCTAGACATCCTAATCAACCATAATTGTGCAACCTGAATTTGCCAGATTGTGACAGTGTCAGTGAAAGTCTGGGCATGCCGTGACTGTAACTGCTGGGGGAAGACATGCTCTCAGTCCCAAATTTGGGGGGGTGTCTGTCTTGTGACTAGAAATAACCATCCAAAGAACAACAGCACTGAGAACAATTATATGCCAGAACAATGAGCATACAGATGAAATAGAATCCAGAATGTAAAACCAAAGGAACATTTTTATAACAAGTTATTGTACTCTGACTGTTCCACCTAAAACCAGCAATTTCCAGCATGCCAGGACACGCTGTGGTGCTGAGAAATGATTTAACGAAAGGACACAAGGCTTTTGCAAGCACAAAGACAGAAGCTGTGGAGAAGCGTACTCGTTGTGTCCTTGGGACTTAAGACTCTGTCATAGATTCAGTCAAGGATACGGGTGGCCCTGTGGGTTAAACCACAGAGCCAAGGGCTTGCCTGTCAGAAGGTCGACGGTTCGAATCCCCGCAACAGGGTGAGCTCCCGTTGCTCAGTCCCAGCTCCTGCCAACCTAGTAGTTCGAAAGCACGTCAAAGTGCAAGTAGATAAATAGGTACCGCTCTGGCGGGAAGGTAAACGGCATTTCCGTGTGCTGCTCTGGTTTGCCAGAAGCAGCTTAGTCATGCTGGCCACATGACCCAGAAGCTGTACGCCGGCTCCCTCGGCCAATAAAGCAAGATGAGCGCCGCAACCCCAGAGTCGGTCATGACTGGACCTAATGGTCAGGGGTCCCTTTACCTTTTATAGATTCAGTCAGACTATATGTTAATCTAGTCCAGCATTGCTTGCTCTGACTGCCAGCAGCTCTCTAGAGTCTCAAGAAGAGAGTCTTTCCCATCACCTGCTCTCTGACCCATTTTAAGTGGAGATGCCAGGGAGTGAACTTCTGAATACACAACATGTGAACTACTACTGAGCATGACCGGATGCTCTGATCTTGCCTTTTTGGGGTGGCGGGTATTTTGCCTGTCACTCTAAGGTAAAGGTAAAGGGACCCCTGACCATTAGGTCCAGTCATAGAATTGTACAGTTGGAAGGGTCCCTGAGGGTCATCTAGTCCAACCCCCTGCAATGCAGGAATAGCAATAATCGCTTCCTCTGTGCCAGGTTCAGAACAGAGGCCAGCGGGCCTCCATTGCCCCCAAGCACAGATCTAGACAGCTTCCTGAAGCACTCCAAGACCAGGAAATGCCACAAAACCCATTATTTTATTACAAAGACCTCACTCAAGATGGTGTGGCTGTCTTGCATCGGCAGGGACTGGACTAGATGAAATTTGAGTTCCCTTCCAGCTCTATGATACAGTGGGGTGGTTCCACCCGGAGCAGTGACTCGCACAGCAACAAACACAAATCCTCTGAGAATGGATCGTTCTTATTCTTACACACTTGAAAGTAAGGCTCTCCTGTACCGTATTTGAGAGTGAAGTGGTTTTGCTTCAGAAAAAAAGTATGTACCCGCGGGTATGAGAAGTTAGAAAACATTGATCTAAACATAACTCTGATTTGACTGTGCCTCACAGTCCTGGGATTATTTATCTTTTTTTTTTTATTTAAAGAGGAAATGTCTTCTGATTATGATGGGGTTCCCCAACAAATGCCTTCACAAGTATAGAGAGTTGGGTTCTCTGAAAGACCAACTGCCCTGAGACTGCCTACTAATGTGTTTTGGTAAGTGTGTTATTAAAAAAAACTCACTGGCTACCTCAGGTGTGGATAGCTTGTTATAAAGAATAACTCATGTTGTGGACAGATGTCCCGATCCAGTATCCAGGCCAAATACATGGGACAACTCATATGTAACTATGCCAGCTTGCGACCAGGCCATTCCCAGTAATACCTCAAGGTGGACAAGCATCTTCTATGGTCAATTTGGCCTTCCTGTTTCTTTGGCCTGGTGATTTACTTCAGGCCCTTACTGTTTCTGTCCCCTTTTCTCCTTTTCTTAAATTCCAACAGTGGCACATTCTTCAACATTTTCCCAGAATCACCACAAAACTTTTTACATGCTTATTTTGCTCTTTGGATACCAACCATGGTCACACGGAGTCTTTCTCTATGTGGTGCAGTGATGTTAATGCAGAAACACTCCTATCTGGACATTTCAGCAGCCCATTGGGTTGTTGCCCGAGGGATGATAACCTCAGCACTAGTTTGGATAGCACCATATAGTCTTCGCCTTCTGTTTTTTTTTTATCAGCAACTGAAGTTTAAGCTTGAAGTCTTTGAAAGCGTTGAAACAGAGACATTCGAGACAGCTGCTTTTTAGGCAGTCTAACAATCAAAGCTTGAAGCAACTGCTCCTTCGAGGAAGAGGCATGTTTTGCTTCACTGTGACGTCTTTGGACAGTTGTCTCATTCTCATAGCATCTGTTTTCCGTGTCTTGTAGGTGGTAGCTGCTTTCGAGTGAGAATCCGGTTTGTGTGTGTGGAAAACCATGGTTTATCAGCATGCTTGACATAGAGTTTGCAATCAATGGCTAACAAAGTCTTGACTGATGCACCAACTCTTGGGGGGTGAGCTGTCTTCGGACCCCTCAATATTTGTTTGAAGAGGGTCTGGCACCCTCTATGTTGAGGGGGCCAAGCATGCCGCCACGGAAGGCTATACCAGGCTGCACAGCCTTGGGAGACACTGCAGGGACTGGTCTTGCTACTCCATGTTTTGGGATTGGACAAGGAAGGCTCAGGATGGTTGTTTTGCATTCTCTAAAATGGGATGAAGTTTCAAGAGAAGCATTTCCTTTGTGGGGTGAATGTCAGGAGCTTCCTTGTGGGAGTAGCTATAAGCAATCAAAAGAGAAGAGAAGGGAAATTGGGGTCTGGGGTGGTCTACTCCTTAAGTCTCTTCTTGGTGAGAGATCTTTCATATACCTTTCCAGTCTTTGAGAGGAGACACTTGCCATATTCCTGAAAGTTGCAAACACTTCCCTTTGTCATTCTCAGTTTCCCCAGTAAGTGGTCAGCTACACAATTGTTTTGTTTTTACTCTTGCAAAGACATTGTTTCTCATTAGATGACTGGTATCTCTTCTTTTTTTTTCATTTTTGGTGTTCTTGCCAAGATACCTTTTATTTATGGGAACAATGGGTAAATTGGATTGTTGTGTTTACTGATATTTTAGAGCAATATTCATTTGTACAGAGCATATCTGGCCAAGTGCACCAACGGTATCACCCTCATTCCTCTTGGGAATTAAGCTTGAGACTTCAAACCCCCACCCCCCTTGCGCCATTGTAAGATGTAACTTCCATTAAAGGAAGGAAGGAAGGAAGGAAAGAAAGAGAATGATTGTATAAATGGCCTAACCAGCTATTAAGATCTCAGTGTGGAGCAGCAAGGTTTTCCTTGATTTTGTAAAAGGTTTCTAAAATGGCATATCACTTTGTTCTTGATCGCATCTTACTGGAGCCTGAATTCTCATTACTGCTCCGTCTGACAAAATGGTTAGTCAAAGCCTTCACTATTCCATACTTAAAAAGGAAAATATGGCCAATATGAAACATGGGAAGCAATGAGGCAACACAAAGAATATCCTTCTCTTATTACTAAATTGTGGTCACTGTTAAGAAACTCGCCTAGATTGTGGGTGTTATGTACTGAAGTGCCAACCAAATTGATGGCCATTCCTTGAGTTCTGTCCTGTGCTGCTGGAGGAACCAGTCTTGGAACTTGAACTAGCCAGAGCACTCCTGAAAGTGCTCTGGCTAGTTCATGGAGGAAAACAGCAGAGGGGTGATATATTCTAGGCATTACTATTCTAGCCACCCAGAGTGGCTGTGGCAATCCAGTCAGATGGGCAGGGTATCTCAGCTAAAGCATCCATGACAGATAGCCATCCAACCTCTGCTTAAAAACCTCAAAGGAAGGCGAGTCCTAAACTTTTCAATAATCTAAGTGATTGCAGTTCTCTCCTTTCAGACGGTGGGCAGTAGTGGTACGCGGTCTGAAACCAAAAGCAAATATTATTTTAAGGTCGGTGTTACGTGCTGAAGTTCTCACCCTGGGCCAGCAGGGGGATACTGTAGATAGTTCTGGTCCACATATGCAAATAAGGGATCGAAAGTGACATTCAGTGATTGGATAGTTACAGAAAATGGTTACTGTTGCGTTCTAGTGGAGCTCTATATAAGCAGGCTGGCTGAACCCTTCAGTTCAGTTCTGTTCTGGCCTGTGAATAAACAAGAGCTGTTTGAAGAATCACTGTGTCATCTGATATGTTCACCCACAACTTAACAGTGGGCTTTTCCACCCACCTCAGGAAATACAGGCACCATCCTGTGGGTTCACAACAACAGAAAATCTTCCATGTCCAGCAGCTGATTTGGATAGGCTGAAATCCAGCAAAGGTATGGGGAAGCATTGGCCCTCCAGGTGGTGCTGAACTACAACTAGCAAGCATGGTCAGTAGCCAGGGAGGATGAGAGTTGTAAAAGGCAAAAGGTTCCTCGCAATGGGTATAACAGATTGGTTACAAATGTGATTTCAAAATCAATATTAATTTTGGTCTTACAACAGGAATAGGGAACTGTCACAGGAGTCAGTAATCACAGTTCGAAGTCAGAGTTGCCTTTATTAGCAAAAACACCATCTCTACAGACTTGGTTGAGTGTCAGGCCTAATGAGCAGAGCAGCTCGTTCCTGGTTGTCTTATTCTATGAAAATCAGTTGATAAGATTGAAAGTCCCTGCCTCTCCACAGGTGTCTAATACCCTTCCTCTCCAAGGCTTTCCCCAAGTACCCGCAGACTATGTCTGCATGCAGCCAACCTCTCCTCTGCCCTTTTCGGGCCTCTTCTGGTTCTGGGAGACAATTATTGCAGCAGGAGGGGGAGACACCCATGACTCATCAGCAGCCTGACTCATCTCTACTTCTGGGACTCCCTCCCCCCACACTCCTGCTTCAGCTTTAACCTCTTATTCTGGACTTCTCTCTGCCACAGACTCTCCCAGCTCACTAAGCCCTGTTACCTCTTCAACATCCGACACCTCGTCTTCCCAATCTTCTCTCTCTGGCCACTCATCATTGTCCCACCAGCCCTCCCTGGGCTCTGAGCCTTCTTCCCTTGGGGGTTCCCCAGCTGGTTCCTCCTACTGTTCCTCTGTGTCCAACCAGTCCGTCCATGACAGGAACCTTAACCCCAGAGGCCACGTATTCCCAAGATCTCTGTCCGGCCTTGAGAACCTTCCCAAGCCACACACCTCACTGATCCTGCTTCCTGCCTTCCTCAAACTACTTTGCCAGGCTGAAATACAGACTTGTAGAAGGGCAATGTCTCTTGCTTGCCAGAATGGGGTGTGTGTGTGGAAATCTCCGGCTTTTGCATGGCTGGGATGTAGCCTAACATACAAAGGGTAAGAGGTGAACCTGTTGCTCCAATCACGTTGCCTCTGTTTTTGTAAGTACAGTTGGAAGTACCTTGGAAGTCGAACAGGTTAGTTCTCAAACGTTTTGGCTCCCGAACGCTGCAAACCCCAAAGTGAGTGCTCCAGTTTGCGAACTATTTTTGGAAGCAGAATGTCCAGTGGGGCTTCCGCAGCTTCTGATTGTCTGCAGGAGCCTTCTGCAGCCAATTAGAAGCCGTGCTTTGGTTTCTGGACATTTTGGAAGTTGAATGGACTTCCGGGACAGATTCTGTTCCACTTCCAAGGTACGACTGTACTTGTAGTAAAATATCCTTTTCAAGTTTTCAGATCTGTTGTCCAGTTAATTGGGGCCTCTTTATACTCGATCAAAAGGTTTGTATTCATGGCCGTACTAGTGGCACTGTTTCTGCCTTGGACCCCTGCTTGGGTTTATGTGAAATATGAGTCCTGGCAATCCAAGAATCTCACCAGACAAAACAGATGACGAGTGGGAGGATTGTGATGTGGAGCAACCAATATGTGCTATTATTCAGATTTGCTTCTCCGTCCTTGCCGGTAAAATGAATAAGTGCTCATCAGGTGCTTCGACCAAGCCAAGAACCTCATGCGAAAGGTTAATAAGGGTCACCTCTCTGAATCTTCACCTGTCGTAATTCTTCCTGGCAAGAGCTAGATTCTTAGAGATATGCGAAATCATTAAAAAAGCTCCAAGGAGTTCTTTAAAATTTTGCTGGGAAGGTTCATGCCAATAAAAACGACCCTTCAATGAGCCCATCTTCCCTTCTCCTTAACAGCTTGGAGCTATTTTAAAATATTCCACAAGGGGGTATCTCTTTTCAAGTTAGCCTGCAGTGACACTGCAGTGCCAGTCATTAAAACAAGTGACCTTGCTAGCTAGGAATATATTCGTGCCAACGAATGTTTAACTGTGTCAAAGGCCCTTGTGCAAAATAACGGAGGAGGACTAAAAGGAATAATGCATAGTTATTCTCTATTAGGGACGAGGGTGGTGCTGTGGGTTAAACCACAGAGCCTAGGACTTGCCGATCAGAAGGTCAGCGGTTCAAATCCCCACAATGGGGTGAGCTCCCGTTGCTCGGTCCCTGCTCCTGCCAACCTAGTAGTTCAAAAGCACGTCAAAGTGCAAGTAGATAAATAGGTACCGCTCTGGCGGGAAGGTAAACGGTGTTTCCGTGCGCTGCTCTGGTTTGCCAGAAGCGGCTTAGTCATGCTGGGCACATGACCCGGAAGCTGTACGCCGGATCCCTTGACCAATAAAGCGAGATGAGCGCCGCAACCCCAGAGTTGGTCATGACTGGACCTAATGGTCAGGGGTCCCTTTACCTTTACCTTTATTCTCTATTAGGATGATTAAGAATAATAATGAATGTTGTTATTATCAGTTCTGATTATTATTTATGAAGACTCCGAAGCTTTATATGCTGGATGCTCCCATCAGCCCCAGCTAGCTCAGCCATGTTGCCAGCAGCTAATGTTTGGCGCAGTCCAATACCCGCTGCAGGGCCACAGATTCCCCTTCTCTGTCCTAGGAAATAAAGTTTCCTGATTGGTAGAGGATAGTGAGAACAAGCTGATGACTCAGTCCTTCAGCTCTCCTCCTATGAGATGGAGCCAGGGTGGAATGGCTGGTGAAATGTGAGAAATGGCCGTCGCCTTGGCTTTGGTGCGTTACACACATAAGGCAAACGAGTTTGCCAAACCTCCTTATTAATTTGACGCTGTGAGCAGCCATGAAACATTTAGAGTCTGTATGAAATATTCAGATTCCTGTGTGGCGATTTTTGAAAGGCTGTGTGCATAATTTAAAGGTAAGTGTAATAACACCAACGTCATTAGTGCTCAATTTAGGGAGGCAGGAACAGAACTGGAACAATATGAATGTACGATCTTAGAAAAACACCCTCTTGAGCATAAGGCCACACACCAAAAGAATGTCTATCGCCCACACGTTTTTAGCTGCTATTTAGTTATGTGTTTTGTCCTACATTCATAGAGCCCAGAGCATTGCGTATATCCACCCCCCCTGTGGCGTTTGCCCTCCTAGGTGGGTCATAAGGAAAGGGTTAAATGAGTGTGAAGTGATTGGCCAGTGGGAACCCAAGGGGAGGAGTTAGAGTTGGAGTTGTTGGGAAGTCAGTTGGGAGTTGGAGAAGGAAGAGGGAGGATAAGCCTGTGGGTTGGTCTAGTTTTGATGTGTGAGAGTGAGGGAAACTGTTAGGAGGAGTCAGATAGATAGTTGGGATAGTCATTTAGAAGTTATTAGGAAGGTATAGGCCGGTAAAGAAACTAAGATTAAGAAACTGACAAGAAAAATTATCTGAAACCATAAACTTGTTCATGCTTATAAAATAAACTTGCTTATTTGATTTAGTGTTAACAACTGTCTGGACTCTGTGTGTACCCGAGAGAAGCGGGTTGGTGGCAGCGGGGAAGCAATCGCAGTGGTGGCAGAGGGATTAATAGACCGTCAAACGTCCGGGGACCCTGTGTGATCGCCACCCCCCCCATTATCTTCACAATAGCCTTGTGAGGTAGGCTGGAAGGCAGAGAAGTGGCAGCTTGCCCAAGTTCAGCCAGTAAGCTTTGTGACTGTGTAATTTGAACTTGGCTCTCTAGCTCAGTTGGTTAAAGCATGGTGCTGATAATGCCAAGGTTGCAAGTTTGATCCCCGTATGGGACAACTGTGTATTCCTGCACTGCAAGGGGTTGGACTAGATGATCCTCAGGGTCCCTTCCAACTCTACAATTCTATGATTCTATTATTCTGCTTGGTCTGCCGCAGCACTAACCACTACGCCACACTGGCACTTGTATGTTTAGATTGTTTCTGTGGCTATGAGTACAGTTTGAATTCAGGTAGCTCCCGCACAACTTCCAGAATGAAGAGTTTAACATAAAAGAAAGAACCAGGGGTCTAGTCCTTGAGCGAAATTAAAGGTAAAAATTACCGTATTTTTTGCTCTATAAGACTCACTTTTTCCCTCCTAAAAAGTAAGGGGAAATGTGTGTGCATCTTATGGAGCGAATGCAGGCTGCACAGCTATACCAGAAGCCAGAACAGCAAGAGGGATTGCTGCTTTCACTGCGCAGCGATCCCTCTTGCTGTTCTGGCTTCTGAGATTCAGAATATTTTTTTCCCTTGTTTTCCTCCTCCAAAAACTAGGTGCGTCTTGTGGTCTGATGCGTCTTATAGAGTGAAAAATACGGTAATTCAGAAATTATGCATATCACTTGTCTTAATGTTGCTTATCTACAGCAACTCAATACTGCTAGTAGCCCATAAATTGCTTTATATTTTAATTCCAAACTGAAAAAGAAGACAAATCCTAGATAATACTTAACTCAATGGGGCTTACTTCTGAGTAGGCATATTTAGGATTGCACTGTTTGTGTAACAAAATTGTATGGAGAGCAAATATATCATACAGATTTTTTGAATAACTGCAAAGTACAGTGACATATTTCTGGTGCCCATCAAACGCACTTCTCTTCCTACACTATAAATTTTTAACTTTTTAATTTGGCTTGAATCAAATGTTTACAAGAAAGGAAACAGAACAGAAAGAAAAGAAAAGAAAACCCCAACGCAGTAACTGAAATGTATCATGTCATTCAAATCAGGACCAACAGATCTAATTATTCTAAATCCAAATTCTGATTCCAATAATTTTGTAAGGCTGCCATTTCTGAAAAGCCAGAGAATGATCTCTTTAATCACTGCCCCTCGGAAGGATGACAGTAAATCTCTCCATATATATGATGTCTAATAGTTTTGTCAGCCTGCCTGTAGTTATGGATAGACATTGCAAGCAATGAGCTAAGGCCATTTTTGCAGAAAGTTCATAAACCAAAGCTGAGTTCTCTAATAAGGTTCATCATCAAGGTAAAGCATGAGAAGAATCGAGACAATATTCTTCCATCGTACTCACGACATAAATCTGCTGACTTGAGAATCACGTCCCACAGTTAAATGGGTTCACATGGTAAGTCTTTGGGGAAGGGGTCATTGTTCAACATATTTTTAATGTTTTTTAAAAAATAAATTTATTAAAGAAAGAACAACACAAAAAAGAGAAGGGAATGAGAGGAAAGCAACTAAACAAAGACAACACTGTCAGCTCATCTTCGCAATATATCAATACATCTGTCATCATTTACACATACAGATCCAAATGTCTGAATATGTATCCAGACATGGTTGATGTTTCTAGAAAGTGCATTCAAAAGTAGAAAGGGTATTAACATCTTCAAAATATTGCATAACAGATGGTGAATATTTACCCTCCCAAGCTCAAATTTTAAGTATCTTAGCAAGGACAACAAGTTAGTCCCCCCCTGCTCTGAGGTACCATTTTACAGGAGCCTATGCTGTGTCTCCTGTAAATTAAGAGATTATAAACTGCTTAATTGTTTTGTGGATCTTGCCCCACATCTGATTGGATGTACCATTCCCCGTGTCTCTAAACCACAATCTTAAGAACAATCTCTCTTTCCCTTTTCAAATTCCAGATGATCTGACAGACCATTCATTCAATGGCTGAGCAGCTGCTTTTTTTACAAAGTCTATGGCAAGAATCTGCATTTGAGCATTTGAAAAATTGCACAAACCCAAACAGAAAGCAGTCATCATGAAATTATAAAATCGTATTTTAAAATCAAAGTGCTCAAACAGTAAAACACATCCGAAGGCAGATGTCATTCATAATTAGGCAAGGAGAAAGGCCTGACTGGGAAGGGAAATGACACGATGCGTGGCTTCAAGTTTCAGTCATGCAGTCTTCTCCAATAAGTTCATGTTGACTGGGGCTGATGGAAGGTGTCCAAAATATCTTGGTGGCCATCATTTTGGGGAAAGCTGCAGCAGTGGCTGGATGGCAAGATTTACCAGAAAGGGGAAAGACCTGATCTTGGATGTGCCCAAATGCTTCATTTTAGGACCCTTTGTTTTTTAAATATCTCACAAGTTTTTTAAATATCTCACAATGATCAATGGTGCAAATGTTCCTGATGGGGTGTTAGGGGAGGGGTGGTACCCCTAGTGGGGGACCTGTCGTGCTCCTTCTGGAATAGTTTGTCCACCATTGGTCCCCAATCAGCTCCTAGAAGCTGTCAGAATGCAACAGCAGCTACACCCCGGGAACAGTTTCAACTGGCCAGTTCTTCTTTCTCTTTGGTGATCCCTCATAGCCAAATAACATTGTCTTCCATTAATATGGTCTTAGCAGTGTGTCCATAAGTGACTGTGGAGGCCAATTCTGGATCCACACATCCTTCCACAGTGGGGACATCCTCAAGGTGAGGATCTGCCACACGTGCCTTCCTCTTAGCTCGTTTCTCCCTTTCATGCTTCTTCAAAGTTCACAACGCCTTTGGTGAAGGCTACTCTCCAGCTGGCGTGCTTGTAGGCCAGTAATTCCCAGTTGCCAGTGCTTAAGCTACATTTTTTAATATTTGCCCTGTGAGCATCTTTCAACCTCTATTGTTGTTCACCGGCATTACTTTCTATTGTTAAGTTGAGAATAGAGTACAGTTGTACCTCTAGGTACGGACTCGATCCATTCCAGGGTGCCGTTCGCACCCTGAAAAGTCCATAACTAGAGTGCTGCTTCTGCGCACGCACTTGGCATGACAGAGCGCTTCTGCGCATGTGCGAAGTGCACAGAACGCTTCTGTGCACACATGCATGGCGAAACCCATTTGCAAGCTGAAAAGACACAACATGAACCTAATGCAACATGAGGTATGACTATAGTCGCTTTGGAAGACGGTAATCAGGCATCTGAACAACATGACCAGTTAAACCAGGTGGTCAGCCATTTGCTTGCCACTGCATCTCACTGGTTCTCAGAGTTAGGGTTGTCAACACTGATTCTGGCCAATAAGTGAGGAACATGTGACAGATCCCACAGCCAGTCCAGCAGCAGAGCCTGGGGAGCATCTCCAGATACTATTTTTAATGGCACAATAGTTACCCATTTATTTCGGGGGTACAGTTAAGATAGGGGGATCGCTGTTGGGGAAAGAAAGCCATGGCCTTGCCCCTTGCTTTTCTGGCAACTCCCCTTAAGTCTGGTGTGTGGTGGGCCAAGGTGGCTTTTTACCTGGTTGGGCCTTGCAGTAGGTGAGCAGCTGAACCAAAGATGCACAGCCCTCCCCACTTGGGCCTCCCCGGACCTCCTATCCACAAGGCTGGGGCATGAACTGGATACGCGGCATGAATATTTCATTCCCCGTTCTCCGAGTGAACTCCAGGCTCCCATCAACAGCACCAGTGTGTCAACATCATCAACAACTCCTTCTACCTTGTTCCTGTCACAGCAGACAGTAGAGTACAGCGGATTCCCTCCTGAACAAGACCTGCATAGTATATGCTCCAGCAGTTATTAAACACATCACTCACGGAATGATGTGACCTTCACAGGGGATCAGGCAGTAGAGTTGGCGATGCAAAAACTGATACTCTGTACCTGATCGGAATTATTTCTGAGGGAGGCAGGAGGACTGCTGAGGGGAGGGAGGAAAACTCCAGTCACGCTGCATAGCCGCCGCTCTCCAAACAACCGCAATCCTGCCATGCCTTATTTCCCTGTTTATCACAGATGGGTGCCTATTCAGCTCAGTTTTGAGAGTGGAAATATAACACCCTGCGTGACCTGGGTGTTTTAGGATGCTGATAGATGGAGGTGGGAGTGTCATGCTTAGGGGTATGGCCATGAATGCATTAGCTGCCTCCAGGTATACTAAAACACTGTGCTGTAAGCCTCTGCCCTTCCCTCCCTACTGCTTAATCTCAGGGGAGCTGTTACGGGCCAGCCTAGGGTCTTTTCTTTTGCTCCCTCCCCCTTCTGAAATCTTTATTTTAAAAACAACTTTACTTACAGGATAGCCAAACACGCTGCAAAGTGCAATTACATCTCAGTCATGCACTGTCTTAATTTATCCAGAGGCAAATTATTATTATTATTATTATTATTACCCCAGCCACTCTGGACAGCTTCCAGCAAAATATAAAAACATAATAAAACATCAAACATCAAAAATTTCCTGATACAGGGCTGCCTTCAGATGTCTTCTAAAAGTTGTGTAGTTCTTTATCTCCTTGACATCTGACAGGAGGATGTTCCACAGGGAGGGCACCACTGCTGAGAAGGCCCTCTGCCTGGTTCCCTGTGACATCACTCCTTGCAGTGAGGGAATCGCCAGAAGACTCTGGACCTCAGTGTCCAGGGTGAACGATGGGGGTGGAGACGCTTTAACAACAAGACACAAGAGTTTGTCACTGTCCTCTTAAAGTGGCTTAAGTCTGCATATTTCCTTATAAGTTAGCATATTATATTTCCTGCAAATTTGTGCCATGGCCCCGTGCCCCAAATATTTTAATTACCTAGAAACATGCAGCCTGCCTGTCATATGGGGGTAAGGTAAAAGGTAAACGATAAAGGACCCCTGGACGGTTAAGTCCGGTCAAAGGCGACTATGGGGTTGCAGCGCTCATCTCGCTTTCAGGCCGAGGGAGCCGGCGTTTGTCCACAGACAGCTTTCCAAGTCATGTGGCCAGCATGACTAAACCACTTCTGGTGCAATGGAACACCATGACATAAACCAGAGTGTACGGAAACGCCATTTACCTTCCTGCCTATTTATCTACTTGCACTAGTGTGCTTTTGAACTGCTAGGTTGGCAGGAGCAGGGACTGAGCAACGGGAGCTCACTCTGTCGCGGGGATTAGAACTGCCAACCTTCCAATCGGCAAGCCCAAGAGGCTCAGGGGTTTAGACCACAGCGCTACCCGCGTCCCGATGATAATATTAGTCTACCTATTACTATGGTAATACAGTACTAGCCTATCTTACAGGGTTGTTATGAGGATGAAATCATATGCACGAATCACTTTGAACAGTCAGAGGGCTTCTCCAGATCACTCATTTATGGAGCATCCTCTTGATATGCTTGAACAAAGTTTACCTGGGGATTGTTCTTAGTACATGGAAGGTTGTATTTCTATTTGATGTGCATTTGTTCTGATACGTTTGCAGGGAGGTTATAAGGCAATGAGCATTCATCCTGCTGACACAATTTCTTTGTGCATTCCACATACTTCAGTGCATTTACTCATCCCTTTCCAAGCCACAAAAGTCTATTTCTTTTTTTAAAAATGGACTTACACTTTCATCAACTCTAACTGCACAAGCCTAAATTTTCTGATATGTGGCATGTGCTTGAACCCCTTCCAGAAAGTGCTCAATGTATACAACACTAATGTCTCACAACAAATGTAATCAATCTGTAGAAAATACAACCCGAAAAAGAGACGTGGCATGTACTTTTGTAAACCAAGAATTTTTAAAACAAAAATTATTATAAAATAAAAGCAGTTATCACTTATGGTCTTGCCAGAGGTTTATTTTAGCTTATCTTCTCCTGTGTGCACATTTTATTTTGATACTTTTTGTGATGGTCTTTTTTTAAATGTAGATTGCAGATTTGAAGTACAAATTATATTATTTTGCTATTTGTCATGTCTGCTCTGTCCTTTGGCTGCCAGCAATGTAATGAACTTTAACTTAATGGGTGCTGCAGTCTAACCAACACCCGTCTGCTCAGGCCGTATGTCTGCAGAATTCATTAGATGAACTCGGCTGTGAATTTTGTGACTCGAAGGCCAAAGATTGATAGCTGCAGGGTGGGGTGGAGGGATACATTAAACAGTGATGTGGAAGTACTTCAGACAAAGAGCGGCAGGTCCTAAGAGTAACGCCCACACAGGGGCACTTATTTGCCATGTTGGCGTTGCTGGAAGGAATCCTGCAAGGTTTCCCACACCCCTACCCATGAATGGTATGCTGATTCGCAGGCAATAAGAATTGTCTCTATGTGCATCTGTAAACAAGCAAGTTGAGGTGATGGCACCACCACAGCAAATAAAATAAGGTGAAAAAGAACGGGAAGTAGCAGAACTTCAGGATACTTCAGGCAGGATACTTCAGGCAGCAGAACTTCAGGCAGTTATCAGACTAGCTCTGTGTTTCAAATACCTGCAAATGTGACACGAAGGCCAGCAACAGCAAATATGGGAATCCCTTGCAGACCACGGCACTGCCTGGAGACAGTCAAGCTGGGATCAGAGGAGAAATGACCGCTGGGAGGAACACAGAGAGAAGAAATGCCATGGTGCACCTGCAGCAGCACAACTGGACACCTTCATCTGCCCCAGCTGCAGCAAAACATGTCTCTCCCGCATCAGTCTCTACAGCTACAGCAGGCACTGCAACCTTCCAACAGTTTGGCTTCACCCTCAAAAGTGCACTCCTCCATTGTTCCCCAAGACAGATGGATGCCAACCAAATTGATGGCCATTCCTTGAGTTCTTTCATGTGCTGCTGGAGGAACCAGTTTTGGAACTTGAAGTAGCCAGAGCACTCCTGAAAGTTCATGGAGGAAAACAGCAGAGGGGTGATATATTCTAGGCATTACTATTCCAGCCGCCCAGAGTGGCTGTGGCAATCCAGTCAGATGGGCGGGGTATCTCAGCTAAAGCGTCTGTGACAGATAGCCATCCAACCTCTGCTTAAAAACCTCAAAGGAAGGTGAGTCCTAAATGTTAAGTTGTGGGTGAACATATCAGACGACACAGCGATTCTCCAAACAGCTCTTGTTTATTCACAGGTCAGAAGAGAACTGAACAGAAGGGTTTAGCCAGTCTGCTTATATAGAGCTCCAGTACAATGTAACTGTAACAACTTTCTGTAGCTATGCAATCACTGAATGTCACTTTGTATCCCTTATTTGCATATGTGGACCTGAACTATCTACAGTATCCCCCTGCTGGCCCAGGGTGAGAACTTCAGTACATAACACTAAACCTTTCAATAATCTAAGTGATTACAGTTCTCTCCTTTCAGACGGTGGGCAGTAGTGGTACATGGTCTGAATCCAAAAGCAAGTATTATTGTAAGGTCACAGAGCTGGCGACCTAACTCCAATTCTGCCATGCTTCAGCTCATCACTTTTAAGAGCTGGCATGGACTTGAGTCCTGACTGTCTCACGAGGGTTAGGCCCACAGAGCAGTGGGAGGGAACTTGAATGCTTATTTTTACTAGGCTGACAAAACCATACCACCGACTCTGCTTGCCACACTGCTGATCTTGTCCCAGGATGGGAAACCTAGGGTCGTCCAAATGTTGCTTGACTACAACTCCCATCACCTTGTGACCAAGCTGGCTGGAGCTGATGGGATTTGGAGTCCAACAATAGCTGGAGATGTGCTCAAGTTTCCTGGTCTGACCACCATGGTGCTCTCTCAGCCAACGTTACAAGCAAGAGAAAGCCAGTGTGATTGGATATGTTCTATATATAATGAATATTCATGAGATGTTCTGCTTATTGCCTGCTTTGCCTCCCCCATCACCCTTCTTTATGTGGTGAGGCTAGTGGAGGCTCACTTTTGACTCGGTGCTACTTACCTCATATGAAAGATACTGGCAGCCATAATGCACATCTACAGAAGGATCTCTCAGGGCAAAGAATAAAGGCTTACTGTGCAAAACGGCGGCTGTGCTGGCGCTAATCGATACTTGCCTGATGGATGGCCTGCCAGGAGTCTTTCAAGCACATCAGTTCAGCAGCGAGATTTTCTGCTTGCTCACTGCTTAACAAAATAAATAGAGATGAATCCAGGCATTTAACATTAAGTTCTGATTCAGGACTCAGATTGTTTAAGATGCATTGCCGTCGCTGCTGGGTTTCATCCTTGTAAAAGCATGCTACGCTCCGAATTGTTTTTAAAAGTGTTTTTGTGTGAATGTTTTTTTTAAAAAGAACTGTGCCCTAAATATAAGAGTGCTTGGGAAGTAAACATTTTTCTTTGAGGGAGGGGAGGAGCAGAGTTCTGTTTTTCAAAAGAATCAGGCCAAGTATTCCCTTCAGTTTTATAAACTTTGGTTTCTTGCACTAGGCATAAAGAAGACTGATCGCCAAAGAATTGATGCTTTTGAATTATGGTGCTGGAGGAGACTCTTGAGAATCCCATGGACTGCAAGAAGACCAAACCTCTCCATTCTTAAGGAAATCAGCCCTGAGTGCTCACTGGAAGGACAGATCGTGAAGCTCCAATACTTTGGCCACCTCATGAGAAGAGAAGACTCCCTGGAAAAGACCCTGATGTTGGGAAAGATGGAGGGCACAAGGAGAAGGGGACGACAGAGGACGAGATGGTTAGATAGTGTTCTCGAAGCTACCAGCATGAGTTTGACCAAACTGCGGGAGGCAGTGGAAGACAGAAGTGCCTGGCATGCTCTGGTCCATGGGGTCACGAAGAGTTGGACACGACTAAACAACAACAACAACTAGGCATAAGCAGCTGCAACTTGGGGAGTAGCTGAGATTGCTCAGCTAGTAGAGCATGAGATTCTTGATCCTTAGGGTTGTGGGTTAAAGCCTCACGTTGGGTGAAATATTCCTGCATTGCAGGGAGTTGGAATAGATGACCCTCAACTCCATGATTCTCAGAAGGGTGTCAAATCCAGCCCCCACCTTACATGCAGTCACTGCCTTCAGAAATCTGGCTTGAGGTGGATAGAAACAGGGTCTTTTAAAAAATAATAATATTACTGTCTCGTTGAATGTTCTGCCTACCAGACCTGACCTGGCCAGTTCACTGAGACAGAAATCAGCGGGCCTAAGCTAGTTGCAACTCCCTAGTGATTTCAGTTCAACCTAAGCAAAATTAAAGGAAAATCATTTGGATTGGAGTCCGTATGTTTTAACCTGTACGGTAGCCACCACAAAAATTAAAGCAGCCCCATGTTGGTACCAAGTAAATTTTGAAATGACGAGACAAAAGAAGGGGATAAAAAAAGCAAAAACCCCGAATAACACCAATGTTTGGGTGGTTGTTCTTAAATCAGATGGATGCTTTTAAAAAAGAAAAGTAAACACAACTCAGAATATAGTTGTATTTGTCTGATATGCTATGCATCATTTCACTAGAAAATTTGCATTATGTTTTGCAGTGGAAAATGTGGATTGTGTGAGTGAGCAACAGCTTAGGTTTCGGTATCATATTGTGCTTTAATATGATAGGATAAACAACTCTGCCAGGAGAGAATGAATGCAGAGCCTTAGAACTTTTCTTTGCAATTTCAAGACTTCTCCATCTCTAGCTGAAAAGTCTCCCCGAAAAGCCGGGGGAATATAATACAATTTAGGCTGTGATGTCATATGTACATATTTATGATGAAGTCCCACTGAACTCAGCAAGATTGAGTAGGATTGCAGGATTGCTTTAAAGGCAAATTAGGCAAATGAAATGGAGGTTAAGGCTGTCATTGGCTTCTGTCCAAGAGGGTTAATTACCTTCTGCCTTGACGGTTGGAGGCAGTATGAATCTGAAAACTAGTTGCTGGGAATCCCAAGTTGGAAAAGTGTTGTTGTGCTCAGGTTCTGCTTTTCAGTTTGCGATGGGCGCCTGGTTGTAAGAACAGGCTGCTAGAGTAGATGAAGCTTTGGCCTGATCTGAAGCTTCGGCTCTTCTTACATTTTTATGCCTGAGATCATGTTCCCAGCAGAATAGAGAAACTCACCTAGCAGCTTTGAGCAAGCCGTAGAGGGCTTCTGCATTTTCAAAAGCAGTAAATGGGAAATGATATGTAATGAATTAAAAAGGATGTTCAAAATAACCTTTGTGTAAAAAATACAACAACCCAGAAGCTTTCCTTCTGGGAATTATAGGGACCGAACTACCTAAATTGTCTAGAAATTTATTTATGTATGCTATTACAGCAGCAAAAATGCTACTTGCCCCAAAGTGGAAAGAAGCAGAAGTCCCAGCAAAGGAAGAACGGATACAAAAATTTATGGAATATGCAGAAATGTCGAAACTTACCGGAAGAATAAGAAATCAAGATAACAAACTTTTTAATAAAAGAATGGAAATGGTTTGTTGAATATTTACAGATAAACTGCAAACAGATAAAAACATTGGCAGGATTATTGTAATAACCTGAAGTTTCATAAGAGTACATATTTAAAGTAGATGAACAAATGAGCAAATTAAATGAGTCTGGAAATGCAGAAGATATTTAAAAAATAATAATTTAAGGAACCGCAGAAAGAGGTGGAAAGAAGTCAAGTTCTGAAATGTCAAAACGATTGTAAAATTAGTGAAATGTATAAACTTGAAAAGTATAGATAAATAAAAATAAAATAAAAAGGAGGCTTTAAATACCCTGAGAGAGGACCTGAGGGAAGCCCATGTACTCTGTCAGGTTCACCCCCAAGGAGAACCTTGTCTCCAGGCCTGCCTGCTATTGGCCATCTGTAGGTAGGGGACTTCCACATGTTCAAAAGCATTTGCATAGTGTAAAAGACTGAGATGTGAGCAGGATATGCAGGAAAGGGTGGGAGAGTCAGATGCAATGCAGGACAAAGCTTGATGTGGTTGGTTGATAATTCTATATCTGGGCAGATGCAGCCATCAGTGATGGTGGTGGTGGTGGTGGTGATTTTATTATTTGTACCCCGTCTACCTGACTGGGTTGCCCCAGCCACTCTGGGCAGCTTCCAGCATATACAAAAAACATAACAAAACATTAAAAACAGGGCTGCCTTCAGATGCCTTCTAAAAGTTGTATAGTTACTTATCTCGTTGACATCTGATGGGAGCATGTTCCACAGGGAGGGCGCCACTACCAAGAAGGCCCTGGTTCCCTGTAACCTCACTTCTCGCAGTGAGGGAAATGCCAGAAGGCCCTTGGAGCTGGACCTCAGGGAGATGCTCCTGATGTGTACATGCCCTTCCCAAACTGTCTCAGATCCTGATAAATCTTGTGTCCTACACAGGCATTATCCAATCACCTGCTCTGAATCCATGCATGGTACTTACCAGCTAAAGAGTTTCAGGGCATCGGGAGTATTTGATTAAACTGCATCTCTTATCGCCTCTAGGCTGTGCTTTGCTCTGTTATTGTCACCTTCCTGCCATTTCTGATCTTGTCTGCTATGCTTTCCAGAGTAAGTGGCAACATTAACTCTAATGGCATTTAGACTAATGGGACTCACTTACTCCCAGTTCCAGCCCAGTGCTTTTGCTTGACAAAAGAGAAGGGGCTAGAACATAAATTAAGCATCTTGTGTTTGGTGAGAATGCATTGGAATGGCCCTGACATCTACTCCGTCCTCCTGCCCCTTCCTATCAGCAAAATCTAGCTAAATATTCTCCAGGCAATACAAGGGTTACAAACACCTTGGGTTACAAACACTTCAGGTTATAGACTCCACTAACCCGGAAGTAGTACTGCAGGTTAAGAATTTTACCCCAGGATGAGAACAGAAATCGTGCGGTGGCAGCGGGAGGCCCCATTAGCTAAAGTGGTATCTCAGGTTAAGAACAGTTTCAGGTTAAGAACAGACCTCTGGAACGAATTAAGTTCGTAACCAGAGTTACCACTGTAGTGAATTTCTAATCTAGGAGGAAAGTGTCATGGGAAGGCTTAGAAGAGACACCAGTCAAGAAGCTAGACAAGAACTTTATTGTCTCTCTCCAACAAGAAAGGAACAGTGAGGTTAAAATTTGGATTCCCCCTACATGCTACCAAGTCCAGGGCCACCTAGTGTTTAACCACATGATGACACTATGTATAGACAAAAGGACAGCAGACAGGAGGAAATGAGAAGATAATATTGTCTTTAGAGAAATGTAGTAGATTTTGTAGCATTATTTTGTGTGCATCCAGGGCTGGCCTTGACCGGCAGCAGAGTGAAGTGACCTGCTTTATGTGGCACTATCAGAAGAGGATAGATGAAGGCAGGAATAGTGCAGGAACACATTTTCAAAAGCTGGACCCAGCAAGAAAGCAATGGATCTGTTAATTTTGGTTTTTTGAATGTATCAATTTATTCAATCAACAATTCAGTTCTCCATATGTCTGATGCAATCTTTCTTTCTCCTTCCTTCCTTCCTTCCTTCCTTCTCCTCATGAAAATTGGTGAGCTTTTTGGTCCACATTTTGCCCCAGTTTCTTCCAGCTATTTTTTGTGATTAATTTAGCCATAGTTCCTGAATTTTGAAAAATGTGCTTTAGATATGCACATTTATATTAATGTCAGCAATGGTTTATATGGAAAGCAAATAAATATGGACCTAGCTGTATGCTTGACCACCCAGTTGCTAGCTACAAATTACTCCAATAAAACACATGTAAGCTAGAAGCTAAATAATTCAGCTTACAGCTTTGTTATTTACCCTAAATCTCAAGATAAATGGATTCTTTATTGCATTTTGCTTAAGATGCCCAGTAGCAAGTTGGGCTTTTTATGCTTTGGGGAGGGAAAATAATATAGCCCATGCAAACAAAGGATTCCTTAAGTGTTCCACCCTGGTTAGTTTCTTCAGTGGGCTATCGGAATTTAACAGAGCATTTAGGATCAGGGGATGCTGTCTTGTGCTGAGTCAGTGAGACCATTGGTCTAGCTAGCTCACAATGGTCCATGCTGATTGGCAGTGGCTCTCTGAAGTTTCAGATAGGGTCTCTCCCATCCCTGCCTGGAGATGGCAGAGGTTCAACTTGGGAGCTCCTGGAAGCAAAGCCTTTCAGCGTCTGCCCAATTGTAATCATGCACTAGCTTGTTTTCAGCCTCAAATGAAACTTTTTGGTGTGACTTCCCTCTAAGCCCATGGGCATGAAGACCACCAAAACATCTTGACTGCCCATTACTGCATTCAGCCTGAAGTTCAGAAGCACACAGAAGAGGACACATCATTCTATATGCATAGTTATAATGTCCCAGGTTTACTTCTTGGTTAAAGCAGCGATAGGGCTCTACGTGGGGCTACCTTTGAAGGTGACCCGGAAACTACAACTAATCCAGAATGCGGCAGCTAGACTGGTGACTGGGAGCGGCCGCCGAGACCACATAACACTGGTCTTGAAAGACCTACGTTTGCTCCCAGTACGTTTCCGAGCACAATTCAAAGTGTTGGTACTGACCTTTAAAGCCCTAAATGGCCTTGGCCCAGTATACTTGAAGGAGCGTCTCCACCCCCATCGTTCAGCTCACTGAGGTCCAGCTCCGAGGGAACCAGGCAGAGGGCCTTCTCGGTGGTGGCGCCCGCCCTGTGGAACACCCTCCCATCAGATGTCAAGGAAATAAACAACTATCTGACTTTCAGAAGACATCTGAAGGCAGCCCTGTTTAGGGAAATTTTTATTGTTTGATGTTTTATCATGTTTTTAATATTCTGTTAGGAGCCACCCAGAGTGGCTGGGGTATAAATAAATTATTATTATTATTATTATTATTATTATTATTATTAGATCTGTGACATCCCCAGGTGGTGTTGGACTCCAACCTTCATCAGCCCCAGCCAGCATGTCTAGTGGCCAGGGATGATTATAAGGTGGCCCAACACCATCTGGCCCTTTAAATAATCCTCTACCCTGTTCTTGTTTGCATAAATAAATGGGTAGAGATGAGCATGGAGCTCTCCCACAAACATTACCCACCTTGTACCTCTTGCTTTAAGTCTGCAGTCCTCCCAACTGACTTGGAAGTAAGGCCTACTGAAATCAACAAGACTTATTTTGCAATCCTCACCCGCCTACCAAGGAGTAAGCTCCATTGAATTCAGTGGGGCTTACTTCTGAGTAGGCATGTTGAGGATCGTAGCCTTAGTTCTCAGTCAATGGGATTAGGACAAGGCAAAGGCAGCAGGCAAGTCAGAAGTTAGATGCTCCTCCATGATACATACGGATGTCAGATGTGTAGGACCACCCTCAGCAACACAGCCCAAGCTTTCGATTGTACATGCCTGGGATTCGTAGCACATTGAATAAGCTTACAGTTTTCAAGTCAGGGTGAAGCTAGCTTGCGGGGAAATGCCTCACAATGCAATATTTCAAAAGGAACTATAAGTTACCTGTGGGTTGTGAGTAATCTCTACTGCAGAAAACAGGTGGGAACACACTGGGACCAGAGTAAATGACAATGTGCGCACACAGCCTGATACTCTAGTGCCAGTTTCTTGTCCATTTAAATATCATACAGCAAAAAAGGTATTTCTGAGTCTATAAGTCATTAAAATTACAGGTAATAGCAAGATTGCATACTTATCAGCTTCTGTAGTGCCTGATACTTGCTAAATATTAATGCATGTCAGGCAGGAAAATTAACAGCAGCAAATTGTGTCTATACATATTTAATAAAGCATTCCAATGTATTAAACCATATGATTTATGCTTAAACATGAATATTTATTGCTTAGTACGATTATTGAGGGCCTGGGTCAAATCAACAGATGATTTAACCCAGTGCTAGTCCAATGATGTTAATATAGCAATGATAATCTCATACCCTTCAACATTTCTCTGATGAAAATAGGGATGTCCTGTTTAATAATAATAATAATAATAATAATAATAATAATAATACCCTGCCCATCTGACTGGGTTGCCCCAGTCACTCCGGGCGGCTTCCAACATTTTAAAAAACATAATAAAACGTTGAACACAGGGCTGCCTTCAGATGTCTTCTAAAGGTTGTACAGTTACTTATCTCATTGGCTTGGGGGAACCTCCAACATTTCTCTGATGAAGATAGTGATGTCCTAAAGGAAAAGCAAGACATTCCAGGATCAAATCAGAAACTGGGACAAGACTGTTCCTGGAAAAGAAGGACACTTGGAGGGTCTGAAAGTCTGGAACTTGGACGAGAGTGGTTGGTTCAATAATGAAGCAGCTCAGCCTTGTAACTTATAAAGACTCTGCAGGCTCCAACTCTTCCTGGTCCTCACCCAACCTTCTTATGTTCTTATGGCACCATCTCAGTTGCTTTCAGGTGGACCAACCGCCATCTCACTTCTTCACAGACAGACAAAATGCAGTCTGGCCTAAGCAACTTGTTCTTCCACCGCTTATGGCACTGAAGTGAACTTCTGTAAATCCGGGACTGTCCCTGGAAGACTTTTGGAGGTCTGCATGTGCAAGATCTTCAGAAATGGCTGTAGCAAAGACAATAGTTGGTTGCCTAGTTTCTCCCAAAGACCATTGTGATGGGCAGGGCATGCTCAGTTATTGCCTAGAAATAACCTCTTCCACCACTGAATTATATGCTTCAAAAACAAAACAGTATTTAGCAACTTGAGTGCAAGATAAGCAGGCTCCTCTGGGACAGATCAACGATCTATCTCAACTCACTACTTTTAAATCAATAAATCGCCTACCCACTTACGTTGCCCTTGAGTGCTTATTAAAACACTCTTGCTCAGTGTTATTGCAAGCACTGACCTTATCCAGTTTGTAATTCTAATTTTTATTCTTTATTTGAAACTTGGCTCTTTGCCTCAGCAATAATGGAGAATTCGCAGCTTGGGTATATAGCTCGTGAAAAGATTTCACTGCAACTGCCTGAGGTTTATGGCCTGTAAACTTGGGTGCCGGCTGGTCCTGGCTTTAGAGATTAGTGGAATTATCTAGCTGAACCTCACCAGACAGTAGGTTATTTCATACATCTCTATCAGCCTCTGTGCGGATATGTGGTCTCATTTTAAATAAGGGCCTGGCTGTAATAATTTGCTATGGTGAGTAACTTTATATAAGCAGTTGCTTTAAACTCCAGAGGGGTTAACTAACAGGGTAAAGTTCATAAGTATGAGTATTTTCTAGATCGAATCTGTATTAAGTTTCTTCTAAGCATGACTATAAACAAGGGAAAGGTGTGGGGAACCTCTGGCTATCAAGATGATGCTGAACGAACTACAACTCCCATCATCCTGAACCATTGGCTATTGTTAATGGGAGCTAATGGGAATTGTTGTGGATCCAATCTGGCCCTCCCAGTGGTGAGTTTGGACCATTTGAACCTTGCCCCTCCCACTCTACCCCCTGTTAAGCAGCAGCAGGAGGTCAGATGAGTCTGGCCATATTAGAACGGCACCATTAGTGTTTGTGAACTAGCCACTATCCTTCAGTTGATGCTGTCTAGAATTGCATTAGCTTTCAAGATCACTGCGTCACAGTGCTGACTCATGTTTAGCTTGTGGTCTACCAATACATCCTCTTCCCCCTCCTCTCTCCTTTAATTTTGAGTTAAACCCTACATTTTAAATTCCAAAGAGTTTGGCGTCAAAGTTTCTCATCCCTAAGTTCAAATGGCAAAACTGGAAATTTTGGTCACTGTGTGTGTCAGTGAAATTCATTTCAGCTCTATAGAAGACACGGTAACATGGTAAAATTCTAGATAGGTTTGCAAGGGTAAGGATGCCAGGATTAGTTCAGCATCCATCCAGTAACAGATGAACTATGCAGGGTACACCACTGGTCATGCCCACAAAATGCAAGGTGGCAGGATCCCCAAGGACAAGCTCTGGCTTCTGGGACTAGGCTTGTTGGCAGACCAACTCTGTGTTATAGAGAAAGGCTGGCAACACCGACGCTGCCATATGGGAATCCCTTGCAGGTGACCACAGGGCCTGGAGACAAGCAGTCATGCCATGTATCTGTTAGAATTCCTGCTCCATGATTGCAGTCATGGGATTGTTGTCTATCACATGACAGTATATGTTTTGACTCCACAGAGTGGGAAGTGACGGGGACAGGATGTTTGTGTTACTGTGTTCCGTGAAGTGGGACAATTGTCCTTTGTTATTTTCCTCTTTGCTGTCTGATGCTAGAGAGAGAGGGAGCCATGTTGCAGTGCTCCGTGTGTGTTTACATGAAAATAAAGTAGATTATCCAAAATGCTGAGCTGCTGAGGTCTGTTATGCATGATGCACAAACTCTGCAGATCCCTAAGTGTGCCTGTGTCTGTTGGCATCAGTCACTGTGATGTTTGGGCTGAAGAAAGCTTTTGAAGCTCCCGAACGATTGACCAGGAGGGAGAGAACATGCCAGTCGGACATGTGTCTCTACCAGGGCCCTACTCGAGTGTAGGATGAGCTCCTGATAGTATCCATAGCTGTGACCAGTGCAGAAATGACCGCTGCAGGGAGCACAGAGAGAATAAATGCCGTGGTGCATCTCCAGCAGCACAACCGGACACCTTCATCTGCCCCAGCTGCAACAAAACATGTCCCTCCTTTATCATTCTGTACAGCCACAGCAGGTGCTGTAACTCTCCAATGGTTTGACCTCACCCCCGAAGGTGCACCCTTGCCATTGTCTCCTGAGACAGACAGATGCCAACAACTAACAACACCAGACCAGCATCTCTCCAGACAGTCCAGTTCAGTCCATGCACGCCCCTGTATGTGAGTATACTTGCGTTTAGAACAAACACACTGCAGGAAACAATCTTCTGTCACTCCAATTCAGTTTCCCCCCCCACCTACACAACCCACCCAAACATCTCCTCTTTTTAGAAATTATTAAATGTATCATCACAATCCCACAGAATTTATGGGAGTATACAATTTCAGATAGCATGGGTTTCTTTTTTCATATTTGAATGTTCCTACATGCAAGAAAAACTCTCTTTATGTGGAAAATGAATTCGCCAAGAAGAAACCCACACTAGAATGCTTCTCCCTGACTTGCCAGTTTCCCACAGACAGAAAGATTTTTTGTGTGTGGGAGAGCATTCAAACATGTTTTTCTCCACTTGCGATCTGAAATGGTGCAGTCCCAGAAATTCTGTGTATCAGCTCTAAATTGAAGGATGGGCAGAATTTTCAGACGTGCCCCAATTAGAACGTGAAAAGCTGTTAAAGTAAAGGTAAAGGGACCCCTGACATTAGATCCAGTTGTGACTGACTCTGGGGTTGCAGCGCTCATCTCGCTTTATTGGCCGAGGGAGCTGGCGTACAGCTTCTGGGTCATGTGATGTGGCCAGCATGACTAAGCCGCTTCTGGTGAACCAGAGCAGCACACAGAAACGCCGTTTACCTTCCCACCGGAGCGGTACCTATTTATCTACTTGCACTTTGATGTGCTTTCGAACTGCTAGGTTGGCAGGAGCAGGGACCGAGCAACGGGAGCTCACCCCATCACGGGGATTCGAACCACCGACCTTCTGATCGGCAAGCCCTAGGCTCTGTGGTTTAACCTACAGTGCCACCCGCGTCCCGTGAAAAGCTGTTACATGGTTGGAAATATGCACATACATTAGACTGGGATCTATGGCCTTTATATGCCTGTGTATGTATGTGTTTCTCTGTATACGTGTGAAAAGCTTTAAGACTGTGTGGGCCATCAAAATCAGTGTGCAGCCTATTGACTCAGAGCCTCATAGAAATGCTCAGGCAAACATGTGTTACAGTCCTCCATCTGGCTGATCCATCTCGGAAGCCATGTGTCCCACATTTTAAAAAATCTTCCTCCTTATGCAAAGCACACATATCAAGAAGAATGTTCATGGTCCTGTGAGAGGACTGTACCACATGCACGTTTGACCTATGGATGGTTTTAAGCAAGCAATCTTCCATGGGCATTCTGGCACATCACAGAGACAACTTTCCAAGTATCTCTTGCTTAAAAATGAGTTTATTTAGGGTTAGAGTGCTAGCCATTTTTCAGAGTAAGAGGTGGTATTTTGGCTTGTTTGCCATTTGGGATGCTTGGGAGCAGGGAGGAGCTGGATTTAAGGAGGGAGGGAATTTCATTAACTTTATTATTAAAATTCCCTAAAGACTTCACATTTGATTCTCTTAAGCCGATGAAACGTAATGCCCACTAGGGGGCATTGCTTACTTTCATATGGCTGTAAAGAATTCTTGGAAGGTTATGCAAGTTTCTGTGAAGATGCGCGTGTGTTATAAAAGACAAATGGGACTTGCAACAAATTCTTGTAGGAAATTCCTGACACCCCTCCTTCCCCTCAGGAGCGCTCATGTTCAGTGTTTCAGCCATCCTAGCCATGTCTTTCTCTACAATACTATAAACTACAGTATTGGGGCTCAAGCAAGCCAAATGACCCCAACCCTGGCTGTCTGCTTTTCCTTTAGAACTGACACTCAATATTCCATGGCTCATCCTGTAAATGAAGAATGCTCAGTCTTCACTGGCCTGCTATTTATTTATTTATTTATTTATTTATTTATTTATTCATACATACCTTGACCATCTGGATGGTTTCCCCAGCCACTCTGGGCGGCTTCCAACAAAAGATTAAAAATACATTAAAATGTTACACATTAAAAACTTCCCTGAACAGGTCTGCCTTCAGATGTCTTCTAAACATCAGATAGTTGTTTATTTCTTTGACATCTGGTGGGAGGGCGTTCCATAGCGCGGGTGCCATTACCGTGAAGGCCCTCTGCCTGGTCCCCTGTAACTTCACTTCTCGCAGTGAGGGAACTGCCAGAAGGCCCTCGGAGCTGGACCTCAGTGTCTGGGTTAAACGATAGGGGTGGAGACGCTTTTTCATGTATACTGGGTTGAGGCCGTTTAGGGCTTTAAATGTCAGCACCAACACTTTGAATTGTGCTTGGAAACGTACTGGGAGCCAATGTAGGCCTGTCAAGACTGGTGTTATGTGGTCTTGGCAGCCGCTCCCAGTCACCAGTCTAGATTAGTTGTAGTTTCCAGGTAGCCCCACATAGAGCGTGTTGCAGTAGTCCAAGCAGGAGATAACTAGAGCATGCGCCACTCTGGCAAAACAGTCTGCGGACAGGTAGGGCCTCAGCCTGTGTACCAGATGGAGCTGGTAGACAGCTGCCCTGGACACAGAACTGACCTGCACCCCCATGGACAGCTGTGAGTCCAAAATGACTCCCAGGCTGTGCCCCTTCAGGGGCACAGTTACCCCATTCAGGACCAGGGAGTCCCCCACACCCACCCGCCCTGAACTTCTGTCTTGTCAGGATTCAACCTCAATCCATTAGCCACCATCCATCCTTTTAGGGGGTTTTAGGGATCCCCCCCCAATTGCATTTCTGCAAGGCTCAAGTTCCTCCCAGATGTCTTGATATACCTTTTGCTTGTAACTCAGCCTTATTTTGGCTCACACCCTGTGGGGCTACTGAGTTTGCTTTTCTAGTAGAAATTGCTGAAGTAGGCTCTAGGCAGCCTTCCCCAACATAGTACCCTCCAGACGTTTTGGGCTATAACTCCCATTAACCCCAGCCAGCATGTAAAGTCCCGAGGGGGATGGCTAATAATAGGATGAGAGGAAATGTCAGTGGCACAAAGGGAAGTGGGAATGGATGCTAAATGTGAGGGAAATGCAGAAGTGTGGAGGCCAGTCACCAGTGCCCTCGGATGCTCATAAATTATCATCCGATGAGAACAATCTGTTTCTAATTATGGAGAAGTCACATGTGAAATCCCAGATGCCGAAATGCATCATCGATGCTGCTACTGATGTTCGAGGAAACCCCGACTGAAGAACTGTAGCAAGAGAAATTGATGGACTACGCAGAATTGGCAAAACTGACACACAAACTACATGACAAGGATAACTGTGATTTTAAAGAGGAATGGGAACCCTTTACAAAGTATTTAAAGAAACAACAAAATGAACTGGACTCCTTGGCAGGTTTTGCATAAACATTCACAAACTTTTTATTGATAACATTTAGATAGATAAATTAAGGATCTGTACAGTTTTGTAACATGCAGGAAAATAGCATATGTTTATAAACCAGAGATAGGAGCTGAGGGAAGTCGGGGGGGGAGGGGGGCTATGTTTTGGGGAGGGGGGAGGGGAAGAATGGGGGGAATATAAGGATGATATGTTTTTTTGATAAAATGTTATGTTGAAATTACTAATAAAAATACATCAAAAAATAAAAACAAATGATGATCTGATGAGAACTATCTGTTTCTAATTATGGAGCAGTCACATGTGAAATCCCAGATGCAGAAATGCATCACTGATGCTGCTGCTGATGTTCGATTAACACAAGTGGCAAAGAGGTTTGGAAAAACTAATAGTTAAACCACGGGGTGGGATATTTATTTATTTTAAAATGAGACTTGCTCTGGTGGAACTAAAGACTGTGATTGGCTACCGAACACTTCATGGGCATCATCCTGTAGTCATTTGGGCTCATTTACAGGGCACTCAGCAGCTCAGAACCCACCAGGTCTACTGATGGAGTCCTGCAGCAGTTAACAGGTCCTGGCAGCAATACTAAGGTCTGTTTCTGCAGGACCTGGGAGAGCTCCTAGGAAAGAAGGATGTAGCTCCAGCTCATTTGAGGTCTATATTTTCCTCTTCCCATCTTAGGCTTCATCCGCACCAAACTTGTAAAGTTCTTGGAAGAGCCACTATCCTTTGGAGTCGTCGCTACCAAAATAGGTGGGTTAGTTCTATTTGGCGGGTTCACATGTTCAGCTGCTCCTGTTCCCTTGTCTGACAGGCCTTTGGGCAGTTCTTGGCATGGATGTCATGTTCTGGAGGCAGAGCTGGCAATGACCAAGCAAGCTGTCAAGCTAGCAGACAGAGTAAACAGTCAGAAAGATGAACACTCTTGAGACGAGACCAGTGTTTATAAATTGTGCAGATGGGTGAGCCAGGACAGTGTCGAAGGCATAACAGGGGCACATGAAGACACACCAACACCTTGTGCTGCCTGACCATTGCTGAGTTGGTAGCTGTGGCACCACCCTACAGCCATCTTCCTTTGCGGTGCCAAAGGACAACTGGTGGGCCAGCAGCTTTCTCCCCTAGGAAGGTGCAGAGAGTGAAGGTACCTGGTCCAGTTGAAGGTCACTGGTGTGAGAATGTCTACAGTTCCCTGGGGATTCTAGGTCAGGAGCATCTGAGAACTGTAAGACCTCTTGAGGAATGGGGTGGCCCTAGCTTATTATCAGAGCAGTCACCGTCAAGTCATGTCAGGGGTACAAGAGCCAAAAAATTATTTAGCTGAAGATTAGGCTGGTATAGTACAAGAAGCACAGTTCAAAGCATTGGTGCTGACCTTTAAGGCCCTAAACAGCTTTGGCCTGAAGGAGCATCTCCATCCCCATCGTTCAGCCCAGTTCGTTCTGGCGGTTCCCTCACTGCGAGAAGCGAAGCTGCATGGAACCAGGCAGAGGGCCTTCTCGGCAGTGGCACCCACCCCGTGGAACACCCTCCCATCAAATGGCAAGGAAATCAACAACTATCTTACTTTTAGAAGACATCTAAGGGCAGCCCTGTATAGGGGAGTTTTTAATGTTTTATGTTTTACTGTGCTTGATGTTTTAATTTGTTGGAAGCTGCCCAGAGTGGCTGGGGCAACCCAGTCAGATGGGTGGCATATAAATAAATTATATCATCATCATTATCCCTCACATTCAGATCATGTGAAGGGCCATGATTCAGAGGTTTGCTTCATAATTCAAAGACAGCATAAGGGCACCTGTTCCTCAGCTCAGGACAAGGTGACAGACTTCATCACCATTGACATTAGTTTATTATCATTAAAAAAACCATAGCTCTTTTCATTGTTTAAAGTGCTTCAGCTGAACTTACTCCAGATTCTCCCAATGTCAGAGTGACGTCTCCTTTTCCGATTGTTTGGACAACAAGCCAGTGATGGCTCTTTTGTGTCTGTACAGAAAGTTCCCTGGTCTCTTTGCAGGGATTCATTAAGAGCTGCCGCAAGGCAAGGAGAGAGGAAAACCACAGAGTCGAGTGTTGGACTTGGCGTTTAGCTGGGACTATACGAAAAGGAGTTTTAATGTTCAGTGAGTCAGCTTGCAAAAGGCTGCCTCTTCCTCTCCCCTACCATTACTTGCTCTCGTTACAGTTTTGCAAAATATAGATTATTTTCTTAATGCAAATCCTTTGGCTGTTACTCAAGTTCCCATGTGGAGTATTGTGCATGACATACCATGCTGGAACCAGTTCCATTCTGCCCCTCCTTCTCCTGTTCCCTTCGAGGGAGACAGTGCCTGAGATTAGCTTTGCTTCATTTCTGAGAATAACTCTAGGGGACTCTGTGGTTCCGTTTCAATTGAAATGGCACAGAATAAACCATTTCCACAGAATAAACAAGCATGGATGACAGGCCGGGAGAAACGGCTGAGTCAGAAAGTTCCTTTTCCTTCCTTCCCACCCACCCACGCTATATCAGGGTCTGTAATTTGTGCTGGGGCTTCTCAGCGCTTAGCACGTTTTCAGCGCCATAGCTCAGGGCTTGCTCCAGGTTCTGAGGAGGCCCTGAGAAAGGAGGCTTCTTGCAGGAACCCTCCTCTGGTCAGTGAGGCCTGATGGATTCACCTCAGCTCCAAGCACTGCAGTGATAGGTCAGGGGTGCAGTGGGAACTTGAAAGGAAGGCTTAGTCCCGTAGCTCCCTGGTGGGGCCCAGGTTCAAATCCTGGCATCTCTAGGTAGGGCTGGGAAGGAAGCCTTTCTGAAATCCCTGGAGAGTCAGTGTGGACATTATGGATGAAATATACTCAGAGTCGAGAGTGGATTTCATGCTCTTTATTCAGCTCATAGTGGTGAGGAGGAATGGAAGTTCCCCCAGAATGTCTACTTTATATACATTATTTACACAATGGGCCCCACGTGATTGGCTAATTCCGGGATTCACCTGTAGGCCAATCAGGTTGCGGATTCACTTCCACCTGGAGCTGGATTGGGTGGCTCCTGTGGACCAATCAGACTGCTGCATTCTGGATCCTATCGTTCTAGGACCAATCAGACTGCTGCATTCTGAATCCTATTGTTCCAGGACCAATCAGACTGCTGCATTTTGGATCCTATTCAACTCAGTACGTAACAATGAAGGTAGATGAACTGATATTCTGATTCAGGATAAGGCAGCTTCCTATGTTCCAAGATCCAGCCACCTGACACTGCTCAGTGCCAGACTAGAAAAAATGAGATAGATAGATGATAGATAGATATAGAGGCCTCCATCAGCTGTGCCCCACTCCACCAGGGTACTGGGGGTCTGACAGTTGCCCAGTGGGGTCTGACAGTTGCCACAGCATAGCCCTGGAAAGAAAATACGATCATGTCCCTGAGCAGGTGCAGAGTGCAGAGTACGTTGTTGCTCAGTTGTAGAATAAAATCTTCCACAGAGTTAGAGGCACTCAACTCCAATGATCACAAGGGCCTCTGTTAACTGCACAATGCTTCTCAGTTGTGTAATGATTGTGTCTTTAATTTATTTTCCAGTGTGGGTTCATCAGTTGCCCAAATCTTGTTTACTGGAAGGGCATTTTGTTTGCTCTTTTGTGCTCTGAGTTTCCCTGGAAGTCCCGCAGGACTACTGCGGCTGTTTAGATTGGATGCTACCTCTCTGCAGAGAATCCTGCCTATGCTCTTCTGTTATCTCTGGTGCTCCACTGCATACAGAAAAACCTCTTCACCCCTCATCTGGTATTGACACAAGCCTTACCAGTGCATCACGGCTGCCCTTGGGCATCTTGCCTAGCACACGAGAGGCTTTTGATGAGGCAAATACACACAGAGCGGCAGAAGTGTGCAAGATGTGTACTTGTATAACTTGGAAAAGGAGAGCCAGCCAACGGTAGTAATTCTGTTGACTTAACCGCAGATAACCACAGGCCAAATATGCAATGGAAACAGATGCACCCAGCACAGTGGCATAACATGGGGGAAACCACATAGGTAGTTGCCCCGGGCACAAAATTCTTAGGGGTGCAAAAATTTCAACGCCCAGTGCTGCCTCCATACAGCTATGCACTTCCACCACTGTGCTCCATTGAAACCGACTTCTCCATGCAAACCAGGAAGTGACTTCTCCAGGCAATGGAATGACTCTTCTTTATTTACCTCTGCATCTGCGATTTTCTGGGTGACAGGGACGCCATCAGGCAGTTGAATGTGCATGTGTATTCCAGCTGTTTCCCTCCCTCCCACTGCCCCTTGGTGCTGGACACCCGCGCTATGCCACTGGCACAGCATAATTGAATACACATAGGGTTTTTTTCTATATAGAAATTTGCATTTGTTACTCAACAGTTATATTCCAATTCAACAAAACTAGTGAATTCCTGCTCAAGCATGGGAAGGGTGGAAAGAAAAGAGATGGAAAGAAGATAAAGTCCCTACCAGAGAAGAATGGCAGGTCAAGTTGTTGGAATCTGCTGAAATGGCTAAAATGACTGGAAGAATCAGAAATCAGGAAGACCAAAATTTTAATAAGGAATGGGGAAAATTTATAACTTACCTTAAAGACCATTGTAAACAGTTAAAATCATTAGTGGGGTTGGAATATCACTTGTAGTTTAATGGTGAATTTTGGATACAATTGAGAGATAAAATATTTGGATTATTATAAAAGATGCAGAAGGAAATGATTAACAATGGGACCCACAAAGGGGAGGATGGAAGTCTAGGAGATTCCTTGGAATCTTGTTTTTATGTTGTATGTTGGATATGTGACTGTAAAATGTTAATCTGAAAAAACAAATAACTAATTTTCTAAAAAAATGAAAGAAATCCTGCTCACCCAACATCAATGTTTATAACTCAAATTACACACAACTGCATTTTAAGGTTCTGCCTGTCACCCTCTCTAACACGTTTCATGGTCAGACTTGGTGTGAGGCAGCTTCCTATAGACAACATCTCATTTATTCTAAAATGAGGAGCTTTCACAGCTCTCTCCTCAAATTACTTATTAGTATTAGTGCACTACGCTTGCATCTTTACCCCTTCCTCTGAGGAGCTCAGCCTGATTTCCTGGGAGTTGTGCCATTTTATCTCCACAACGTCCCTGTAAGGCAGGCCAGGCCAATAGACCCAAGAGGGAGATGCTTCTGCTAAGCGCGGATGGGAAGAGCAAGTGAGGCCACTCCAGGGAAACACGAGTTCTCTTGCTGCAATGCCGACAGTAGCTACCTTGGAATGTGGCACTAGGACTTGCCGATCAAAAGGTCGGCAGTTTGAATCCCTGCAACAGGGTGAGCTCCCGTTGCTCAGTCCCTACTCCTGCCAACCTAGCAGTTCGAAAGCACACCAGTGCAAGTAGATAAATAGATACTGCTCCAGCGGGAAGGTAAACAGCATTTCCGTGAGCTGCTCTGGTTCACCAGAAGTGGCTTATTCATGCTGGCCACATGACCCGGAAGCTGTACGCCGGCTCCCTCAGCCAATAAAGCGAGATGAGCGCCGCAACCCCAGAGTCGGCCACGACTGGACCTAATGGTCAGGGGTCCCTTTACCTTTACCTTAAAGAACCACCAAGGATGTGTCCACCAGCCATGCAAACATGTCCAGAAACAAACAAGAGCTTTGCACATATGGACAAAAGGCATCAAGACCTTGAGGGGGAAGCTTGGGAGCTCTGAACGAGCTCACAGAGAAGCTCTGTGCTCACAAGGGTTTCCCTGCTCTTTTCCTGGAGCTGCAGAATGATCCATGCCCAGGGCGATAAATGACCGGGGAAATGCAAAATATGTTCTGTCGGAGAGGGAAAGGGGGAATCCCTTTCAGCTGCCCTCTGACCTGGGAGAACAGACATGCAGTTGAAACAGGGAAAATCCATTCAGAGGGGAGAATTTGGAGTGGGGAAAAAGGATTTGGGGTCAGCAGGGAAAGGGAAGGCATCTCTTCCTGCTTCCACGTCTATGCCTCTCGCAGCTGTAACCTCCCAAAGCAGCTTTTTCAATCATGAAAGGGTGCATTGGTGAGGCACTGCCTTCCCTCCCCCACCCCAGTCTTTAGATGGTATTATCACACCTTGCAATGTGATAAGCTAGCCCTTGTTGTTTCTCATTCTGCTGTATTTGGGTCCTGGACTTCTGCCACAAAACCCTGCCCTGACGACATCACTGATTTGCACAAGAACATGTAACGTTGCCTCGGTGGTGGTACTAGATGTCCCAGACAGCAGCGAACAAATGCCAGAGTCTCATCCCCCATTGCCCATCCTCTTCCATAATGTCAAGTTCAATTCGCCTTGTGTTCTCCTCAGGAATAACTTTCTGGTGGTAAGAGCTGTTTGACAGTGGAACGGTTTCCCTTGGGAAGTGGAAGACTGTCCTTCCTTGAAGGTTTTTAAGCAGAGGTTGGTTTGGCCATCTGTCATGGGTGCTTTAGCGGAGATTCCTGCATATTAGAGAGTTGGAATAGAGGACTCTTGGGGTCCCTTCCAGATTTACGATTCTATGATTCCTGCTGGCGATATGCTGAGCATTCCCTTTGCCCTTGTCAGTGATGGCCAATCTATGCTCTGGAGCAACGGCAGGTCACCACAAACGGTAATAATAACATTAAGACTGAGAGGTAAATTTACGTAGGCATTGCAGAGAAGGAGGAACCCAACATAAGGCTGCAGCTTTTGGCAACAGTTCCACGTGCGTTTTGGTTATATCTCCTTAAATTGACAAGTAAAAAATGAGATTTCACCCACAGAAGAGTTCTCATTGCACAGCAAATTGGAATGTTGCTTACCAACACTTTAGAAGACATCTGAAGGCAGCCCTGTTTAGGGAAGCTTTTAATGTTTGATGCTTTATCGTATTTTTAATATTCTGTTGGGAGCCGCCTGGAGTGGCTGGGGAAACCCAGCCAGATGGGCAGAATATAAATATATTATTATTATTATTATTATTATTATTATTATTATTATTACCTCCACCATTGACCAGTAGTGCGATCCCATGCATGTCTACTCAGGTCAGAAGTAAATCCCATTTAATTTAATGGGATTTACTCACAGGTAACTTTGTACGCCTGAATCGTGAGCAATGAAGAGCCTTGTGCAGGAATGTAAAGACTAACAAATTTATTACAGCATAAGCATAACTCATGATAACATTCCATGCATCTGATGAGTTGGGCAGCAATCCATGGAAGATGATGGCATAATAAATCTGTAGGGTTGCATTGAACACTGACAGAACTTCCTTCTCCTCTCCTCTGCAACCAGTGCTATTTTTCTAGAAAAAGAGGTGACGGAACTCACCCTTGTTCCCTTAGAATGGCAGCGGCATCCATCTGAGAGGTGCCAGAACTGAGTTCTGGTGAGTTCCAGCTGAAAAAAGCCCTGTCTACAACCCCTCAGGTTCGAGAAACTTTCTGGAGCAGATGTTGGGTTGGATCCAACTCTTAATCTTTGAAGTGCCACAAGACTCCTTGCTGCAGCACACCACCGTGGCTCTCTCTGAAAACCTGAGAAAATGAGTGTTACTTTTAAAAAGCTAAGTTGAGAACAATATTAAAGCAGAAACATGTTTCGAAAGTTATTTCCCCTCAAACTGGCCTACTTTAATAATCCAAAGAAGACATATCTCTAGGTTGCATGGATTTTAGTTAAGAGTATTGAGCACATGCTTAAATCTCCCCCTTGGAGAGCAGTAGGTCAGAGAACTTTAACTGGACCGTATGTGCTCTGTTTTCATAGGGTGTTTTGTTTTCTTTTGTTTTTATTTTATTTTATTTTATAGTGGTACCTTGGGTTAAGAACTTAATTCGTTCTGGAGGTCCGTTCTTAAACTGAAACTGTTCTTAACCTGAGGTACCACTTTAGCTAATGGGGCCTCCTGCTGCCGCCGCACCACCGCCACGCAATTTCAGTTCCCATCCTGAAACAAAGTTCTTAACCCGAGGTACTATTTCTAGGTTAGCGGAGTCTGTAACCTGAAGCGTCTGTAACCCAAGGTACCTCTGTATTTGCAAATATTTACCACCTGAAAGGACTGACCAAATTCTTCAAATTCACAGTTGAACTGTAACTTTCAGTGAATCCACAGTTCTTATCAAACCATGTTTGTTTTGTTTCTAGAACTGTCATGGCAAGCCAATTAAGGACGAAACCCTATACGCACTAACCTGAAGAGTGATTTTTAACTGAGCTTAGTGGGATTTACTTGTGAGTAGACACGCCTAAGATTTGTGAGAGTGGCTACTACTCATTGCAGTGGAGCTTGTTCATGAGAATTTCCCAGCGGATCATGCCCTAAACTTCTGACAAATCCTCTAGAAGTGGATTTTCTTTGCATTGCATTCCACGAGATCTGAGTAGCAACATCTGAACACCAAGATTCTCCCCAAGAGCTTGTTTTCTTCAGCTAAATCAGGTAGCTAACACAGTGCCCCCAACCTGAAAGGGCCTTTTCAGTTGTGATACCATGACTCTAGTACGCACTGTGTGTTTGTGTGTGTGTGTGTGTGTGTGTGTGTGTGTGTGTGCGTGTGCCATCATTTTATTGGGTCATATTTCTATTGGTTTTAACTGTAAACTGCCCTGCTAATCCCAACTGAAAGACATGGTGTGCATTTTACTAAATAAATAGAGGCTCATGGTAACTCCAGGAACATTATCGACACAGTTCAATGACTTGCCTTTTTTCTGATGAAAGCAGATGTGCGCCTTTGGCACGCATGCCTCGCGTACGGGTCTGTTTGCTTGTTTGGAACGATGTGTGTTGACAGAACCTGTGAGCTAAGCTGATCGGAGATGGATGTACTTCTGGGAAGTAATCACCTGTGGTCTGAAACAAGCGAGTGATAAATGTCCCTCCCTCTCCCTAAACAATGCCCCTGAGAATCACAGCTGTCAAGTTTCCCACTTTTTAAAGGGAAATTCCCTTATTCCAAATAGGATTCCTCGCAAGAAAAGGGGAAAGTTGACAGCTATGCTGAGAATTATGTGTTAACATGTATACTGATCCTAGACACATTAATTGGGAAATGAATATGAACTGGTTATTTTAGGAGAGGAGTAGGCGGACTTCAGGTTTATGAGATTATTATTTTTATTAATTAGACCCCAATCTACCAACCAGATCCAGATGCAAAATATATCAATGCAGAATTATACTGTTAGAATTAGGGGTGGGGGATAAATTTGATGCAGTTTGCTTTTAAAAGCAAACCAAACTGATTCACACTTTCTGGAACAAAACAAAGCCACTTTCAGAATTCTCACTTCTCTGAATTTTGCAATGTTGTTCTCTGGCCAAGAAACACACAAATATACATATACTAAGGTAAAGTGTGCACCGTGATGGATATATTAGTGAAAATACCATAAAGAAATGTATTTATATTTGGGAAAACTTCTTTGCAAAAATGTGTATATTAGGCAAAAATTGCATACAAACATGGATATATAAAGGGGAATTTGCACTAAAATGCTGGTGAATTTTCAGGAGGGTTTTTCTTTTTTCTTTTAATCACAAAACTGATGCAGAATTGCGGAGAACTGAATTTAAGACTGCAAAAGTGAGAAACTAGGAGAAAATGAAATGGACAGATACACCCATCCCTAGTTGGAATTGAGTAACAGGGTTCCTTTGAGCACATTCGGAACCTAGGCATTTGATTTCAGTATCAGAATTGCACTGCACGCAGTCCTTTCACACAAAACCCCACTCCTGGTTATTTTCCTTCATTAATTTATTGTGGGGGAGCCATTTTTTCATTGTTATTACTGGGAGTCAGAAACCTTTACTGCAAATCACCCAAAGATCTAACAGGAGAACCTGATCTACCGTCCACCCATCCTGGTCTTAGGAAACCAAGGATAATAACAACAAAATCACCGGAGGGGGGGTGGCTACATTATAATGACAACTAATACATTATCTTCCCTCTTGCTGCAAGACACTTCATTAATTCTCTTTGCCCTCCAAGGGAAAAACGGATTCCGCCTCCTGTAGCGTTAAGTGGCTGGCAACTGGAGCCTGAATTTGATTATTACAACTGAGAGCCAAATTGCACCCCCGAGAGCCACACTTGGAGAGGAGGCGAACCACGTCAGCACATGCTAAAAGTGCCTGGTATGTGTGGGCGTCTTGGAAAAGAGACGGAAACGCCATTGGCAGGCATCCATCTCCTGTACACACATACAAACACACCGAAAGAAAGCAGTTTGCAGTTGCAAAGCTTAGAGGTGGCCATGGCATTTTTCTCTCCATCACCCCAGGGATCCCATTGCCAGGAAAGGAAGAAAATGTCATCTTGTAAAGGAGACCAAGAAAAATGATAATTGAGAAGATGTATGAGAAAAGGCGAGACACAGGTGGCGCTGTGGTCCAAACCACAGAGCCTAGGGCTTGCTGATCGAAAGGTCGGCGGTTTGAATCCCCGCGACAGGGTGAGCTCCCATCACTCGGTCCCTGCTCCTGACAACCTAGCAGTTCGAAAGCACATCAAAGTGCAAGTAGATAAATAGGTACCACCCCAGCGGGAAGGTAAACGGTGTTTCCATGCGCTGCTCTGGTTCACCAGGAGCAGCTTAGTCATGCTGGCCACATGACCCGGAAGCTGTACGCCAGCTCCCTTGGCCAGTAAGGCGAGATGAGTGCCGCAACCCCAAAGTCGGCCACCACTGGACCTAATGGTCAGGGGTCCCTTTACCTTTATGAGAAAAGGCAAAGTCATAGTTTGAATGATTTTCAAAGATCTCTTCCTCTCTCTTCAGCCTAATTATGTTTACGATGCATAAATAATTTCAGTTCATAGTCCATAAATGATGCATTCCACGCTTAAGGACATGTGGTATCTAGGATGCCCTCTGATGCACAGAAAAAGCCTCGGATTGTACTGAAGCAAGACCTTATTGGACAAACTGCCCCAAAAGGAGCATGATGTGTCCCCCACCAGAGGTACTCCTCCTCCCCTAATTCTCCATACACCCCAAATGATTCCTGTTAAATGTAATAGTTGAGGAGGAGAGGGAATTTCAGCATGTGCAGCTTTTCTCAGTCCTGTATGGCTCAAGTCACACCTTCCAAAATTCCCCCATCTATAGGACTATTAAACAGGAACCCCAGCAGGACCTCTGCTGCTGAGTCCGTCCTCCAAAGTCCTTTGACCCATTCCTTCATCTTGCTGATGTTGCGTCTTCATCTGGCCTCTCCAGGAGACAAGAGGTCCAAAGGAAGGAGAAGCCTTGCACGCTCTCCTTCTGGGAAGTGGTACAGATTGGGGCCAGAGGGCAAGCGAATGGGTAGTGGCGACAACGGCACTGAGCTGAGTCCACGTGACCTAAAATCTGGAGCCAATGCTGCTGTTACAGGCTATCAATGCGTACATCGCAATCCACCCAACCCCAGAAGATGCAATGCGTCTTTGTGTCCTCTGCGCACGCAAAAGCACGTCATCTCACATGTCAGCAAGGCCAGGCCACCCAGGATCGGGGGTCCGGTCCTGGCTGCAACACTGTCCCCAAGTGCTGTGCTTTCTTGTTTTCCTGTAGGAATGAATGTCACATTTACAGATATGGGATAAAATAATGGTCTTCCCGGGACTGGGGCACAGGCTAAATCTGCTCCCTGGATGCCCATCCACTAACTATCAAGCCAAAATTTATCTCCATGGACCCAGCATGGTTTCTGTTTCTGCGTCACAGGATGGAGTGTGTTTTTATTTATTTATCCCATTTGATTTTGTCCATCAATCTCTTCCCATGAGTTGCATCTAGAAGCATTTAAACAACAACAACAAAAAACCATCAGCAATAAAAACATCAGTAAATATGATTTTTCTAGGGCCAACATGGGTGAAGGCCGTGATCAAAATCTCCACTTGGAAAGCTTGTTGGAAGAGGAAGTTCTTTAATAGTTGTAAAGACAATGAAGGCAATGGGTATCTAATATAGAATGGAAGAATGTTCTAAAGGCTGGTGCTTCAATAGGGTGGGTGCTTCCTGATAAGAAGTTATCCACAGGAGGCTGTCTCCTGGCACAGCCCAATGACTGAATAGGTATTCAAATGGGTGGGATGGTATTTCAGGTATCCTGGTGCCAAGCTATATAAGGCTTTGTTTGATAGCACCAGCACCTTTAACTGATCCCAGCTGCTGATTGGCAGCCTGTCCTTCAGCAGCGACTTAACCTGATGTTGACTTTCTGCCCCAGCAAGCTGCTGCATTTTGCACTAGCAGCAGCTTCTGGCTCAACCTCAGGGCAGCTCCACATACAGCACATTGCAGTAGCTCAATCGAGAGGTTACTAGCACATGGATGACAGTGGTCAGGCTGCTCCTGTCCAAGAGCATCCCTAGTTGACTTACCAGTTGGAACTGCTAAAGGGCACTCCTAGACATCAGTGTGTGTGATGGCCTGGGACTCGGGCTCGGACTCAGAACCAGAGGAGACTCAGTCTGCACCAGATTATTTGCATCACCTGAACCAAGTCTGGGGCCTGATCCTGAAGAGTCCCAGTCTGCACAGGTTCCCCTGCAACAAACACCAGCTGGGCCGAGTCAGGGGCCTGAGCCTGCCGTGGCTCCAGATGTGGGGATTACCTTGTTGCCCTCAGCTGGGCCATCAATTACAGCTGCTCCACTATCGGTTTGGTCAGGGGAGGCTGAGGCGGCCTCAGGATCGAGTAACCTGCCGACGTCTCCTGAGCTACAGATTCTAACGTCTGAGAGAAGGAGGGACCTGAGTACTCGCAGGAGGAGTGCTCGCCTTTGGGCGAAGCAGGGAGGTGAGTCACCGGGGCATCAGGACTGGCCGCTAACCCGACAAAGATAACAGGCTGTCGGACCCCACTCCAGGTTGCAGGAGCAACATTGCTGTATGCTAGATCCTGCCTGAGACCCTGTTCCTGTCCTTGCCTGGTTTCCTGCCTTGGCCCTGTAGGACTGACTCCTAGCGGAACCTCCAGATTCTGGACCGGTCCTGGACCATGTTTCACGGGTTACCCCTGGGCCCAGCACACCGTGGCCTCTAGAGAAAGATGGTTCCAGGAGGACCTCCAGGCTACATACCTGTTACTTCATGGGGTGTATGACTCCTTCCAAAGCAGGCAATTGACCAGTTACCTGGACTTGTGAACTGAGCTCACCCAGGGTGCCTTCCCCAGGATTCAGAACCAGTTTGCTGGCACTCCTCCAGCCCACCGCAGAGTCCAGGCACTTGTCTAAGACTTTCACAGCCTCTCCTGATTCAGCTGTTACAGAGAAGCGGAGCTGTGTATCATCAGCAAACTGATGGTACCCAAATCACCGCAACACAGTGGCCCCAATACCCTGTTCACTGAATTTGTTCAGGTCAATGGTATCAAAAGCCACTGAGATATCAAGCAAAAATAACGGAGTTGTACTCCTCCTGTTCTTCTCCTGATAAAGGTCATTCAACAAATTGATGAAGGCCAGTTCAGTCCCCAAACCAGACTGGAGCCTGGACCAAAATGGCTTGAGATAATTATTTATCATGGCTGAGCTGGGATGGGGGAGTTCTGTCGGTCCTGGCTCAGCTGGGACATTCCAAGATCTGCCTATTCCAGACTTGCTCATCCTGGGGGGACCTTGGGCTGGCTTCAATTAAACAAGCAGGAGCCGGCACAGGGTGCCCATTCCACTACCCTGTGCTCCCTGCACCTCTCAAATAAGCTCTGGAGGGAGGAGGAGAGGGGAGACTGTTTCGTCTGGCAAGCAGAACTGCTTGTACAGACGGAGCAATAATAATAGCCCAGTGTTGAATTCCTCCCCTTGCATTTGGATCTTACTGTTACATGGAAGTGTTATGTTGATAATTTCCCATTGCCAATTGCAGTACAAGGTGACATCTTTATGGTAGGTCATGACTCTGGGCCCCAGATCTTGAAAAATCATGCCTTCATGATTTGCATTTCTGTCTTTTATCCATGTAGAAAATATAGGAGCTACATTCCCCTTTGCATTGGTCCAGAATCTGAACCCCAAACCCTGGTGCAAAATGAAGAGAAGTCAAACTCTTCCAAGATGCTTTTGCTCTACTCTTTAGTACTTTCTTTCCTCCCCCCTCCCCAAAGAAAAATAATATTTAGCAATTGCTCAGTCTATTTCCTAAGCAAGTCGCACCACGCAATCAAATGTCAGACTTTCTCAGGGGGGTTGGTTGTGCCACAAAGTCCAAGCTCAGAACTGTGGAATGTATTTTAAGTGCAGCAACCACCAGCTGCCTCTGAACCTCCCATGCTGCAGACCTTGGTTTCCTCGCTTGTGAAATAAGCAGCCCTTCTGAGCTTCTGGGGCAAAGATCTTGGAAAGATCTGGGGAGGAAAAAAGCCAGCAGGTTTTGAGAGTACCCATGCACGATACGAGACGACAGACAGACCATTGCGTATTTGAAAGTTAAAGGTAGTTTGTACAACTGAACAGTGGCGGGGGGGGGGGGAGCACAGGAGCAGTTGCCCTGAGTGCAGAATTGTTAAGGGGCACAACATTTCAACACCTGGTGCTGCCTCAATACAGCTGCACGCGTCTGTCGCTGGACTCTGTTGAAAACGGCCTCTCCATGCAAACCAGGCAGTGGCCTCTCCAGACAATGGAACAACTCTTCTTATCGCTGCGGCTGTGATCTCCTGGGTGACAAGGATGCCATTAGGCAGTTGAATGTGCATGCATGCTCTGTCTGTTTCCCTTTCTTCCACCCATCCACTCTGCACGGCTCCTGGCAACCCATGCTACACCACTGCAAGGGAGGCATCATTTCCCAGTGGCATGAAACAGAAAGGCCCTTATTGGAAAGGCGGGCATTGCTCAGATTCCTAGTGGCCCAGCTAGTTAGCTATTCCAAGTGTAGCAGGGCAATGTTTCTCATACTACACAAAACAACTGCTGTGTTGTTTTAATGGCTGCATCATCTATTTTAATGGTGGGTGCCTATATTTTAATGTTTGTGTAAAGGTAAAGGGACCCCTGACCATTAGGTCCAGTCACGACCAACTCTGGGGTTGCGGCGCTCATCTCGCTTTACTGGCCAAGGGAGCCGTCGTACAGCTTCCGGGTCATGTGGCCAGCATGACTAAGCTGCTTCTGGCGAACCAGAGCAGCACACGGAAACACCGTTTTACCTTCCCGCCGGAGCGGTACCTATTTATCTACTTGCACTTTGACGTGCTTTCGAACTGCTAGGCTGGCAGGAGCAGGGACCGAGCAATGGGAGCTCACCCTGTTGCGGGGATTCGAACCACCGACCTTCTGATCAGCAAGTGCTAGGCTCTGTAGTTTAACCCACAGCGCCACCCGTGTCCCTCTCAATGTTTGTGTAGCTGGTTGCTGTACTTTGTAAACCACCTAGAAATCCATTTTGTCATTAAGCAGCATATCACATCTTAAGTTGGAAAGGCAGATAGCAAGATAGGATCATTGGAAAGGTGTGCTAAAGAAAGAGGTTGTTATGAAACAAATCCCACAAAAAACACATTACTAATGAATGGGGATGTTTTCATGACCTCGTTTGCTGCTTATCGGAGGGTGGCGCAACTTACCTTTCTTCTCTTGGCAGCTGAATCCTTATGCTTACCATTGTATTTCCACATAATACCCTGGATGTTGCATTTTCCCAGAGCATTCTGGGGGAAATGGTGACTGCCATTGGGACTGCTGATTTTCTTGTGTTGACCACCACCCCACCACACCCTCAGAATGCTCCCAGAACAGAGTACTCTAGGAAAATAAAATTGCTGCTACCAGGAAACAGTCCCTGGAAAACTCTGCTCCCACCACTTCCATAAGCTATGTAAAAAAAGCACAAATAAGTACAAATGCATTTTTTAATGAATTAATGCAGGCAAATTTATTCTACAATGGGGTCATTCAGGAGAACTTCATGACGGACTGTGCCCAGTGAATGAATAAGATTGCGACCAAGCCAAATGTTTCAGCCACATTCATGTGGACTGACATTGAACTGTAGCATAAAATGCAATCTTCAAATACACATTTCCCCTACAATCCATGAAAGGCCATCTTCACATTTAAATGACACGAATGCCATATTTTGTTTTGCAACACGCTGCATTCCAAAAAATCACAAAGGAATTGAGAAACTGAAAATTCAACATATAGGGGCATGTGCTGTTTTGGATCTAATTAAGTCCTGGAGTTCGTCATAGTATGTATTATGGTGTATGCAGAACAAATCAAATCAAAACATGATTTGCTTAAAGGGGTGGTGGCAGAACACAATGAAATTACAATGCTTCGCTCCAGTGGAATTTTGATCCACCCTGGATAGTTTTAAAAATAACAACCAATTCTCCCAGGCCTTTGGCTAATTAATCTATGACCTTTTTTTGAACTGTGTGTACAAGGGGAGTTTATTGTTTTGTTTGTTATTATGTTATGTATCATTGTGTTTTTTATATTGTATACCACCTTCCAATCCTCAGATTTAGGGTGGCATATAACTTGAATGAATGAATGAATGAATATCAACTGCCAGGGAGCAGAAGAGACAGCCATACACACATCCCTGGCTTCCTACCACCTTGTATCTTTCTTTGCATTAGATTATAATAGATTGTACACCAGGCAAAATACAACCATGTACAGAATTGCAGCTTTGCTTCTGCCCACTGCCCTCTGCGCCTGTCCTCAAGTCAACTGATTAATTCTGCGAACTCAGATTAGGTGAATGCCATGGTCTGCTTTTGCAAACAGCTGGAACAGCTTCTATGAGCTTCTAGTAGCTACCCTTTTTCTAGGTTTACAAAACTATCTTCTAATCCCCCCCCCCCTTACAGAGGTCCTGTACCTTTAGCAACAGAGCTCTGGGGGTTGTGCTATTGCAGTCCGCAGGTAGAAGAGGACAGGTCTGAAAGCTCAACCACACTGAATAAATACATTCCTACATACAGGAAATTAGACAATTTGGGATTATCAGTATCTACGTATTAAAAACAAAAAGACAAAAACACCTTAGGCTCCAATCCCATGCTAATTTACTTGGTAGTAATTTCAATTGTACTCAGGGGTGTTTCTTCAAATAGGTGTACATATGTATTGGGCTGCATGTTATCAAACTATAACCCCCAAAGTGCCCTCATGGAGCAAACTGCAAACTCACCTGTTTTGCAGGTATTTGTGGTGCCATTTTCTTCTATACAATGCTGTCAACTGCTCATCCAAGGCAGACTGCATAATGACTATGACTTGTAGTTAATTCAGACTTGGAGTTTGATCTTTGCGGAGCATTTAAGCCTCTTAGGAAGACACTGAATGGGGTCTTTATGTATGTCAAACACAGAGTCATTTATTGCCTCTTTGGGGGTCATTGCATAGTGAGTTAGCAAAGGGATTTGCAAGAGCAACTGTTTTCATTTCTTGGCATTCCTCTATGACAGCATAACAATCATATAAACCCTAGACGAGGCCTACAATTGTAGATTAGCTATTGTACCACATGGTAGACTCTTTATGGAATACAGTGCAGTGAAACTGAGGTCATGTCCAGAATGATGGTATTTTTGGGGAGGGATTCAGGAGCATACAAAAAATGTAAAGGTAAAGGTAAAGGTACCCCTGACCGTAAGGTCCAGTTGCGGACAACTCTGGGTTGCGTGCTCATCTCGCTCTATAGGCCGAGGGAGCCGGCGTTTGTCCACAGACAGCTTCCAGGTCACGTGGCCAGCGTGACTAAGCCGCTTCTGGCAAATCCAGAGCAGCGCACGGAAACACCGTTTACCTTCCTGCCAGAGTGGTACCTATTTATCTACTTGTACTTTGACGTGCTTTCGAACTGCTAGGTGGGCAGGAGCAGGGACCGAGCAACGGGAGCTCACCCAATCACGGGGATTCGAACTGCCGACCTTCCAATCGACAAGCCCTAGGCTCTGTGGTTTATGTAGGTTTGCACAAAGTGAGTTTAAGTGCTTTGTTACCCTACCATTTTTGCTATTAGGAAAGTGATAAGGCAATGGGATTAATGGGAAGACGCAGGACTACAGCCCAAACAAATCAGAATGAATTAAGGGACAACGTTGTTTGTCATATAACCCCCCACTCCGCAAACAAATGGAGAGGAATGCTCAATAAAGACCAGACATTGTGTAAGTTTTGTGCAAGCAAATCAGGATAAATGCTCAATAAACTGGTCTTCTGGGGGAACCCTGAGAGGAGAGGGAATGGCCTATTCCTAGAGAAGCTGCTTGACCTTTTTTCATAGCACAGGGATCAACATTATTGCCTGCCAATGACCAAACATCAGGTTTCTGTTAAAGGCACAGCTACAGTTGAAAAGCTGGCAATCCTGGCTTGTGGGGGTTGAATGAGAAAGGGCAGTGGGAGTCCAGAAACTTAAATTGGAGAACTATCCAAAGCTCACCATGGCGCTAATGCCCTCTGTGGATATGCCATTTGTTGGCAATCTGGCGGACTCTGTTTGACGGACTCTTGCAGCATTTCAGTCCACTGTTTCTGCAGCAGAATTGCTTAGGCAGGGTTTGTTAAAAAAGAGATGCAAAATTCTGAACAGCAAGGAGATGTTTCCATGTAATTTTTGACGCTGGCAACCTCATTACGAAAACTTCAGATTTCTGAATTCTGAACCAACCAGTGCCAAAATGTTAGTATTTCACACGCCCAGGAAGATGAGAAGCTGTTTTAGATCTTGGCACGTTATTCCACTATAAGCATTTCACTAAAACTATAGGACACCAAAAGGTGCTTCGGAGGTGAGGGAAGCTAACTGAATTAACTGGTTTCAAGAAATGTCGAATGAGTTTGGCCCAGCTGGTTGGAATTCAATTTAGCACTCAACATCGACCCAAATCTGAAAAAGTTGCAAGGACCTGGAGGCAGGGGAAGGTTAGAATTGAATTCAGCATTAACAGGAAGCGTGTGCAGCAATCGCCAGAAGATACGATTAGAATTGTAGGAAGGCTCCAGACAAAGTTAATTGCCTTTCAGGAGGTGACCAGTGTTACTGAAAAACTAAGGAAAAGCATACATAAATGCTGTAATTCGGAACCAGATCAAAGATAAGCAAAAGTGACTTAGGATATGAACACCCTGGAATATAAGAAGATGCATTTATTCATTACTGAGTATTCTTTATTGTGCGTGGGTGTTCCTCTACTTCTCCCAATTTTATTTTGTTTGGAGAGAAAGGCTGTGGTCGACAGAATGAAGAGAATCTGTTCCCATGGCTCAAACGATTTGTTTAATAAATATATGTAGGACGGAAGGGAGGTGGGGGTGGTGGAATTGGCTGGTTCAGAGAGGGCTGGCAAGGGAAGCGACTTTGTCCGTGAGGAAGACAGAGCTCCGCAGGAACTAAACGTTTTTCTCTTGGACCAAAATAAATAAATAAAGCAAAAGCCATCATTCCCCACCCTCCTTTCCCACCAGCCAATCATTTCCTCACTCTTGCACTTTTATGCAGCCTGGCAAAGGGCTGGAGGGACGATGTCTTTCCCATGCTGCAGAAATAGCCAAGAAACCATGTGAGCCTGATCAACAGAGGAGGGAAAGAACCAATGGCAGAAGGGACTTGGGCTCCACACCCACCACCCACCCCTGTAGTGAGAAGGGGCCGGCACCCGGCTGTCTCTCTGCATTGCATGCTTTTAAAAAATGGCTGGCAAGACAACCAGATGCACTTGGCGGGTGGTATCTGCCTCTCTGGCATTATGAACTAGACCGTACTCAAAAAATGCAGCACGGGCTGTTTTAAATCCAGTGTCTGGATTTTCCTGGAATCTGGCTTTTGTTGTCTAAATCAACTTCTTTGCCTACATGAAACAGAAGATTCCCTCCTGCTAAAGTTGAAAGAGTTAAACATGCCTCTAAATTGACCCATGGGTGGAAGAGATGCAGACTGGAAGTTAGAGAAGAAGGAGAAAAGACAGAAAGAGAAAGAGAGAGAGTTATGGGCATCTGAATGACTAGACCAGAGAGTCACTGTTCTACCTGGTAGAGATTTGAAGAGAGAGATATAAAAAAAGGAGACACCTGCCCAGATACTGAAAGCTGGATTCAGACTAAGTTAGTTGAACTTAGTTCACATTGAAATCAATGGAACTGATGTTGACTGACTTGACCCACTTATTTCAATGGGACCTACATTCAACTAATTTAACCAGGATCCACCATGGAGTAATTTGGACAGCCTATAATGCAAACAAAGAAATAGGTCACCAAGGGTCATACCACAACAAGAACCCTATTCCCTTTTCCACTGCCAAAACTTTATCTCTCTTGTCTCAATTATTACAACCCCAAATATTCTCTTCCTGCCCTTGTTGGTTTCTCTATTGCTGGGTGTGTGAAACTGTTAATAAATAATAATAATAATAATAATAATAATAATAATAATAATATATACCCCACCCACCTGCCTGGGTTTCCCCAGCCACTCTGGGTGGCTCCCAAGAGAATATTAATATTATTAATAATAATAATAAAGTGACAAAACATCAAACATTAAAAACTTCCCTAAACAGGGCTGCTTTCAGATGTCTTCTAAAAGTCAGACAGTTGTTTATTTCCTTGACATCTGATGGGAGGGCATTCCACAGGGCGGGTGCCACTGCCGAGAATGCCCTCTGCCTGGTTCCCTGTAACTTGGCTTCTCACAGTGAGGGAACCGCCAGAAGGGCCTTGGCGCTGGACCTCAGTGTCTGGGCAGAACAATGGGGGCGGAGATGCTCCTTCAGGTATACTGGGCCAAGGCTGTTTAGGTCTGTGAAGGTCAGTACCAACACTTTGAACTGTGCTCGGACTGTGCTGGTCCCATATGGGCCAATAGAAAGAGCCAAGGAGGCCACTTACATACAGGGTCCCATAGAAAGAAGGGGGTCAGACTGGGCACAGACCAAAGGCCTGGCAGAACAGCTCCATCTTGCAGGCCCTGCGGAAAGATGTCAAATCCCTCAGGGCCCTGGTCTCTTGTGACAGAGCGTTCCACCAGACTGGGGCCAGGGCTAAAAAGGCTCTGGCCCTGGTCGATGCAAATACATATGTGTCAGGGGTTCAGGAGCAGAGGCAAGGGCAAGGGAGGAAACAGAGAGCGAGGGGGAGGAGGCAGAAGAAAAGATGAGTGATGACGACGACCCGAGATCTCCGAGTCTTTCCAGTGAATCAGAAGATTCACAGAAAGGAGCACCAGTGGCCAGGGCAAGGGGGGAGCCTAGGGGGACACCCCAGGAAGATAGAGCCAGAGGGGACTCAGAGGGGAGCAGTTGGAAATCGGGACCAGCGTCACCGCCAGAGAGCAGGGAAGAGGAAGGGCGCCAGGGGTCAAGCGCTGGCAGCTCACAACAGGGGGGAGGGCACGAGTCAGGAGTGGCCACACCTCCATCGGGGAGCGAAGAAACGGTCAGACGGAAGGTGGAAGGTTGGGCGCGCGCACCAAGTTCAAATGCACAGGAAGGTGGCGCAGTAGGCAGCCCGGAAAGGGAGCCAGGTCCTAAAGCCCGCCGAAAGGAGGGAGAAGAGTCAGGGGGGTCAGCGTCAGCGTCAGAGGAATCCCGGAAGGAAGAGACCCCGGGGGGCAGAGGGACCCAGAGAAGAACAGTCAGGCGGAAAAGGTGGAGCAAGGCTAGGATATTAAGTTGGTGTACAAAGGGCGGAGACTCAGATGGAGCTTCGCCGATCTAACCATGAGACGTAGAGTTGCACGCAGCAGCTTGAGAATGGAAACTGTAACTCAATAAAGACTTTTATTTAATGATCACTGGCTAGCGTGATCCTCTGTGAGCTAGGATCTGGAAGCAGCTCTGACAGTAAGCTCCATCCCTAGATTGTGGGCATCTACGTCCTCGCGGAGAGGAGAGAAAGCGGGTGCCTACTAGCGAGCTCACGAACGGCAGACAACATGACGGCCGAACAGCAGATAGTGGAACTCAGAGAAGCAGTGACACGACTGAATGCCGAGGCTCTTGCATCCAGGAAGAGAGAGGAGGACGCAGCTGCCGCCTACAGGGATCTCCAGGTCAGGTTGGAAGTGCTTACGAAGCAAGGGCAACTGACACCCAAACCGGAGGGGATTGGGTTGGGGAGACGAACAGGCGGTCTGGTCTCTCACTTCGATGGGAATTTGCAACAGTACCCCAACTTTAGAGCAGATGTAATGTGTGCACTGCAACTGCTGAACAAAGACTTTAGAGATGAGCAAGAGAAAGTGGGATTCATCATGTCCCATTTGCATGGAGATGCTAAAGCATGGCTGCGCAATTTGTGGAGAGATAAGGATCCGGCGCTCCAAAATGCGGATGCCTTTATTAAAGCGATGGATGGGTGCTTTTTATCAAGCATTGACGTGGATCTTGCTCGGCAGCAGATACATGGACTGAAGCAAGGGAGGGCCAGCGTAAGGCAGTACCATGCCCGCTTTTTCGCTTTGGTCAGTGCCCTGGAATGGGACAGAGATTCGGCTCCTGTAAGAGACCTGTTTTGGGAGGGATTGCACGGCTCGGTTAAAGATGAAATTGCGAGGGGGGAGAGACCCCGGACCACGCAGGAGATCGTTCAGAGGGCGCTGGCGGTGGGGGTGCGGCTGGAAGGACGTCCGTGGAGCAGGGACGAAGGGCGTGGAGGGCGCGAACCAGCCAGGGGCTCCTCCTTCCTTCCCAGAGAAGCAGCGCGTGCGCAATCCACGCCTCCGCCAGGAGGAGGAGCGGAACCTATGGAGGTTGGAGGTGCAAGGGCTCAGTCAGCAGCCAGAGCCCTAGCACCGGCAGCAGTGAAAGCGAAGCCTCCTAGAGGGAACAGGAAGTGTTACATCTGCGATGATCCACAGCATATGGCGAAAGAGTGTCCCCAGAGGCTCCACAAGCACACTGCAGCCTCAGCAATGGTAACTGCAGCAACGCAGCAAGGACAACCACAGCAGGGAAACGAAGGAGTCTGGTTGGAAGAAGAGGCACTGGGGCCCAGCCAGACGTGTCAGTGAAGCAGTCCCCAGAGATTTTACAGCCCATGGACCCCCTCCCGCCCAAACCGGTAGTGAAGCTCACCGCGTCGCTCCAGCTGCCCAATGGAATCACCATGGACGTGCCAATCACCATTGACTCCGGAAGCAATGCGGACTTTATAGGGCAGGACTTTGTCGACCGGCACGCTATACAGTTGCTGCCTGCCACGCTGCCCCTGCAGGTTGTCACGGTGGATGGCAGGGAGCTGCTAGGGGGGCAAGTGGTGAAGCAGACGCCACCAATGGTGATGCGACTTGGGAATCACAGGGAAATCATCAGCTTCAATGTCACTCAACTATCGGACACGCCCATTGTATTGGGCATGAGTTGGCTGGACAAGCACAGCCCGACGCTGGCTTGGTACCAGAGGCAGCTGACCTTCGGCTCTTCCTTTTGCGCTGAACACTGCATCGTGCCCCGGCAGGAAGGAGAGGAAGAGGAGTCACAGCTGCAGCTAGGCACGCTGCAAGCGGTTCCCCACAAGTACGCGGAATTTTTGGAGGTTTTCTGCGAGAAGGAGGCAGACAGGCTACCCCCCCACAGACCATATGACTGCAAAATTGACCTGCTGCCGGGGGCGGCGCTGCCCAAAGGGAAGCTGTATTCCATGTCTGAGGACGAACTGCAGGAACTCAAAGAGTTCATAGATCATAATTTGGAGCGCGGTTTCATCCGAGAGTCCAAGGCAGCGGGGGGCAGTCCGGTATTCTTTGTTAAGAAGCGGGACACGCCCCAAAAAAGACTTGTAGTGGACTTTCGCATCTTGAACAGTGTGACCAAGCCATCGGACTTCCCCATGCCCCGAATCGACGACCTCCTCGCAAAGGTACGGAAGGGCAGAGTGTTCACCAAGTTGGACCTGCGAGGGGCATACAACCTCATTCGCATGCGGGAAGGAGATGAGTGGAAGACAGCCATGTTCACGCCCCTGGGCACCTACGAATATAGAGTTATGCCTTTTGGATTGCAAAATGGCTCCCACGTTTTTCAAGCTTTCATGCATCACGTGTTGGCGGGGCTCCTCTACAAGACGTGCGTCTGTTTCTTGGATGACATCCTGATCTTTTCGGAATCGCAGCAGGAGCATGACAGACACGTCAAGGAAGTGCTGAGCAGGCTACAGCAACATAGGCTTTACGCCAAGCTGAAGAAGTGCCAATTCGACGTGACGGAGGTGGATTTCCTGGGCTACAAGTTGTCTGATAAAGGGCTCGCCATGGACAGCGCCAAGGTCCGAGCAGTGTTGGATTGGAAAAGCCCACGCAACCGGAAGGAGGTCCAACGGTTTGTCGGCTTCGCGAACTTCTATCGCAAGTTTATCAAAGGCTTTGCGATGCAGACAGCGGCCATCACGGATACGCTCAGCTCCAAGAAAAAGAAGTTCATCTGGACAGAGCAGGCGGAGCAGTCCTTTCAGGCACTCAAGCGTCTCTTCGCGTCGGAAGAGCAGCTGCTTCATGTCAACCCCAGCAGGCCGATGAGGGTGGAGACAGACGCTTCAGACAGAGCCGTGGGAGCAGTCCTGCTGCAGAAAGACCCGCAGGGGGTTTGGAGGCCGGGAGCGTTTTATTCAAGGAAGCTCAGCAAGTCCGAACAGAACTACACCATCTGGGACAGGGAGTTGCTGGCCATTCATGCAGCGTTCAAAGCGTGGAGGCACTTCCTGATCGGCGCCAAGCACACGGTGCAGGTCTGCACGGACCACAAGAATCTAGAGCACTGGCGCACGGCACAGTTCCTGAACCAGAGGCAGATACGTTGGGCTGAGTTCTTTGCGAATTTCGACTTCCGAATAGAATATGTCCCGGGGGACACCAACATCATGGCGGATGCTCTCTCCCGTAAGCCACAGTATCTGGAGGAGGCAACGCCAGCGGCCGCCATGCACATCTTCGCACCGACAGTGTGGGCGTGCGCGGCGGCAACAGTTGACCTGGATGCGGTGCGACGAGCGTTGCAGGATGACTCCTTCGCGCAAGCAAAGATGGCAGAGGTGCACAGGGGCACGGCAGCGACCGACGAGTTCCAGCTGCGAGATGGTTTGCTCATCCGTAAAGGGGCCATCTACGTGCCGGGAGACGAACTTCGCGCCAAGGTACTGCAGCAGCTGCACGACGCGCCCACTGCCGGGCACTTTGGCAAGGAGAAGACGGTGGAATTAGTAGCCAGAGACTTCTGGTGGCCCGGAATGAGAGGGGAAGTCGCGGACTACGTGGCGAGGTGTGACACCTGCCAGAGGGCCAAACCAGTGCACAGACCGCCGGCCGGACTGCTGGAACCGCTGCAAACTCCGTTCGAACCATGGGAGAGAGTGGCCCTGGACTTTGTCACGGATCTGCCCAGCTCGAGGGGCAAGACGGCTGTGCTGGTGGTGGTGGACTTGTTCTCCAAGATGGCACATTTCATTCCGTGTGCGAAGGTGGCCACGGCGGAACAAACCGCCAAACTGTTCATAGACCACGTGTTCAAGGTTCACGGTCTGCCGCGGTCTATTCTGTCCGACCGAGGGCGACAGTTCATCTCGAACTTCTGGCAGAGGCTGATGGGCTTCCTGAACGTCAAGATCAACCTGGCGTCGGCTAGACACCCGCAGACCAACGGGCAAGCGGAGCGGGTCAATGCCATCATGCAGCAGTACCTGAGATGTTATGCGAATCAACAGCCTGCGACGTGGGTGGATTACCTGCCTCTCGCCGAGTTCGCCTACAACAACACGAAGCACGTGTCCACGGGGGTCACGCCGTTCTTCGCCAACAACGGGAGGCACCCCAGAACCTTCCCGGGACTGGAAAGAATGGGGGAGGGGGAGCCGCAGACAGCAGATGCGTTCGCGTCGGAGTTGCAGGAGGTCCACGATCAGCTGCGGCGGCACCTGGAGCTGGCTAAACACGCATACAAGGTACAAGCGGACAAACACAGAAGGGTTGGCGAAGAGATCCATGTGGGAGACTGGGTCTGGTTAGCAGCCCACGCAGTGCCGGCCAGGTCGTTGGCGAAGAAGAAACTAGGGCATAAACAACTGGGGCCCTACCAAGTCGAAGAACAGGTCAACCCGGTGGCTTTCAGGCTGGCTCTTCCGGAGGGTTCCAGAATGCATCCGGTGTTCCACAGATCGGTGCTCACTCCCTACAAGGCACCTCACAGGTTTCAGGAACCAGGAACGGCACCGGGTCCGCTCCGAGAGAGAACCGGGCAAGGGGGAGTGGCACAGGAGGAGCGCATCAACGAAGTCACGGAGATTTTGGACTCCAGATGGGGGGAAGAGGGGGTAGAATACCTTCTCGCCAAGGAGGGCACCCCGGCCAGTGCCAACAGCTGGGTGCCGGGCTACGCTTTAGACGAACCTCTGCTCAAAGAAGAGTTTCATGCCCTCTTCCCACATAGGCCAATGCCAGCAGACTTTTTCGACGACTGGCTTTTCACGCCCACGCTTTCAGCCAGCACGTTCCGGGGGTTCGACTCGGACGAGGAACCGACACGAGACGCCCGTTCCCCGGAGGGGTCACCCTCGGGATCTGCTTCAGAACCCTCGTATTGGTGGGATGATCGACCAGAGGAGCAGTTCCGCAGAAGGTGGCTGGAGGGTCCAGGACGAGCAACGTCTCCAGAAGGCAACGAGGGAGAGACGGACATGGACGTTTTCGGGGACGACCCGGGTTTCGAGCACGGCGGCACAGAGATGGAAGCGGAGGTGACCGTCGTCAGCGAGAGCAGGGAGGAAGAACCGGAAGACTTCGGATGGCGGCCCGACACGGGAAGCGAACTGTATCCGACATTCGTCCCCCTGACACAGCAGCACCCAGATCCCGCACCGGAAGGAGGGGAGGGGGGAAGAGGGGGCTTCGAGGGGGGGATGGATGTCAGGGGTTCAGGAGCAGAGGCAAGGGCAAGGGAGGAAACAGAGAGCGAGGGGGAGGAGGCAGAAGAAAAGATGAGTGATGACGACGACCCGAGATCTCCGAGTCTTTCCAGTGAATCAGAAGATTCACAGAAAGGAGCACCAGTGGCCAGGGCAAGGGGGGAGCCTAGGGGGACACCCCAGGAAGATAGAGCCAGAGGGGACTCAGAGGGGAGCAGTTGGAAATCGGGACCAGCGTCACCGCCAGAGAGCAGGGAAGAGGAAGGGCGCCAGGGGTCAAGCGCTGGCAGCTCACAACAGGGGGGAGGGCACGAGTCAGGAGTGGCCACACCTCCATCGGGGAGCGAAGAAACGGTCAGACGGAAGGTGGAAGGTTGGGCGCGCGCACCAAGTTCAAATGCACAGGAAGGTGGCGCAGTAGGCAGCCCGGAAAGGGAGCCAGGTCCTAAAGCCCGCCGAAAGGAGGGAGAAGAGTCAGGGGGGTCAGCGTCAGCGTCAGAGGAATCCCGGAAGGAAGAGACCCCGGGGGGCAGAGGGACCCAGAGAAGAACAGTCAGGCGGAAAAGGTGGAGCAAGGCTAGGATATTAAGTTGGTGTACAAAGGGCGGAGACTCAGATGGAGCTTCGCCGATCTAACCATGAGACGTAGAGTTGCACGCAGCAGCTTGAGAATGGAAACTGTAACTCAATAAAGACTTTTATTTAATGATCGCTGGCTAGCGTGATCCTCTGTGAGCTAGGATCTGGAAGCAGCTCTGACAATATGTAATACATTGGATTAATTAAAACAGGTCAATATGCCTGTCTGCCTAGCTATCTGCTATGTGTTCCGCTCTCCTTTTAAGGCATTTAAGACAGGACGGTTTCCATTTTATCTTCACAACAACCTTGCGAAGTAGATTAGGGCGAGCACTGATGTCTTGACAAGGCCACCCAGGACATGTATCTCTTATTGTGGCTGGGTCTGTAAACATATGCATTCCTTGAGCAAGTGAGCTAAGCAGAATCAATCATTTCCCAACTAGTTTATATGAAAATCTAGCTAACGCAATGTGTATCGTATTACTCTAGGATGCTTGCTCAGTCCTGGCTCTGCGACTCTTTGGATATTTCTGGGAGTTTTCTTCCAGCTGCAGATAATTGTAATCAGGTTGAGAAGTGTTTTGTGCCATGGCCTAAATATGCTCAGTCCAATGTTAGCTGGCTTTGAGCCTCAAATCCTCGGCGAAGTACGTAGCCTTAATATGCTAAACATTATTAGATCTTCAACTTAACACTCCCACTGACACCAGTGATATTTCAAAGTGCTTAACTAAGGTTGGATCACAGAATCCTAGAGCTCAAAGGGGTCCCTCAAGGGCCATCTAGTCCAACCCCTTGAAAAAGCAGGTCCCCATAGAGAAGTCAGCAAAGGCAGTATGGCAAAGGCAACCAGTTTATTATGGTCATAGACCAGCAATTTAAAAATGGCCAAAAATATAATATAAGTTATAAGAACAAGATACAATAGTTATCAGAACAAGCCAGAATAAAAGCAGGGAGACAAAAGAGTCGCTAACCAACTAGAATTTTAGCTGTTACTAAAACAATTCAATTGCATGCCCAAGAAAAATATGAATGCAGCAACTGTGCATTCTGTGTGTTCTCTCTCACTTGTCTTCTCAGGAGTGTAGAGCTTGGTGACTGGACAAATAGAAGCAAAAGAGCATGTGCTTCTCCAGTGCCTATACTATAGAGACCAGGCATCCCCAAAATTGGCCCTCCAGCTGTTTTGGGACTACAACTCCCATCATCCCTAGCTAACAGGTCAGGGATGATGGGAACTGTAGTCCCAAAACAGCTGGAGGGCCAAGTTTGGGGATGCCTGGTAGCTAATACATTCGTATTCGCTTCCCCTCCCCACTACTCCATAAGTACCCAGGGTGCATAGGACAATTTTATACCTCCCTGCTGCTGTCAGATACCAATTCTGCTACAGCATACAGTGTTGCCAGATTCTGCACAACAGCATTCAAAATTTGTCATATGATGACGACCTGTGCCACAAACTAGATTTAATGAACACTCACATCAGGGTGCTCTCTAAACTGATAGTTGTAGTCTTTTATATACTAACCTTTTATGCTCTTCCATATCCATTTAATGTTCCTAACCCTTCTTTTAGATTCTTATAGTCTTTTAGATACACCGTCTGTTTTAATACTTTTTAGCCTTCCAAAACATTTTACAGATTCTAAATTATTGTACCGCAGCCTACTTATGCTGGTCTATGACCGCAATAAAGCTCTGATCGATTGGTGAAGAAACTCTCCATGCAGTTAGGAAAGTTGCAAAGTCCTGGGACTAAGGTTACCAGTGCATTTTGGCTGTAGTGATAGTGAAAATTCTGGAGCAAGTTTGGAGGCCTCTGTTCAGGGGAAAAAAACTTACAAGGAAGAACGCAAGAGAAGTTCAGGAAGGTTTGTGATATTCCATGGGCGGGGCAGGGGAGGCAGGGAGGACTCTGCATGTTCCAAACTGTGAAACAGGAGAACATGAGAAAATCAGATGAGCCTGCTGGATCAGACCAATGGGCCATCTAGCCTAGCATCCTGCTTTCACGGGGGCTGACTAGATGCAACAGCACTCTGTCCACTTATGATTCCCAGAAACCAAGAGACTGAGGCAACCTCTGCAAACTCTGGAACACCTTACCAATGAATTTTGGGCACAATACCTCAAGAAACTCTCTTGCGAAAGCCAATTGAAATAAATCTACTTTCATGTGGGACATGTGCAGGAGAAATTCTGGATGGATATTGCCCTTTATCTTTAAGGTGCATTTTTCCAGACCATATGGAACACACATTTGACGCTTTTTCATTTAAATGTCCAACACCTGTATATTCTCCCACTGTATACTACCATGTGTGTGTAACTGCAGGCTTTTTTAGAAGCTTAAATGCAATGCACTATATCCAAAGTTAGTAAAGGGACCCCTGACCATTAGGTCCAGTCATGACCAACTCTGGGGTTGCGGCGCTCATCTTGCTTTATTGGCCGAGGGAGCCGGCGTACAGCTTCTGGGTCATGTGGCCAGCATGACTAAGTGGCTTCTGGCGAACCAGAGCAGCGCACGGAAACGCCGTTTACCTTCCCGCTGGAGCGGTACCTATTTATCTACTTGCACTTTGAGGTGCTTTCGAACTGCTAGGTTGGCAGGAGCAGGGACTGAGCAATGAGAGCTCACCCCGTTGCGGGAATTTGAATATCCAAAGTTAGTTCTACCTAAATGCAAGTTTTCTGTCCAAGGTTGTAGTCTGGCTGACTGCTGATAACAAAGCAAGCAAGCATTTTTAAAAGTCATTTAAGTCGGAGATGAGTGGGCAGATTTCAAGATGCACATTTACAGAATTCTGAGCTCCATAATTTGACTGAAGTACCAGAATAGAAAAGAGATCTCCTGTCCCTTTATTAACAAAAACATTGCTCTAGAAAATTCATCTCCATTTTTCTTCATTTCAGCAGAGGGTGCTGGGGTGGGGGCTCATTTTCGTATTGGTTAGCAATTGGGACTACATTAGAAATCCTTGCTCCTAACTTCTGTCATGTGCAGTGTGAGTCCGATCGATGCAGGTATGGCATCTGCCCCGCCCCACCTTTGCGGGACTAAGGCTGCAACCCTGCGCAAAACTCCCCCAGACAGAAGTTCCCCTGGCCTGAACACAGTGGGATTCCACTTTGGCATGCGCAGGTGTTGATGAAAGTATGGTAGCTTTGGGGAGGAGATACCAGGTGGGAAACCAAACCAGTCCGTCTGGTCCCGCTCATGAATCTCCCCCATCAGGTCTGGTTTAGCAAGGATTTTCCTATATCCACGTCGCGACTTCGGGGACGGGGAGACACCTGAGCATCTTAATTCAATTCCCCAGTGGTTTCCTTCCGCGCAATTGCAGCCCCTCGTCCTTTAAGTTTGGGGCTTGCAAGGCATTCCTCCGCCCACTGCCTTCTCGGCTCCGAGCAACTCCAGCTGCGCCAAAAGGAAGCGAGCCTTGCAGAAGTGTTTGAGCGGAGCCTTCCTCGCGCGCATTGCTCAGCCCAGGGGTCGGGCCCCTCCTCCCCTCCTCGAACCAATAGGTGCCGAGCTTCATTTGCATATTTCTATAAAGCGCCGGCTTGGGCGGGGTGGGGGGCAAGCGCGAGTATCTTGCCTTCGTGCCATTCCGAGGGCGCCCTCCGAATCCTCCCCGCCTTCCCACGGCACAACTTGAGGGGAAACTTTCCCGCACGGACGCCGCCCGCCACCTTGCGCTCGCGGAGCCTCTACCCCGGTCTCCGGAGCGATGGACAGGCGCGCGCTGCTGGCAGCCCTGTGCCTCGTCGCTCTTGCCTCCCAGCCCGCCGCCCCGAGCAGCAGCAGCAGCAACGCCGCCGCCACCAGCACCACCTCGGTCCCCAGTAAGTGCAGACCCGCTCGCAGCCCAGAGAGCGAGGCGGCCACGCGACCAGCGAGCGCTCTGCGAAGCGAACCTGGCTGGGGTTGGCGGGAGAGAAGGAGCGTTGCGCGGCGCCCGCGCTGGCTTTGGGGTGGCGGGAGGGCGAGCAGTAGTAGCAGGTAGACGCGTCGAGCGGGCGGAGTGGAAGGGAACCCGCGGAGGCGGCTGAGGAGCAGAGAGGGCGGGAGGAGGACAAGCGGACGTCTGGAGCGCGAGGATAAGGCGCTGGTCAGTCAGAAGCGGGCGCCAATTTTCGCGGTGGGTCTGGAAGGGCGGCTGACAGGGCGAGCTCACTGGGAAGTAATGCGCGCCGACGTCAGGGGACTTGGCTCCCAAGTTTGAGTGCAGGGGCGCCTCCGGCATCCCGGGGCGGTGCCAAGTGTCAAGCGGGGAGGGGGGGGGTGTTCGGAGAAGTTCATACCCGAGGATGGTAGGGAAAGGTATGCGCGGAAGCGCGGAGGACCCTGTAAGGGCTTGTAGCACAGTCCGCGTTTCCGCAAGCAGTCCAGCGCGCGCGGGATGAGGCGACTTAAGTTTTTCCCGCGACTGCGGAAGAAGCAGGTGTGCTGTTTAGTGGTGAACCTGCCCCGCCCGCTAGGGCTTCTCTGTGACTAGGCGCCCTTAAGAGAAGGGCCTGCCGGTTGGACCATTGCGCGGCAGTTTTGTGCGTATTGGCGGGGAAATGTGAGGCGCCGCGGAAGGGAGAGAGAGGGGAGAAGACGACCCCAGATTGGAAGGGCGAAAGGAAGGAGTGGTGGCGGCGGGTTAAGATACATAAAGAAGTTTGGGGACGCTTGACGGGGTTACGATGCCGCAGCTCGACGCCCTGCGGAACTTGAGCCGAAAAGGAAAGGCGCGCTGAGGCGAAGGGTTTGTGGGGCTCGGCGTGCGCGTCGGGGAGGCGCAGGTTCCGTGGCTCGGGGCGCGCACGCTGCGAGGCGCGAGCTTCCTTCCCGCCCCGCGGCTGCTTTTGCGCGCTTCCTTGTTGCCGCCCGCCGCCCTTCCTCGTGCCAGCGCCGCCGCCGCGTCAGGAGTGGGCAGGGCGGCTCTCCTCCGGCACCCGCGCGCTCTGGAGGAGTGTGCTGGGCGGGGAAGGGGCCCGCCGGCTGACGGCTGCTGCTGGTGACCGCTAGTAACTCCTCCGCTCGCGAGCCCAGGAATCCCTGGAACGTGGGCCAAGGTCACCCTGGTTCAAGGGCTGCTGGGAGCCGGTGCAGGCAGGGAAGGAGGGAGGGATCGTGCGGAGGGAGAGCGGCTGCCGCCTCGGCTCCAGCTTCCGTGCCGGGGAAAGCCTGGCTGGGATGCTCCCTGGAGGATGAAAGCGCCACTCAAGGGAGGGAGGGAGGGAGCGGGGAGGAAGTGCCTGTGGAAAGTTGTGTAGTAACCAGAGAGGGAAGGGAAGGGAAAAGCGCTGTTTCGCGGGTGTTTTGGTCTCCACAGGGTGCGTTGGAAGTCAGTCGTCTAATCCTCATGCAGGCGCATGTTCTTGTGCCCATTGGATGCCAATATAGCCACACACACCCAATCTCCAGATGCAACCCTTAGAGAGCCGGGAAGAAAGCTGAAAGGATGGAAGAGAGACTGGCCATACACTAGGTTTGCAGTTCAAGGGAGATAGATGGAGAGTGCCTAAAATTCTCCTTTCCGCCCCTCACACAAAACTTGGCAAAGTGTTAGCAAAGGGCTTCTCTAATCGCACTGTGCACACTGCATGTTTTCTGTCTGCAAGATGTAGCCCTTGTTTTCTGGTATATATGCTCCTAGTAAAGTACTTTCGCTGACTACCACCACCCCATTGGGCTCATTGAAGACGTTGTTGTTGTTGTTGTTGTTGTTGTTGTTATTTAAAAGCCTTAGTCAGAGTTGCTAGAGTTGTTGAAAGTCCAAAGTTGCTTGTGCAGAAAAAGCACCTATTCATTGCTTTTTAAAAGCACCTTTCACGACTGTTACCATCTGGTAAGGTAGTGTTCAGTATTCAGGCCTACATATTACAGATTAGTCACTCTGTGACCACATTCCAATTTTCATATGTTGCATTATTCCAGTCTTATGGCTGCATGAGCAAAATGGCAGGACTAATGTGCTTTTAACAGATTTGTGATGGGTAGAAACAGCAAGTTCTGCCTTCCCTAGCTTCACATATTCTGAAGTCAAGGTTCATTTTACAGTTCGCTTGCTTGCTTAACAGGTTGTAGTGAAGAAGGAGATCCTTTAACCATGATCCTGGGTTCACACAACACACAAAACCAAACCTTGGCTTAGTTGCTGTGCCTTACTGACATAATAAGCCTGAGAAGGAACAAAAGAGGGAAATTTTCCTCTGGGAGGTAGCATGTTTGCATGGTAATGGCAAACCAAATTCTGACTTACCATGGCATGTGAAGAAGGCAATAATTTGAGCACATGTGGATTCTTTCAGAGTTTCTGTCTCATGCTGCTCTGTGAATAACACTAGCATGCATGTCCTGCTCAGGCTTCTTCATTTATATTGGGGGTGGGGAGACCATTCACATTTATTTTGCATGTGTAAGGTGGCAGTTCCATTCCAGAAGTTACTACAATGGATTCAAACACAGTAACAGAAGTTACTACAATGGATTCAAACACAGTGCAAGCATACTTGTGCTGTATCACTGCCACCTGGGAGGCCAGCATAATAGACCAGATCTAGAGGACATTGCGGGCAGCAGACATTTGGCCATACCTCTGTTTATGAACTTAATCAGTTCCGGAAGTCCGTTCTTAAACCAAAACTGTTCTTAAACCAAGGCTCACTTTCCCTAATGAGGCCTCCCATTGCCGGTGCCCTTCCACCACTCGGATTCCATTCTTAGACCGAGGTAAAGTTCTCAAACCAGGACACGTTTTCCGGTTTTGTGGAGATTGTAAACCAAATCGTTCTTAAACTGGACTATTCTTAAACCGAGGTACCACTGTACTGTTAAGTCCTGCATACTTCACCAGCAAAAGTTTAGGCCACCAGTCTAAACTGGGCAGAACAGGACCACACATCATCAGCTTGAAACGTTCTGTGCTGTGCTCTGAAAGCATACATAGCTAAAATGCAGAAAATGAAAAGAATGACAAGGAGAACTCTTTAGTCAAGTAGGAAAACCCCCAAATATTTTCTTAATCCCCCTTGCAAAATACCTCACTTGCAACCAAGTTAAACACCCATTTCTCAAAGATTAGGCTTGGCCTCTGGTTCACCATCGGGTGTCAGTCGGTGGGCTTTTGTTCCTGATCAGTGAAGCTGTTTACAACATACCACCTGCCAGCCATTGATCACAGCATCTTTTTTGTGTCCTTCCTAGCGTGTTAGATCATAAAGTCGGTGAGTTACACTGCAGGAAGTTAAGTTAATGTAGCTTATTTAATACATATTTTCCCTATTTCCATAATAGGGAAAATAATAACTACTTGAAAGGAACTTGGCAAAGCTTCATTTTATTGTGAATTGTAGAAAGTTTGTGACCAATAACTTAACATAACATTGGTCAGTTAACAGCTGAATTGCCAGCTTCTTATCTGTAGCAGTTGTTTCCGGAATACACTGTGTAAATGCTGATACAGTAGTTGCAAATTTTGAGTATTGTTGTTCATGTAAATTGCAACAGTTTTGTGCACAAAGTTCAATAAATGCTCTCCTGTGCTCAGCTGATATGAATGGTGGTTGCAGTGTTTTATAGAGAATACTCTTTCCCTGATTTTAAACTAGAAGCCGCCTTTTCATTTTTAGTGGCTAATGAAGCTTCTCTCCTGGGATTAATAACAGCGTCAGGTGGAGAGGGTGGGGCTTCACTGGAAAACATTAACTCTATCCCTGATTGGAGGTTTTGATTGGGCCTCCAGATGGTTGGCATTACAAATTGCAGCAATAAAATAATTCTAATGCAAGTGTTAGTGTTGCATCCTGCTTTTTGGTGCTTGACCCTGCTTTTGATGGTTACTAGCATTCCTACTATAAGTAATTGTACTTCAGAGGTAGGAAAAACATTCCCACTAACCTTTACTTGCTTGGTGAATTCTATGATTCTAGGGCAGAGCTTTCCAAAGTTTTCATGTGGGTGACACACTTTTTAGACATACATCATTTCGCAACACAGTACTGTAATTCAGTTTTACTAGAAAACCAGAGGTTAAACTAACCCCTTTCCACCAGCCCCGGGAGGAGCGCGGGGAGCGTTCACGCAACACACCTGCACACTGCAGCTGACACACTAATGTGTCATGACTCAGTTTCTAAAGCTCTGTTCTAGGGTGTATAGACTGTTAGTTGGTCTAGACAGTTCATATTTATTTGAGCTCTTCAAAGGTGCTGTAGAAATCTTAATAACAGTCATATACTGCATAAAGGCAGTATATGTGTATGCTATGTATACTTAGCTGGCAGGCAGCAATTCAAATGAAATAAGCTTGGCTTTTCATGCCAAGATGTCTTGCTAGGTATAAACTGGTAAAAGTTTTGTGTTTATGAAATTATATGAACTTACTGGAGTTGTAGAGTAGCTAAGTATAGAAATGCAAAGGTGTAAATAAAATACAGACAGGGTGTTCTTCTTTGTGTTTCTGTTTGGAACAAGAACCTTTCATGACCAGAAGTCTATTACAGAGTTTCCTGTATGCATTCTGTATAGTTGAAGGCTCTCTTTATTCCATCCAGAAGTCTATCGATTCATCACTTAATGGAGCAGCAAAGAGTTTGTTTTAACTTAGCTTAAGACCTACTCAACTATGAATTTCCTTTTCTTAGTGGGTAAAATGAATATTTATTTAGCAATCTGTGATAAACCTAAAGATGTACTTAGGAACTGGCAATAGGTTGAGGAGACAATGCATTTGTTTTGCAAGGCTACTGTGAGTGGTACTTGAGACTGACAACAATGAGGTGCGAAAGCTGCCATAAAATATCATAAGTGGTAATATGAACTAGCACCAGTCAGCATAAAAAAAAGAAACCCTATACCATTAAACAGCATAAACCTGGGAATGCCTGCCTGAACCAAAATTCTTCAGCTAGGACTGAAGGAATAAAAGGGAGCTCCCTGAAGATGGCAGTGAGTCCTAGCAGGTTGAAAGGCATTATGTAAAATAAACAAATGGGGGGGGGGGAATAATTCTAAATTTATTTAGTTCTAATAAATGCACAATATGGTATGTGTGATCCCAGCCATACTAAAATATTTTCCTTCAGAGGCAGGGGAGCCAAAGAGTCACAGATTCCAAAGTCTGAGAATAATTTCCACAAAAATAAATGAGTTTAATTGCTTCCTTTACTTCCCTTCCACTACACACACCTTTTAGCCTTCCTGGCACCAATGCACAGAAGCCAGAGAGACAAAAGTCCTACTGATTTCAACCCAAGGAATATGGTGCTGGACTCATTTTGCAAATATACGCATGCTTAACTTTGAAATGGGAATACACCCTTTGAAAATGCTGGCATTTCTTCACCTAGAGCTTAGGTTAGGGTATTAAACATATAACTGTTAGAGGAACCATTGGCCTACTTGGATATGATGGGCTGAATCACCCTGAGACCTCCAGATGTAGGGTGGTATAATAATAATAATAATAATAATAATAATAATAATAATAATAATAATATAAATAAATTCCAGCGCAACATTCGTGATTTCAGTGGGAAAACCTGTCAGTTCAATATTTTTTGTGTATATACATCCTAGGATACATGTAATAGCATGATAGTTTTTGTAAAGGTCGCAGAAAGTAAAATCTCAGCCTAATTAAGAGTCATCCAAGTCTCTGTTGTATTTGTACACATATATTAGACGCTGTGGTTTCGTCATTTCCTTTGCTAGTTCTGAACAGCACTCCACAAATAGGTTCCCAGAACATTGTGAAACTCTTATGTGAAACAACGAATTGAATACACAGTTAGATAAACAAGGCAGCTGTAATACCAACATTTGCTATGTTATGAAAAGGTGAATAAATATTTGATAGGTGGAAGCAGACCAAGAGCTGCCTATTTGGCAAAGGACTGAGATTAGACCATGCTTAATGTTAAAATTAAGCAATCTTCACTGCAAAATATATTGTCTGCCCCTTTTGTTAAAGAGCAAGATGAAAGCTGCTAGTGAAGTCTAAATGTCTTGATTCAAGTAAAATATTTGATGATGGTGGGGTTTATAGATAGCCAGGCACACAAGACAGGAATCCTTTTATAAACTGTGTTTTGTGAACTGTGTTGTGTACACACACATGCAGACAGGTTACTAATGTTTGTGAATCAACTTGCAAGGCTGAGCTAAGAAAAAAAACCATTGGTAATGTGATAAATTTTTAAATTATAATAATATGCGTTTTCTTTGTGCGGCAAATGATTTACATGCTGATGAATTCCATCGTAGCAAGGGCTCGGAAACAGGGTGGCCCATCTGCCTCTTTAGCTGCTAATACAGCTGCTAAAGCAATGATAGCTGTGGGCTTGCCAGCAGCCTAGGATGGGCAGGGGACAGTGGTCCACCATCCTCAAGGAAGACCCTTCAAGAGAACTATGGCCACACAGGCTGTGTGTGCAATGCAGAACGATCACATTATTTGCTGGCATTCCTTTTCTTTTAAGTCATTTTAATGTTTTCATGTTTTGTTCTCACATTAGGGAGCACTACGGACAAAAAGTGGGACTTCAGCAGCATTGAGAGCAAATTTTCTTTAAGGACACCTGGGAAACCTGATGAAGACACCTGCCTCATAGTTCCTGGCCAGGAAACCAGTGTAGCGCAGTGCAGCTTCAATCACACCAGTAAAACCTTTGTGGTTATACATGGATGGACGGTAAGAGGGGTTGCACTTCTCCTGGTGCTTCACAGTTGCTTTCTGATTCAGAGCGGTTTGAATAGAGTCTATTAGCGAATTTTCTGTATCATTCTCATATGCTATACCACTTCAAATAGTTGTCACATTTGTGGGTGGCAGATAGCCTTCTGAGCTCCATTTAGTGTTAAAAAGTCTTTAGACTTGTTCTTAGAAATACATATTATGTGTTTATAAGTAATTTGCAGCAAATATAATATTAAGCTTAAAAAATATCATAACCTTTAGCAAAATAAGAGCAGCAGAGTTCAGTGAGAAAGCAAGGGCCAGTCTAGTGCGGGGTTTCCCAAACTTGGTTCTCCAGCTGTTTTTGGGACTACAACTCCCATCATCCCTAGCTAGCAAGACCAGTGGTGAGGGATGATGGGAATTGTAGTCCCAAAACAGCTGGAGACCCAAGGTTGGGAAACACTGGTCTAGTCCATCATTCTGTTTCCACCGTTGGCCAGCCAGATACTTCTGGAAGCCAAGAAGCTGTCAAGGGTGAGTTGTAGGCAGCTGTCAGAGGTGGTTCAAGAGCCAGAGAGTCAGGGCTAAGGGGCGAAGTCAGGCACAGTAGAAACACACCACTGTTGAAAGACCTTACTATTCAGGTAGTGTACCAGCCCAAACAGGGAAGGCTTTCTGATTCAGGAGGGCCCAATAAGACAGGGCCACCCAGAGCTTGAGAATACTTCATTGCTGGGAAGATGTTCTTAGCTGAATCACTTGCCAGGGCCCCATATGGAACTGAAGGTTCCCAGTACTCGCCCTGGTCCTTAAACAAGCAGGGCATTAAGACCAGGGCATTGTTCTTGTCTGACTCCAGCATCTGGTATTCAAGGGATATATTGCCTCTGTGCATGCAGTTTCCATTTAGCTTTCATGGTGAATAGTAGACTTATCCTTCGCAAATGTGTCCAGTTCTGTTTAGGTAGATTTTCATGTTCTGCCTCCATTCCATTGCCTCCACATGCCTCCGAATGACAGTTGCTGGGAATTGCAAGTGGGCAGACCTTGTGCTCAGGTCTCGCAGGCTTTGCACAGGCAGTGAGAGAACAGGTTGGCAATTGTCAGAACAGGATGCTAGACTAGACGAGTAGAGTTTCATATTCTTATTTAAAGCCATCTAGGCTACAATTGATCACCACATCTTGTGAGAGGGAATTTTGTATGTGTTCACTATACTAATAGGTCTAAATTGGAAATTTGTGTATTCTGTGTGGAGTCCCCAGTCTGTGCATATGCATTCTATGATTTTGATGGTTCAGGCAGTGGCTGTTTATATATATACACAGCTATATATGGGACGTAGGTGGCGCTGTGGGTTAAACCACAGAGCCTAGGGCTTGCCTATCAGAAGGTTGGCGGTTCGAATCCCCGCGACAGGGTGAGCTCCTGTTGCTCAGTCCGTGCTCCTGCCAACCTAGCAATTCGAAAGCACGTCAAAGTGCAAGTAAATCAATAGGTACCGCTCCAGCGGGAAGGTAAACGGCATTTCCGTGCGCTGCTCTGGTTCGCCAGAAGTGGCTTAGTCATGCTGGCCACATGACCCGGAAACTGTACTCCGGCTCCCTTGGCCAATAAAGCGAAATGAGCACCGCAACCCCAGAGTCGGTCACGACTGGATCTAATGGTGAGGGGTCCCTTTACCTTTACAGCTATATATATATATATATATATATATATATATATATATATATATATATATTCTATGGTTTTGTCATGGCATTTGGCTCGTACAGTAAAGCTTACTTACTTACTATACTAATACTGCTGATATCCGTCCTCAGTGATTCCCATCCCCCTAAAATATACCTTAGATGCTGCTGTGATATAATTACCTAATCAAACATGCTTTCCTCTTAGGTTCCCACACTGGAAACCTTTGAAAATTGTGTTAATCTTGTGTGTTCATACACTGCTTCCTTGGTTGGGGGGTCCCTGTGACAGCTTGAGACAGAATAATGTGGTTTCTATTCCTGTCTTGCAGGTGATTGGCATGTACGAGAGCTGGGTCCCCAAGCTGGTAAAGGCTCTGTATCAAAGGGAACCCCATTCAAATGTTATTGTCGTTGATTGGCTGTCTCGATCCAGCTTACATTATCCAGATTCTGCTGCCTACACAAAGGAGGTGGGAGAAGATGTTGCCAAGTTTGTTGACTGGCTGGAGGTAAGCAGTTGCATTCATTTTTAGTGCATAATACATTCAAGGAAGGGTAAAGGTGTAGAATATGTACTATAAACGCTATTTATTAAAGCATAGCTATGCAGTCAGCGAAATCTAGCGATGCATCTCTTGTTGAAGTGTGCCACATGGGTCTGCAGGTGGGGTAATTACATGTTTAAATATTCTCCCAATGGAGGGAACGTTCTGCATATAGACTGGGCAGAAGGCCAGACTAGAGAACCTTCTTTCCATCCTAATGGATTTCTGTCTGGGGATTTTTTAATATGGAAGAACATCTGAGAATCCGAGCTGCAGCTTTGGCAAGGATCACACCTCTTTGTCCTTTTTTTTCTTTTCTTTGTCCTTAGTCTCCTGGATATATGAATAGTAGCCATGCTCCCCCAACCTTGGGTCTCCAGCTGTTTTTGGACTACAACTCGCATCATCCCTGACCACTGGTCTTGCTAGCTAGGGATGATGGGAGTTGTACCCTGCTCTAGCGCAAGTTGAGTGGGTTTGTGGTAGGCTTCCTGCTGTAGTATTTTTGGACTAAATCAGGGGTGAGGGCCACATTCTTGTATAGATAACCTTCTGGGAGCCTCATTCCTGTGCTGGGAAGCACTGGAAGCAAAAGTGGGCATAGCAGTCAATGTGAACTTTACCTTTGTACTGTAGGTTGCTAGCCACACACACACACTGTTCTGCAGCCTCCATCCAAGCAGGAAAGAGGCATGGTCAGAGTTCAAGGAGCCAATCCAGGCAGGCAAAACCACTCAATGAAGGTGCAAAGCAGCGCTGGGCAAGACTTGGGTGTGTGTGTGTAGTCTGGGAGCAGCCCAAGTGCTAGGCTGGCCCCTGTCGCAAATCAGTTCATCGGCTGTTCAGTGTCAAGCAAGATAAAAACTCTAGATTTAGAGCTTAATCTTTTTAATATGATTTTTTTTCATAGGAGCAATTCAGTTACTCACTGAACAAAGTCCATTTGCTGGGATACAGCCTTGGTGCCCATGTTGCTGGCATTGCTGGGAGTCTGACCACTAATAAGATTAACAGAATTACTGGTAAGCTAATATTGATGCCATTGAGTTAAAAAAGGAAAGGTTGAATGCCGTGGTTCCTTCCACGTTACAAAATGAATTATCCTCAGAACAAAACCAGGAAAGGGTCATTAAAATGTTACATAAAGGCTTTACAACCTTTCTGAAATGGGATGTAGTGCTAATAGTTATAGGATTCTGTTTCTAGCATCATCATCACCATCACCATCATCATTTATTATTTATACCCTGCCCATCTGGCTAGGTTTCCCCAGTCATTCTGGGCGGCTCCCGAAGGATTAAAAACAGAATAAAACATCAAATATTAAAAACTTTCCTAACAGGGCTGCCTTCAGATGTCTTCTAAAAGTCAGATAGTTATTTCCTTGACATCTGATGGGAGGGCGTTCCACAGGGCAGGCGCAGGTGCTGTTGAGAGCTATTTATATCTGTGGGAATTTTGCCATTGAACTGAATGAGAAATGGGGAGGAATTCAATGTTACACCAATCCATTGGTACAAGTATTTCTACTTTCCTGACAAAACAAATCTCCCCTGTCCTCCCACTAGGGTTCTTCCAATCCTCATTTGCGGAAAGAGAGGGGGCAAAGGCCCATTGTGCTAGTGGGAGACCTTGCACTGGCTTCTGCTAGAATGCAAGGTTAGGTGAATCCGGCCTATGGAACTCTACCACTCATTCTTTCAGACCAGAGTTTTCCAAATTGTGTGTTGTGACACGTTAGTGTGCCGGCTGCAGTGTGTAGGTATGTCATGTGAATGCTCCCTGCACTTCTCCTGCAGCTGCAAAGGGGTTAGTTTAACTTCTGGTTTGCTAGTAAAACTGAATTACTGTGTCGCGAAATGATGCACCATATGTCTTTAAAAAGGGGTATCACCAACATGAAAAGTTTGGGAAGCTCTGTTTTAGACAATGTGCCGTACAAAAGCATCATACTTACAGGGATTTCTAACAGTTTTCTTCCCTCCTAAGGTTTAGATCCTGCTGGCCCTAACTTTGAATATGCTGAGGCATCCGTACGCCTTTCCCCAGATGACGCTGTCTTTGTAGATGTCTTGCACACTTTCACAAGGGGGTCCCCAGATCGCAGCATTGGAATACAGAAACCTGTTGGGCATGTTGATATCTACCCTAATGGAGGTATCTTCCAACCTGGTTGCAACGTCGCGCAAGCCCTGCTCCTGATTGCAGAAGGAGGACTTCAAGGTGAGTTTTCAAGTCTGATTCTTAATAAAGGCATAAATATGACCGAAAGCTAGTGGTTAATTGTGTTCATATGTGCTACTGAACATTAAATTCTTCTGAAAACTTGCTTCCCTTTTTTCAGATCCTTCGCAGAAACATCCATTTTATACTTTTTCTTGTTTGAATTCACACTTATTCCAAGTTTAGCTAGATTTTTTTTTTTTAGTTTCCCAATCACATTATCAATTCTCAACTGGGGAATTCAAGAGATGCAGTGGATGAATGGTTAAGAAAACACTCAATATTCTCCAGAGGTGTTATGCATTAGAGAGCTGCTTATTTTAATGTTGGATGGCTAGGTCCAGCATATCCACTGCAAATGGGGACTTGACCCACAATATTTTACAAGTAAAATACAATCAACAGTGTCATAGAATACATCATTCTTAAATGTGTCAGAAACACTTATTTTTAATTTATGATCGCTTAATCAACTATGGGACATGGGTGGCACTGTGGGTAAACCACAGGACTTGCTGATCAGAAGGTCAGCGGTTCGAATCCCTGCAATGGGGTGAGATCCCGTTGCTTGGTCCCTGCTCCTGCCAACCTAGCAGTTCGAAAGCACCTCAAAGTGCAAGTAGATAACTAGGTACCGCTCCAGCAGGAAGGTAAACGGCATTTCCGTGCGCTGCTCTGGTTCACCAGAAGCAGCTTAGTCATGCTGGCCGCATGACCCGGAAGTTGTACGCCGGCTCCCTCAGCCAATAAAGCGAGATGAGCGCCGCAACCCCAGAGTCGGTCACGACTGGACCTAATGGTCAGGGGTCCCTTTACCTTTAATCAACTATAGCCTTCAAGGTAATAGTATTTAACCTATATCATATATATGTGAGAATTGATCTTCATGCTGGTCCCTATTACATTGGTTATTTCTTCTTATCTATAGTGAAAATCCTTACATTGGAACGAGCAGAAAAATCACATTTCTTCTTTTTCTAGGGGGGAAATCTGCATCATTGAAACTTACTGATTTTGGCCTCCAAAAAGTCAAAACTGGAGGCCATTTACTGCGCCTGCATATATTGAATATGTTTAACAAAGGGCACGCATCTGTAAGCTGTGCATCCGTAACATAATGGCTTCCTTTTTCTTAAAGACGCAGATCAGCTGCTGAAATGCTCCCATGAACGCTCCATTCACCTCTTCATCGATTCCCTCTTGTACGAGGAGAAACCAATCATGGCCTATCGCTGCAACTCAAAAGAAGCGTTTGACAAAGGGCTCTGCTTGAGCTGCAGAAAGAACCGCTGCAACAACTTGGGCTACAAAGCCAACAGAGTAAGAAGCAAGAGGGGCACCAAGATGTACCTGAAGACTCGAAGTCAAATGCCTTACAAAGGTAAAAGTGATGACTTTCTCTATTCTAATCTCTGGGGTTTTTTTGTGCATGAATATAAATAATTTAAAGAGAATGATGGAAAAGCCTGGTAGTTCTCTTGCATAGGCACTATTTATTCAAAGGAGCTTGTGCAGGAACCTTCCACCTGAATCATGCCTCTCTTTCCCCGAGTAAGGAGAGAAGCAGACTGCGGCCGTACCAGCTGTTTTGTCTGGATCTGACATTGTTAATTTCGCTGGTCATCCACCTCTGAACTGAGTTGGGTCTCCCCTCGATAACAGCTGGAATCAATCTAGCCTACCTCAGATACTGGCACAGACTAAATGCCTCTGAGGGCCATATTCCTACTAAGCTCTTCTGGTTAGAGCAACTAAAAACAAGTGGCTGGGTGCAAAAGTGTCACAATAAGTTTAGGGCTTAAAATCTCCAAATGGAGAAATATTTGGCCCTGAGTTCACATGACCTTAGAAATTGGATCTTTGACCAGAATGCCAATCAAGATAGAGCATCCATTATAGCTGCTCGTTAGTCTTCCTGGTACCCCCAAATTAAGATCAACCATTCAAGACCTTGAGACACTGACTTTCCCATGACTGAGTGGGGCATTTGTTGAACTAAGGTTCCAACAGATGCCCTCAGCATACTTAGAGGGGAGATACCTGGGAATTCCCAATATGGAACGCAAATGCATTGATGGATGCAATCAGGTTGAGGATATCATGTGCTACCTGCTAATTTGCCCCCACTGTGTATACAGTATAGGGCCAATCCCCCTAGGAAGTGGCAGTCGGACTCTGATAAAGATCTACAGATGACACACCTGGTACCCAAATTTGCTCTGGCAGCTAAGAAGCTCCATTCCAGACATGTTAATGCTCTCTAATTTTAAAATTTCATGCTGTAAACTTTTTATGCTGCAGACTTTTATAGGGTATGTCATGCAATTTCAGAGGAAAGCTTTGCCTTGCCCTCAGCTGTACATTGTAAAGGCCTTTGGCTATGCACAATAAATTGATTGATTGATTGATTGATTGACATTGTTAATTCATTCCATTATTGTCCAGAATCCAGTCACAATGCAAAAAAACAGCATTGTTTGCAGATATGAGATAATTGGATAAAGTTCTATGATTGGGTATAAATTGATTTATTTGTTAAATTTATACCCCACCTTTCCATCACATGATACAGAAGGTGATTATCAATGGATTTTATGATCTTTTGTTAACTGATGGTGAATAAATCTTACAAAACTGACTTTGTGACTTGGATGCAGAAGTATTGATATGCTTGAATAAAAGTAGTGGCTTCTAACTCAAGATAATTAAAAAGAATTGAATTTAGGTTTTTCATCTGTTGTTTTTGGTCTCTCTTTTTGTTGCTTAGTCTATCATTATCAAGTCAAGATCCATTTTTTCGCAAAGGTGAATACAACCAAGAAAGACCAGCAATTCCGTCTCTCTTTCTATGGCACGAAGGATGAAAGTGAGAATATTGCAATTTCACTGTGAGTATTGACAAACAACTGCATTTATTTTGGGTAGTAGAAAAATGTTAAATGTATGGACATACAGACACACACACAGAGTTATACAAAGACTCTATAATCAATCAGTCATGCAGAGGCTTGCTTCTCAGTCTGCATCTTGTAGTCTGACTGAGTCCAAAACACACACTTCAAAACACTTCAGCATACAAAGGCAGCCATCCAGTTTGAGAAATAGTTAAGGAGCTAAGCAGCTATGCAGGGCAGAGAGTAAAATCACTTTGCCTCTTTCTGTATTATGGGACTCAATTGACCAGGTATGGCAAAAGCTTCAAATTGCTTAGGAGTTGTGTTGTGTAAATGATAAAGCTATGAGTAGAAGTCATATGTGTTGTTCTTTGTGTATGCAGATCTCCACCCATTCACTTTAAAATAAAATAAAATGAAGAGTTCAGTAGGCGCTGTATTTTTATGCCCTTATGTCTCGTGACTTAATCACATAGATAACTGAATTTTTATTGCTGAGTTCCTCTAATCATATCTTTGTGTACAAAGATTACAGTCACAAGGCAGTTAGGGCACCTAAGTCCACCAGAGATTTAAAATTAAATCTGAACTTCCTTCTCCCATGTGTGATTCTGTGGGCAGATGTAGTCTAATACAGTGGTACCTTGGGTTACAGACAGTTCAGGTTACAGACGCTTCAGGTTACAGACTCCACTAACCCAGAAATAGTACCTCGGGTTAAGAACTTTGCTTCAGGATGAGAACAGAAATCGTGCTCCGGCAGCAGTGGGAGGCCCCATTAGCTAAAGTGCTGTTTCAGGTTAAGAACAGTTTCAGGTTAAGAACAGACCTCTGGAACGAATTAAGTTCTTAACCCGAGGTACCACTGTAATGGTATTGAACAATGGGTTCTGTCTCTACTTCATGCTCTTGTTTTGAGTTGTCTCAGCTTGGTCTGTTGCAAGCCACTGTCCCACTTTCTCTCTCGTGTGCCTGTGTGGATGCTACAATAAGGATTGACATAGTGGTAGAATTGATTATTTAGTGGAACATCTTTGCTCCTATACATGTTTGATACGATGTGTGCTATGTCCTATGAGCCAGCACCTTAGTCTTTTCCATGTTTCCTCATTCAAGAAACAACTGCATTCTCAGATAACTGAATTCTTACAAGGTTTCAGGGAAGTATTGCCTAAGCATAGATTTTCTTTTTTAACAGGCCCGAGATCTCCACAAACAAAACTCATTCGTTCCTGATCTACACAGAGGTTGACATTGGGGACTTGCTCATTGTCAAAATCCAGTGGGAGAAAGGCTCATTTCTCGACTGGGCCGATTGGTGGGGTACCCCTGAGTTTGGCATCCAAAAAGTCAGAGTCAAGGCTGGAGAAACCCAGAAAAAGTAAGAGAATGGATTGTGCCATGTGTGTGTCATTTACCTTGCAGCACATTTTGCTTTCATCTAGGACTAGTTGCCATCTATCCATTCTCTGTGAAAGTGGTATGCTGAAATTTTGTGTGGATGGGAAACCCAGATGAGTTCAGGCAGGGCTGGTGAACCTGTGGCCCTCCAGCATGGCCCATGGTCAGGGAACATGGGATTTATAATCCAGCAATATCGGAGTTCCACGGGTCCACCACACTTGAGTTAAAACATCTCTACTAGCAGAGTTGAGAGAGACCTTGGCACCATGAGGTGCACCATGTGAGCGAAAGGCAGTTCTTCTCATGCAAGGGAGACTCCCCTCACCACCAGCAGCCTTCCACACCATATCCCACATTGTTTGAGGGTCCTCTGACTCTTGTGATAAGCTGCTTTGGGGATGCTGGAGGATGGAGAGGAACAGCCCATTCAGTGAGCCGAATACTTGGCGCTCTCTGGACACTTTAGACCATGGGTTGGCAAACTAAGGCCCAGGGGCTGGATCTGGCCCAATTGCCTTCTAAATCCGGCCCACGGATGATCCAGGAATCAGCATGTTTTTACACGAGTAGAATGTGTGCTTTTATTTAAAATGCACCTCTGGGTTATTTGCGGGGCCTGCCGGGTGCTTTTACATGAGTAGAATGTGTGCTTTTATTTAAAATGCATCTCTGGGTTATTTGTGGGGCATAGGAATTTGTTCATTTCTTTCCTCAAAATATAGCCCGACCCCCCCCCCAAGGTCTGAGGGACAGTGGACCGGCCCCCCGCTGAAAAAGTTTGCTGACCCCTGTTTTAGAGTGTCTCCCAATCAGAGTAGACAATATTGAGCTCTATTAGCCAATGGACTGTCTTAATATAAGGTAGTTCCATACAGTCAAACTCCCAGAGAGAGCATAGAGGTGGGCTGCCTGTCCTCTAGAGTGCAAGGAATCATCAATACATTGTGCAGCAAGCAAGGAGGAAATGCTGTGATATGGTCCAGTAAAAGTTTTACCATATAGGTTTGCTGACAGTGTCAATAGGATAATCAGCAAGCAACATTCCCCCCCCCCAGTGTTTTTCTAATTTAGTCTTCTGCTAAAGATCAGACTTCAGTGGGAGTATATAATTGTAATACTTCTCTGCACTATACAGTGGAAGCTTGCAGTATTAAATGTTTTACAAAATATGGTCCAGGATGGTATTTTTAATGTCACAAAATCTTTGTGGTTTGTAAGCATAACTTGCTTCTCTGGAATAATTGAAAGTGCCATATGTATAATTTCATCATAGAAGAAATAAAGTAACATGTTAACCTGTCTCCTCCCTGCAATTATAAAATGCCACTATTCAGAAGACTTTTCCAGTGTAAGAAACAGATTAAATAACAAGAGATAAGACGTTGCATTTAGGATGGTGTATTAATAGCTGTTTCGGGAAAGAGCTATGGTAATATTCTGTGTACTCTGCAGGTTGGTGTTCTGCTCTCGCGATGGATTCTCTTACCTCAAAAAAGGAGGTGGAGCTGTGGAATTCGTGAGATGCCTTGGAAAAAACTCCATTGATCACGATTCATGGTAAGAACTTTGCAGCTGTATCACTGAGAACTCGGTCATGAGTGATGAGTTGCCACCACCTTTCTCACAGTGGGTGGGGCAGGGCAGTGGCGGGTTTGGAACTGCACAGGAACAGTGGCAGACATGATCCAGCACTTCTGCCCGTGTGCCCTCACAGCCCTTACGTCATCACTGCCCTGCCCCATCTCAGTCTGATTCAGGCAAGCAGCAGCAGAGGCATTGTTAGTTAGCAAGGTTAGTATCTTGAGTACAGCAGCTCCACCCCACCACACAGGTCACTGTAGAATCCAACCCATGCCTGCTCTTCCTAAGTGGTGATTAAGAGCCAAGTTCCATTATAAGCGAAATCAGGTGATGCACTCTTGCTAGACTGTACCTCAGTGACATGGGGCCAGTTAGGGCCAGAGGTGCCACCTTGAGAGCGATTGGGTCGGTGTGTGTGTGAGCATCGCGCCTCCCTCCCTAAGCTGGGCAGAATCTTTCTGGGCTTTGGGAAGGAGGTGCCAGAAGAACATTTAAGGGGCTAGACTAGACCCCCCCAGTCCACTGACCGCACATACTGCAGGGTTCTCCTCGTTCTGTACGTAACCTGCTAGGGCATTGTAGAGAAAGTCAAACATAACGCTTCTCTCTGTGTGCAGGCATCCTCCCATGGGATATAATTAAAACATATGCTCTGCATTCTGAGGGAGAGGGGGGGAAAAGCACAAACCACCAAATACTTGCGGGAATGTTCAGGGATGCAGGAGAGGATATATTGTTTGATTATACCCTTTCCAACTTGTGTTAACAAGTTCTACAATTTAGCTGAGTAACATCCCCCTTTTTAAACTTGCACAGTGGATGCGTTTGCTCAGGCTCGCTAAAGCCTCTAAAATACGTTTCCTTGGTAATTCCCCATTTAGTCCCTCACAAAAAGATAGACATGACACAGTCTTCTATAAAAGTATAAAAAGAGTTTACTCACACATTCTGTTCACAAATGGATCCCAGAAGGCAGACCTAAGTTACAAAAGTAATATACACCTGGAAACAATCCCATAAGGAGACAGCTCCTTTGTCCTCTTGGCTGGAAGCCAAGACGAATGTGGTCACAGAGAGAGAGATGGCTGACCAGTCCTACTCTTTGGTTACCTTTGCAGGTGAGGTCACACCTAACTCTAGTCACATGCAGATGAAGTCTGTCCCAGCCTAGGAGAAACAGGAAGTTCCGACTGTCTGGTCCAGACATCCACTTTTATGTCCACTCTAGGGATGTTGTACTTGACTGCTCTTGTGTTTCACATCCCACAATACTGAACCCTGGTGGGCTCATGCCGACAAGCTATTGTAACTGCCCCCTCTTCTGCCTTCTGTCAGCAGTTCCCTCCCCCCTCCCCAAGTTCAATCCTGCTGTGCCCACGGATCTCATGTTCCTCTTTCTTTGCCACCCCATTGTTTTCTTTTTAGAGACCAGGTCAAGTCACGAAATAAATATCGGCGCTTGAGTTCCTCGGAGACTAGCAAGTGGGTGAAGAAGTTCCATTCAGGGAAAGAGCCAATATGTTGGCTGCTCGGGGGCTGAACCCATTGAAATATTTATTGGTCTTCTGCAATGCTGTCTACTTTCTTCGTTGCTCTAAGAGACTCTCGCCCAACCCAGGCTCTAGACTGGTTGCACCAGAATGCGGTTGGGGTTGCCCAGTTGAACGCACACCCAACTGAAATGAATGCAGTGCAATAGACAACATTTCCAACGAGGATTCAAATCTTCACTGTATTCTCGGTCCAGTGAATGATATGCGTGCAGAAGCCTACTTTAAAATATGGGGATGCCCTTCTCTGGGTCAGAGTATTTTTGTTTTATCTCAGTATGCAAAAGAGCGCACATTAGCCAACTGTTCTTTTTTAAAGAAGCCTCTCACATTGCATTGAGAGCAAACTACCATAATTGTCACTCCACCTTGTTACAGTTTCTCACTTTTTTATAATGTACTGTGTGTAAAAAAAAACCAAAACTATTTATTGAAAGGCTAGATATTTCAACTGATGAGTTTGTATTTTTATAGGTTTTTTTAATGATCACTTGGACATTTTGCTGGACAATTTCCATTCAGGTCATTCATTCAGTGTTGCATCCTTTGACTGAAATGCAATAATTTCACTTGAAGGGGGAGGGCAATAGAGTTCTCACTTAACATATTCCTGTTATATACATTTCTCCTCCAACCCTGAGCATGACTGAAAGACTGCAGGGTGAAGTCTCTGCAGTTGGTCAGCACTTATGTACACTTAGGTATTACTTATTGAACACTTACTTTTTAAATAGGATAATAAATTTTCCAGAGAAGAAGCTAGCATTTTTTTTTATGTCCTGTCTTCATTTTTTTAAACAAGAATGCAGTGCATCTGTATAAAAACATATGCACTCTCTGGCACTGTACCAAGCAATTAGTAAAAAGGAGTAACAGTTTGTTAGAAGATTGCAGGAACACTATTTCCGTTATCAATTTCAATTTGACAACTCCTAGTCTTGAGCAATTGTTACAGCTGCAATCATTGTTCCTAGGACTAGGATAAAGGACAAACACCTCTTTGTTGCTGGTATTTTTAAATTTGGGGATGGAACCTCTTTTGTTGCTCATCAATATGAAGAACAGCAGAAGCTTGAATAACAGTGTTTGTCTGAAATCATGCAGGTTTTAACAAAAAGCAGTATTGCACACTTTTAGAATATGCACACTTTCAGATTATGCACAAACATTACACCCTTTGAATCAGAAAGTCATGGACACATGGACAAGCTATAAATCAAAGGGGTCTTAAGAAGTATTTACTAGAATGCTCAAAATACTTTAGTAGTCATTTCAGTTTTGTAGCCGATAACTCAGTTAAAACAAAAAGCTGTTTTATGAGGATACCTGAAAAAGCATACCTGGAAATATATATGTACTGACCTATCTCTTGTTCCGAGGGGCTATCTGACATTTAATATTCATTGTTTGAGCAAAAACATGTCACAAATAAATTGTTACCAAAATCCTGTGTGTGGTGACAAAACTGTGGTCCAGGACGCACATACCCCAATCTAACACAACAGAAACTGCATCCTTCAAGAACATTCTTTTTTAAAAAGAATTTATAATAGTTTAGCTGACTCAAAAATGATTTCTATGCCCTGATGAACTATGGTGTAGGCAGGATAATTGAGTTTGATAACTAAGTATTGAAGGAGATCTATAAAGATAAGGCAGTGTTTCTTCTTGACGAAATTTCATACTTCCATTTTCAAATTCCTGAAAAGTGAGGGTTCAGTATCTATAAATGTATTATGAATTGCACATTTCAAGGCAAAATCAAATATAAATATCAACAGCATTTGATCACCAAATGGTGAAGTATTTTATATGTGAGAAAATAAAACTAGGCTTTAAATGTTCTTATTTATTATCTGTAAAATACCTGTATGTATATGTGCCAAAAGGTTAGTTTGTATATATTGCTGAAGTTATCACGGCTATATGCATAATAAAAAAAGTGCCAATTTTTCTAAATGAGAACTTATCAATCAGTTATATGAAAAATGCCGCAATGAAAAACCTTTCCTCCTCCCCAAGATGCATCTCCATTTTGTACTACACTGAAAAATGAAAGCTTATTAAAAGTTAATTTAGAATGAAATCACTGGCATGACTTTCTTTGGAACAGGTGGAGAACTAGAACAGATCATACTTACAGAAAGAAATTTAGCAATGCACTGGAATATATGTGTGAAATTAACACTTTCATCCCTTCTGCAAGCAACACCCTGTCTCCATAAACATGCCCTCTAAATAGGATGGGTAGTCCATTCATATAACTAAAATCCCAGCAAAATATTGAGAAAATGAAAATTTGGTGTGATACATTAGGACAGTCCATGGGGGGAAATCAGTCCTTTGTTGCTTTGAGGTATTTCAAATCAATTGTTCATAAGGTGCAAATTGTCCTAGGATCCCTACCAGAAGCTAACTCAATTATGTAGAATGTTCGTGTGTTTCCTTAAACCACATGGCACTAAGGACATATCTGACATGCTGTTAACAGTTTCACATTAATTAACTGTTGTGGCTTCCCTCAAAGAATATCATCATCATCTTCACAATTTATTATTTATACCCTGTCCTTCGGGCTGGGTTTCCCCAGCTACTCTGGGCGGCTTCCAACAAAATATTAAATATACAATAAAACATTAAAAATTTCCCTAAACAGGAGTGCCTTCAAGTGTCTTCTAAAAGTCAGATAGTTGTTTATTTCCTTGACGTTTGATGGAAGGGTGTTTCACAGGGCGGGCGCCACTACCAAGAAGGCCCTCTGCCTGGTTCCTGTAACCTCACATCTCGCAGTGAGGGAACTGCCAGAAGGCCCCCAGAGCTGGACCTCAGTGTCTGAGCTAAACAATGGGGTGGAGATGCTCCTTCAGGTCTACTCGACCGAGGTCGTTTAGGACTTTAAAGGTCAGCATCAACACTTTGAATTGTGCTCAGAAATGTACTGGGAGCCAATGTAGGTCTTTCAGGACCAGTGTTATGTGTTAGGTCATTTTAATTTGGCGAGGGTGCAGAAAAAGAGGTCCCTGTCTCACTCCTCTCCACAGAACTACAGTTACTTTTTAGGTCATGAGGCAAATTGAGGTTGACAGCCTTGGGCGGCAGAATCCACAGGGTTTAGCAGATCTGGCCTCTGAGGAATGCATCACTCAGTGCCACAGTGTCAGTGACAGCTGCGGCTCACTTCTTGGAAGTCAGATCTGCCATCTGTTCAGCAGCCCCTTCCTCCCCGACATCTCACAGCCCTAGCGAAGGAATGCCATTTAGTGGTTCGCCTCGGGTGCCAGAATGTGTTGGGGCTGGCCTTGTGTTAGTTGCTTCCAGTGTGGAAGTGTGTGCTAAATATTGCAAATGGGTATTGCAAACGGGTCGTTGGCAGCTGGCTGGTGTCTTGTTTTAAACAAACTTGCTGCAGTTTCCATGGAAGGGATCAATCGATTAAACTGGGAAGAACGAGGGCTGACATTCTGATGCCAGTGATTACCATATTTTTTGCTCTAGTAAGGGGAAATGTGTGTGCGTCTTATGGAGCGAATGCAGGCTGCGCAACTATCCCAGAAGCCAGAACAGCAAGAGGGATTACTGCTTTTGCTGTGCAGCGATCCCTCTTGTTGTTCTGGCTTCTGAGATTCAGAATATTTTTTTTCTTGTTTTCCTCCTCCAAAAACTAGGTTTGTCTTATGGTCTGGTGCGTCTTATAGAGCGAAAAATACGGTATGTGAAAAACGTAAGTGCGTGAGGAGCACCCATCACACAACAAACAACCATCTGGAACCCCCACCCACAGGGAGTGGAAACTGTTGTGAAACCAGTTTATTCTGTATGGTAGATAATACCCCCTTTTAAACCCTCAATGGTTTTCACGTGGCTGGAAATAAATTCGAAACAGTAGGGAGGAGCAAAGGAGTCTGTAAATCTGGCCGAAGGTGTTTTGTTTTGTTTTCATTTATATTCAAAAGCTTTATGTATTGCCCTTCTCCGTCATTGATTCTATGATGGCTCTGACTGTGAGCACCCAAATGCAGAGGCCATAAAAGTCTTACCAGTTTCATAAATTTAAGAGAAATGAGCCGAATGGCAGCTCTTTTAATGCTGATGCTCTATTTTTAGTTGTCTAGCTCCCTGATTTTCAGGACCTTTTTTCGTGAGCTGTTGTTATCAGCTTCTCCCACTTACCCAAATAGCTTGGCTAAATAGTTATGCAATTTTATTTAGAAATAAAATTGTGAGATCCCCTGTTGTGAATGGGAGATATAAGAAGCATGCATATGGTCTGGGACTACCCAATTCGAAACTTTCACTATAAGCCCACGTAGCTTCAGTGGCAGGGAATGTTTATTCCCAGCTTCAGCTGATGCACTAGCTACAAAAATTTCTGAACTGGGATAGCTTCGTGTAAGTAACCTATGTTCTAATATGTCCAGACATCGGGCTGTCCGTGAAGTTTGTCTGGAAGCTTAAGCTAATGTTTGAAAACACTGCAGTCGGTCCCTGTGTGCCATCCACAAGGCTCAATTCAAGGCTCTATACACAAGTATATCTCTTTAAAAAAAGACAGGGTCTTTTTTCAAAATGAAAGTTGGTATATACTGCAAATAAGAGAAGACAATGATTTATTTAAAGCCAAAAAAGCTCTCAAAGCTACTGACAAAGATCAGTAGTAAGACAGCCCCTGAACTCAGGCTTGCAATCTAAAAATCCTTCTCCAGAATCCCCTGAAATTAAATTTCCTAAGGGGTCAGTAGAGGCCGCCCAACAACCTTCAAGGAATAACCAGGAATAACCACCACTAAGGGTGAAAGTATGGTACTTTCGTCTAAATGGACTTGCATAGGACTGTTAGAAAGCACAACTCAGCTTGCCAAGTAATTTAGCCAAGTAATCTTGGCTAAACAACTGAAGTAAAAATAACCTGGGCAAGCTCAGAAGCACTGATCTCATTACTCTGTGGTGAGTGAATGTTTAGTTAATAATAGTGCTCCACAGTCTGAATTGGTGCTACCTCCTCAAATAAACTAATATTTTACCAATAGCTTCCCTTCTACATTCTTCGCTCGTTCTCACCATTCATAAAAAAATGCCCTGCATATGCTCAGAGGGATTTTTCCATGGCCAAGGAATATGTTTTTGAGACTGAAAAACCCTCTTGAGAAATTTAATTAGTCGTACTGAAATTCTTCTAGCTCCACTTTAAATTACTCTCTCGCCACCACCACCCCCGAAGTAGGAACCTCTTTGGGAACTTAGAAGTGTGAAGATGGTGAGGGAAAACAGCTGAGGAATTTTGCTGGTCTTATCAAAACTTGTTTGGCTTGCTTTGAAATTCCCCAGATGTTTTCAACAATCAAGAGGTCCCAAGTGTGCCTCAAATCTGGCTTTAGGCAATGCTTGAGGCCAAGCTAGAGGTATTCTAGAAGCCAAGGGGATTATACGGTGGTGAACACTGCCGAGATAATATATGTGGTATGACATATATTGCTATTTCTAGTAGTAATAGTACTAGCACCATGGTGGTAGTGGTTACAGGAGGAACCTGTTGACAAAATATCCATCCTGTGTGAGTGAAAGCTGACTTGCAGAGTCAAGACAGTAGATGCAGATTTTTGTCCTCCTCATATGATCCTCACAACAGCCCTGTGAGGTGATTGGACCTGAGAGATGGTGGCTGATACAAGGTCATTCCAACAAGTTTCAGGGCTGAGTGGGGATTTGAACAGGCCTCTCCACACCTGGTCTGTCACATAACACAAGGGGGGACCTTTTCCAGAAGAAGGGACTCATACCATCCTTGGCAGCCTTCCAGGAGCCACATGCAAGTGGTGGGTGGTTCCAAAGGCAAAGGTGGACAGATGTGTTGAACCAAATGTGAGCTGCTCCTGAAGCTCTGATAGCGCTATCTTGGCACTCAAGATGACCCCACAATCAATTGGTAGCAGTTGTAGCCAAGAGCTCACATAGGTCTATGTTCAGCTTGCTTTGAGGGTACCCTTTTCTGTGGGCTTGGGATACTGGGCTCCGAGGCCAGAGAGAGGGATATCTGTGATGTTTTGGGTACTGGCTACCTGCCAGTCAGGTGATTTACGTATTTTGCTTTGCTGTATGAAGAGGCTAGTAGTATCCGTGCTGCTGTCGCCGCATACATAAATAATAGTCTCTGCTCCTTTGTTGTTTTTTTTTTTAAATGATATTTATTAAAGTTTCACAAAAATACAGAAAGAAAAAAGTGTAAATTACAGCAAAAAAGCAAAAAGTAAGAAAAAACATACAAAATAAAACAGTTAAAAACCCAATAATGTTCCATAACCTATCTTCCTTACTCTTATTTCCCCAGACCTCCTCATACCTCCCTTCTTTGTATTCCAATTCAGTTTGTTGGTTCAGCAAATCCTTACCATTAATCTTTTACCCAATTGTTAACCTTTTTTTTCCCATGTCTCTTAAAGCATTACAGCTAAAAACCTCTTAATTTCTATCCAGCATCCTTCTAAAGTTCCTTAATTTTACAATATTTCTGTAAATAGTCCTTAAATTTTTTCCAGTCTTCTTTCACCGACTCTTCTCCCTGGTCTCGGATTCTGCCAGTCATTTCCGCCAATTCCATGTAGTCAATCACCTTCATCTGCCATTCTTCCAAAGTGGGTAGATCTTGTGTCTTCCAATACTTTGCGATAAGTATTCTTGCTGCTGTTGTAGCATACATGAAAAAGGTTCTGTCCTTCTTTGGCACCAGTTGGCCGACAATGCCCAAGAGAAAGGCCTCTGGTTTCTTCAGAAAGGTATATTTAAATACCTTTTTCAGTTCATTATATATCATTTCCCAGAAAGCCTTAATCTTTGGGCACGTCCACCAAAGGTGAAAGAATGTACCTTCAGTTTCTTTACATTTCCAACATTTATTATCGGGCAAATGATAAATTTTTGCAAGCTTGACTGGGGTCATGTACCACCTGTATATCATTTTCATAATATTCTCTCTTAAGGCATTACATGCCGTAAACTTCATACCTGTGGTCCATAACTGTTCCCAGTCAGCGAACATAATATTATGTCCAACATCTTGTGCCCAATAGTCTCTGCTCCTTTGGTATCTCTGCACCTAAAATTCCTAACAAAGAGGCCTCTGGATACTATTGGCCCAGAAATTGAAAGAAGATAAAGTCCCAGCCAGAGATGAATGGCTGATGAAGATGATGGACTATGTCAAAATGGTGAAATTGACTGGGAAAATCAGAAAGCAGGAAGAGAAGAACTTTAAGAAGGAATGGGGAAAATTGACAATGTACTTAAGAGAACACTGTAAACAGCTAAAAACTTTGGTGGGATTTGAATAACGTTTGTAATGTACTGAAAACTAAGGTAAAATTGGATTATGTAAGAAAAATAGAGAAAATAAGTGAAGCAGTGGAAAAAGATTGAAAATGGCAACCATGGAAGGGTGGAGGGGAGTGAAAGGATGCAGGGAATCCTAAATGATGGTGATGATTGTTTGAATTTAAATTTGCAATGTAAAATTCAATTAGAAGGATTTATAAAAGAAAAAAAAAAAGAAAAGAAGAAGAAGCTATGCCCTTTTGCTTGCATGTGGACAAGCCATCTCCTTGCTGCAATGCCTGCGTGCTGCAGAGTCTGTCCTGTATCTGTAAGGGCAAGGGGAACTAGCAGGCTGCTTCACTGTAAGTCTATGCCTTTCTTTAATAAAACATTAGAACTGATCGCTCTGATGTTTCAGAATTCTTCCTTGGAGCTCTTGCGTATCACAAACTCCCAAGAGTCCTGCTCTGGCTCTGTGCCGAGCAGCGACAGAGCAACAGACATAGCATTTCCTCTGTGCAATGCTTGCACACAGATATTTGCACTCCAGTAGTTTCTACTCATCCACATCTCTCTCCATCCTGGGAAGAAAGAGGCTTTCTCTTTCAGTTCAAAGACACATCCCAGCCACGCAATTGCCAGAGAGCAAAGCATTTCTGCAAGAAAAAAACCCACTGGAGGGAACAAAATCGCTCAAGATCTACTATTTCCAATAGCCAGCGTCCCCCAGATCATCAGTCCAAACTGGCCTGAGTTCTGGGAGGACTGAGGCGAATGTTGTGGTGAAAATGTTTAGAAACGAGGTTAGAGCAGATTGTTGTTGTTTAGTCGTTTAGTTGTGTCTGACTCTTTGTGACCCCATGGACCAGAGCAAGCCAGGCACTCCTGTCTTCCACTGCCTCCCGCAGTTTGGTCAAACTCATGCTGGCAGCTTCAAGAACACTGTCCAACCATCTCATCCTCTGTCGTCCCCTTCTCCTTGTGCCCTCCATCTTTCCCAACATCAGGGTCTTTTCCAGGGAGTCTTCTCTTCTCATGAGGTGGCCAAAGTATTGGAGCCTCAGCTTCACGATCTGTCCTTCCAGTAAGCACTCAGGGCTGATTTCCTTCAGAATGGATAGGTTTGATCTCCTTGCAGTCCATGGGACTCTCAAGAGTCTCCTCCAGCACCATAATTCAAAAGCATCAATTCTTCGGCGATCAGCCTTCTTTATAGTCCAGCTCTGCAGGGCCACCCAAGATGGACAGGTCATAGTGGAGAGTTTTGACCAAACGTGATCCACCGGGAGCAGGAACTGGTAAGCCACTCCAGTATCCCTGCCAAGAAAACTCCATGGACAAAGTTAGAGCAGATATTTTCCCCCAAAAAACCCTCTGACAGTGACAAGAGGAGTTCACAATGGGAAAAACACCACCACATGTGGAAATATGTGCCTGGCAAATTACAGCGCTTCCAAAAACCAAGAAGGAAGAGATCGTTCTTTTGTTAATGCACCAATGTTGGGCTGTTGCTGTACAATTCCACCACTTTACCAGTCAAGCATCTTCTCTAATCCGTGCCAAGACTTATTTCAACAGTAGTATTCAATAATCTGGCATTCTAGCTTGCTTCCTACATTGACTTTCCCCACCTCCTTCAGCCCAGCTGCACAGTTCTTTATCTTTAAAATGGGCAGCTCATCAATGGAGGACTGTCCTTCAAAGAGAGGACTGTGGGACACATGTCAAGCAGCCCACATGACCACTCTAGTCCACTTTCTCACAAGCTTTCTTTCCACATTAAGTGCCTGGTGTGTGATACAATGATGTAGCCTGGGATGACATGGTAATTCATAGGCGATGGCTGCTCATATCAAGTATTAGAGATATATTAGTGAATGGGGGAGTGTATCTGAGTGTGGAGAGCACAGTTGCACTCAGATTCTGCTTGCCAGCTTCTCTTGGGCATCTGGTTTGCCACTGTGACAACAGAATGCTTGGCAGAACGGGCCTTGGGTCTGATCCAGCAGGGCTTTGCTTAGGGTTTTAAGCATCCAACAAAAGGGGGGCAGATTGAGGCCATGGGCATAAGCATAATGGGGCAATATCTGGTTATATGCCTACTGGGAATGAGGAAATGTTAAAAAGATGACAAAATATGGTCAGGGGACCGTGCACTTATCTGGAAGCAAGACAACAATGCAAAAGAAGCAAGATATTGATAGCAGGCTGTCTGATCTGAAAGCAGAAGATTAGGAAAGTGTTTGCTGTCTGCGTCCTGAAAAGTTCAGCACATCAGCTCAAGACATTTGGCTGCCCCCAGGAAGCTGCGCTGCACAATCCAAAAGTACATTTCCTTATTCAATAGGGTTATATTCCACCATGTTGTGGTGTTTTGTTTTTTTAATGAAGCCTTTCTCACCAGGCATGTAGGTCAGATATAACAATAATGTATAAAACCCATAACTTTGAATTAAAACATTAAAAATAGTCGACATAGTTAAAATGATTGGAAATTCCACAACCGAGTTTAAAAAGTCAGTAATTTTTGAGTAGTTGTTTGCCAAGAAAAAATAAATTATATTAAATTCAAGTAGGTAGACGTGTTGGTCTGCTGTAGTCAAAATAAATTTTAAAAATTATTTTAAAAGACTTTTCTTAAAAACCTAAAAACTCCCTTGAAAGAATCAAGTCTTCAGAAAAGTTATATGATCTAAGAAAGTCTTTAAAAGAATCCTTCTAAAAGAATTTTAAAATTATAAAGTAGCATCCTAGAGACCAACTGAGTTGTTTTAGGTATAAGCCTCTGTGTGCACACACACTTCTTCAGATACATATAAATTATATTAATTTAGCCAGCTTTTTAGCACCCATCATTTTTGGAATTTGAAAGCTGAAAAATTCAACATTCCCTATTTATATAGTTATATACAGAGAATGCATTAAAACAGCAATCAGCCCCAGCAGAACTATGTAATTACAATATAATATGCATGGTTGGAAAAGAAGATTTGCATCACCAAGAGCGGAGGACTAAAGAGGACACCAATGTACATTAAAAATGCATATGGTAATTTTATATGTGTAGGCACAAATTTAGAAATGATCACTATAATTAGAAAAGCAGTAAATCTCAATATAATCAAAAAGACACCAGGAAACTTGCATGCTTGCTCATTCTGCTGACCAGGTGGTGCTGTTGATGGCAACTTCAAAGCTCTCACCCTTCATTTTTCTAGCTCTTTATCTTTAAACCAGTCTCAGACTTGGACAGCTGTCAAACAGAGTACGCTTTCAAACAGGATTTTGGCAGCCTGATTAAAACCACCACCAAAACCCTAGTTTTCAAAGCCTGCTTGAAGGCTTGGCAAGGGGGAGCCTGTCTAATCACACTTTGAACACAGTCCCACAAAGGTGGGGCCACCGCTAAAAAAGCCCTCTCCCTCGTCCCTGCCAGAATGTTTGCTCTCCCAGATAGGTACACAAACAGGGCCTCAGAAGCAGAACTCAAAGTGTGGGCAGGCTGCTCCAAGTCCAGTATAAAATTTAAGAACCTCAGTAATTATTTCTGAATTTCCATCTATGTCTATAAATTAGCAAATACAAATCTGTATCCTCCATGGTTCTACCCCTTGCGTGGTCACACATGTCTTCATTTTTGGCTGTGCATACATTGTTAGCATTTGTATTGTATTTGCATTGTAAACGTATTCCACAAAGAATATATGGTATTGGGGAAAGGAGGTGGCAGTTGGAAATTGGCAGCTGGCAAGTGACAGTTGGGAATTGGTTGGTTATTCTGTTAGTTGAATTGGCGGGTGTGGTGACTTCAAGCAGAAGTCTGTAGGAATTTGTGCGGGAAGGCAAGCTATATAACTTATGCACTGCTACAAATGAGTTTTTTTGAAAACAAAAAGAACTGAACCCTCTCTTGGACTCAAGGGAGAGGAATGCATTGGGGTGTGTGTGTGTAATACTTGTTCTTCAACTACTGCCAAACTACAAGTAAAGATTTATCTTCCAGTCTTGTGTAAGGCATCTATTTTTATATATATATCAAAAATAGCTAACATAAATGGCCACCCTAACACCTATTCTCAAAGATTTGCACTGCTTCTCCAGCTAGTTTCCCTATTCAAATAAATTTGCTAGTTTTGTCCCCGGCGGTCTGGATCTTGGCACTTGAAGGAACACCTTCGCCTTGCATGTTCTTCTATGTGCCTCAAGATCATTAGATGAAGTCCTGTTTTGTGTCAGCCACCCACCCCACCCCCATTGAATGAGGTAGTTTTAGGCCATTTCTTTAATAGCTCTTTGGAACTCCTTGCCTTAGGCCACTTATTTGGCCATTTCTCTGCAGGTTTTCAGAAGACTTGGGTGAGACCTCTCTACTCAGCAAGGCACTTGGATTGTTAGAAGGCAACTGGTAGTGAGTTGATTCAGTTCTCATCCTGTTTCTGCTTTTCATTTGTGACTGTTTTATATCAGGGATGTAGAGCCTAGGTTCCTTCCGATGTTGTTGGACTCCACCTCCCATCAGCCCCAACTAGCCTAGCCCACAGTCAGGGATGATGGGAAGGACAGTCCAGCAATCTTTGGAGGGCCTTTCTTATATTGTGGCTTTAAAAAACTGTATTTTCAATACCTTGCATGGCTTTGCAATTCAGCAAAACACAGAGCAACACAGCATTTACATTTGCCCTACGCTTTTTTCTTTCCGCCTTTTTTATTAAAGATTTTCTTGTTTTACAGAAGTATGTGTAATGTCTCTCGTATTTTTTCCATGTAACATTTTTACAAATCAGTTTCATTTGTTGAGGCATTGGGAAGAAAAGGGGTGGAGAGCAGAAAGATGGGTTGGGTTGGATGGCGATGTTTCTATTTTGCTTAATGTATGTAGGGTTTGGTGTCAGTGTTACTCGTGCCGGTTCTCTGCTGTTCACTTGTGTTCCTTTGGTGGTGAGAGAGGTTGGCGTTGGCCTAGGGTGTGGTTGTTTGTTTGTGATTGGCTGTGGTGATCTTTGTTTTTGTGTGTGAGTGGGGTGGACAACAGCCATATGAGAAATATGTAAAATAACTAAGCAAGTATTAGACATCACCTCAGAATTGGCCCTACTAAACATCTTCCAAGACAACAATGCCCATTTACACCACAAAGCACTCATAACCCACCTACTTTCAGCAGCCAGAAACACCATAACCAGACACTGGAGAGACCTGTCACGAGTAAGCATGGACCAATGGTACCAAATAGTATGAGAAACAGCCCTACTAGAAAAATTAACCAATAAACATTTGCCCTACACTTGATCTTAGCCCATGTTAGGCCAAGAAGCTCCCTAGCTTTGCAAAATATGCTACTAGAACATGCCAAGCGTTTCTTTTGTGGGTTGCATCTGTATTTGGGATGTTCCTTGCACTCAGCAAGGCCTCCACCGGAAACAAGTCCCAGTTTATGCATGTTACAACTTCAGCTGGGATTCTCTACGCACAATAATGGAACAAGCAGAAATACTCACTAAAGCAGAATGGATAAGCAAGGTGATGGATTAAGCAGAACTGGCGAAGTTAACAGCTAAAATAAGAGAACCTAATGATGAAGGTTTTGTGGAAGAATGGAAACCCTTTTTTTGGATCATTTAAAGAAATATTATCATATGATGAACACACGAGCAGGAATGGAACTATGAGCAACAGATGGGATTAAAGATCATAGTAGTTTTGTTAAGGGTTAAGAAATAGAAGACAAGGTGCACCAGAGAGAGAAACAGAAACACCTTGGGTCAGCAAGTTGGGGGGAAACGTTTTTTATTATGGTATGTGTGAAATTCTGGAAAACATAATTTTAAAAAATGGAAACAAGTCCTGAGAGGTTTTGCATGAAGCAAAATTCTCTGGTGTGCAGATGCACACACACATACACACAGAGAGCCAGAAAACAGCATGGAGAGTCAAAAATCAGTTTGTTTGCCAGAATCAAATGGGAGGATGAAGAAAACATATTTCCTTGTCAAGCTTCATAACATGGCAAATATTCAATTAATTTCAGACCATTTTTATTATTCTTGCTTTAGAGCCATCTTCAGCCAGCTGAGGAAGAGACATCTGAAAGTGGATCAAGATAAAAAGAAAATCCAATATAAAGTTATCTTTACTCCTCTTAAAAACAGTCATGCACTGGAATGTTATCATATGTTGGCACAATGCCTAGTGACATAGGAAGTTTGATCTTGGCTGAGGTCCCAATGCAGTATCAAAGAAATGATGGAGAAGAAACTGGTTTGCTTTCTTTATCCTGCTCAGTTAGACGTCGTAGAGATGTCTCTAGAGGCCCATTTGAATATCAGTCTTAAAATGCGGCCTTCTTCATTAATTCATTTTATGGAGCTTCATGCAGAGATTTAGTAATCTGCATGATATGTCTGTCTGAACCCTACAGAAATTCTTTTCACTTCCCTCAAGGCTCGAGGCCCACAGCTGAAGATTCGCACCTGGTTTTCCAAAAATTTTGCTTTGCCACAAAATGCAATATTTTGAAAAAAAGCAAAAATACTGTTCAAAGGAGAGTAACTCCTTTAAACCCTGTAAGATACTGTTACATTTATCCCACTTGAGAGTCAGCATGGTACAGTGGTTCGAGCGTCAGACCAGAACGTGGGAGGCCACGATTCAAATCCCCATTCAGCCCCGAAGCTCACCTTGGGACAGTCACCACCATAGCAGTCAACTTTTCCCTTTTCTTGTGAGGAATCCTATTCGGAATAAGGGAATTTCCCTTAAAGAAAGGGAAACATTGACAGCTATGGTCACCACCTCTCTGCCTAACCTACCTCTCAGGGTTGTTTGTGGGGATTAATTGAGGAGCAGGGAGAAGCATGTATGTTACTTTGAGCATCTTAGGGGGAAAGGTAGGTTATAAATGCAGTAAGTGATAAATACCGTATTTTTTGCTCTATAAGACTCATTTTTTCCCTCCTAAAAAGTAAGGGGAAATGTGTGTGTGTCTTATGGAGCGAATGCAGGCTGCGCAGCTATCCCAGAAGCCAGAACAGCAAGAGGGATTGCTGCTTTCACTGCACAGCGATCCCTCTTGCTGTTCTGGCTTCTGAGATTCAGAATATTTTTTTTCTTGTTTTCCTCCTCCAAAAACTAGGTGCGTCTTGTGGTCTGGTGCGTCTTATAGAGCGAAAAATACGGTAAATTTCTCGTGGTGACAGGTTCCAGGGGCTTAACCAAGATTGGTTACCTTTAGAAGGAGGTCATGGGAGGCTTATTATCTCATCACATTTGAACATGACTGCAATTTATGGTTTTTGCAAACACAAAACTTTTAGTAAATACACCACAATAAAACACTTTTGTGAGGAAGGTCAAATGGATGCTTTAGAAATGAATGGCAGAGGTGTCGAAAACAAAGGAAGAAGACATTTCTTTAGAACGACATCGTGACAACAACGCCACAAGGCATGACGGGGATCAAGAATAACCAAGATAGACATAATATTTGGCAAGGACAAAAAGGAACAATATGGTTAAAATAAATACCACACACAGGAAGAATAAAGGAAAGCTTCACTTGCAGATTCATAAATTATTAAATGTGTCAACACGAACTGAAGTTAAAAACATTGTAGCTGTTGTATAAGAGATTATTATTAAGATTGGATTGTAATTGGATTGAGTAATGGATTCGAAGCAGAATTAAAGGGAATTATTAAACCTTGAAATCTAGCACACAGGGGGCCACCTAAATTATTAATTGGCTATTTGATTGATTGGTATTTGAACTGGTATTGTAATTTGGTATTGTTATAATAAGGCTTACGTTGGATTTTTGTAATTGAAAACTAATAAAAATTATTGCAAAAGAGAGAGAATGCTTTAGAGAGAATTCTACAAGTACTTTGTTAGACTGAGCATTGAAATCAGTTCCTTTAGCCATCAGCATCCCCTCCATTCTCAGAGACACAGCAGCAGTTTCCAGTCTTTCAATAGTTTGGGTTCTCAACAGGAGTCTTGTCTCCCTCTTTAGCCTGTTTAATCTAACAGCCTGCCTTCCTTGCTAAGTTTTTGGAAGGCAAACCTCAGAGCCACCCAAACAGCCCTGCTTTTCCGTAGTGTCAGGACTTCTGTTGGGTTTTATTTATTTTACTTATTATCACATTCATTTTCCACCTTCCCTCCGATTCTACCCCTCCTCATTTCATCCTCACAACCCTATGCGAGATGAGGCAACTGGCCCAAGATCACCAGTGAACTCCATGGCTGTGATTGGGGTTTTGAACCCCTGTCTCCCAGGTCCTAGTCCAACACTCTACCCACTAGACCTCACAGGTCCCATGCCAGACCAGCATCAAGCATGACCGAAGCAAGAGCCACCAAAGCTGAAGGGATCTTTCCCCCTCAGTAACCTTTCTTACCTGGTGCAGGCAGGACAAGGTTCAACACTTGCTGGCATCAGAGGGAACAAGGAGCAATAGAAGCCTCACAATAATTCGTTTCCAGTAAAATCCTGCTGGGGAGTCGGGGCGTCAAAGACTTTGCATCACCCAAAGCCAGAAGCTGCCTCGCAGAGTGGGTGACGCCACTAGGCTAGCTTGCCAACAGGTGGGTTTGCAATTGCTTAGCAGAAAGAAAAGTCAGTGGAACGAGGTGACAAGGAGGTCAGTACAGGGCAAACATGCTGGCAGGAACTCCAGATGGGCTCTGCTGGTGTATTTCACAGCATCAACCTCCCCGCTGCTTCACCCCACTTCTTTACCTCCCAGTAAGCAACTGGCAAGCTAGTTTAGAAGAAGAAGAAGAAGAAGAGTTTGGATTTGATATCCCACCTTTCACTCCCTTTAAGGAGTCTCAAAGCGGCTAACATTCTCCTTTCCCTTCCTCCCCCACAACAAACACTCTGTGAGGTGAGTGGGGCTGAGAGACTTCAAAGAAGTGTGACTGGCCCAAGGTCACCCAGCAGCTGCCTGTGGAGGAGCGGAGACGCAAACCCGGTTCCCCAGATTACGAGACTACTGCTCTTAACCACTACACCACACTGGCTCTCTTTAGTGGTGCTGCTCCACTTCTGCCAAAGCCTTTCCAGTTTTCCCCCTTGATGATTTTGTGGGAATGTTCAGGGAGGCAGGAGAGGATATATTGTTTATTAATATCCTTCCTAACTTGCGCTAGCAAGTTCTATAACTTAGCAGAGTTTTACATTCCCCTTTTAAACACACAGCGGATAGCTGGTTGCAAGCTTGCTTAAGCCTCTCAATACAGTGGTACCTTGGGTTACAGATGCTTCAGGTTACAGATGCTTCTGGTTACAGACTCCTCTAACCCAGAAATAGTACCTCGGGTTAAGAACTTTGCTTCAGGATGAGAACAGAAATCATGCGGCGGCGGCACAGTGGGAGCGGGAGGCCCGATTAGCTAAAGTGGTACCTCAGGTTAAGAACAGTTTCAGGTTAAGAACGGACCTCCAGAACAAATTAAGTTCTTAACCCGAGGTACCACTGTATTAGATTCCTGGTAAGTTCCTTTCTATCCCTCTTAAAAGAATAAACACGCTACAATCTTATGTAAAGTATATAAAAGAAGTTTATTCACATCATCAGTTCACAGTTGGATCCCTGAAGGCAGACTTAGTCACAAAGTATATGCATGTGGAGCTATCCCATATGGAGATAGTCCCAACGTCCTCTGTTGGCTGGAAGCCAACTAAGCACCTCTACCTAAAAGCTGCTGCTCCACCTGCGGAGGATGTCAAAGAGAGAGAGGGTGTTGCACGCCTTGTCCTTTTGTTACCTGGACAGGTAAGGTCATGCCCACCTCTAGTCACTTGCAAAGGAAGTACGTCCCACCAGGAGGAAACAGGAAGTTTTCAATTGGCTGGACCAAATATTCCCCCCGCATGCCCACTCTAGGAAAACAAGGAATGTTGTACTTGACTGCTACTTACGTATCACATCCCACAGATTTCCTTCTCTCTCTCCCTGCCCCCCATAGGCTGGCATAGTTGTGTCTCTGGACTGGGAAAATGTTGAGGTACTGGGAAGGCACCAGATCCTGCAGATATGTACCTCGCCCTGGTACATCCCCAGCAGGCTCTCAATCTGCCCTTGGCATGCCCCCTTCCGTCAGAGCTAGAGAATTTGTGGCCCACTGTTGTTGGGCACTGTGGCGATCACACAGGGTCCCCGGACATTTCACCATCTATTGATCCCTGTGCCACCACTTTATTTCTCGCTGCCACCACCCAGGCCCTACCTGGTAAAATACTGAGTCCAGTCAGGGTTAAATTGGAACGTAAACTTCTGTTTATTTATTACCGTTTAACAAGCGTTTGGTTTCATAAACGGTATCAGTCAATTACAATCGTGGGGTGCCTATCCAGACCTAATACTTCCGCTACCTGCTCTCACTCACTAAACCACCTCTCAGATATTTACTTGTCTTCCTAGCTCCTAACTGTTCCTGAATCAGCTTATTTCACTACACTAACTCAACCTAGGGATGCAGGTGGCTCTGTGGGTTAAACCACAGAGCCTAGGACTTGCTGATCAGAAGGTTGGCGGTTCGAATCCCCGCAACAGGGTGAGCGCCCGTTGCTCGGTCCCTGATCCTGCCAACCTAGCAGTTCGAAAGCACGTCAAAGTGCAAGTAGATAAATAGGTACCACTCCAGCGGGAAGGTAAACAGCGTTTCCATGAACTGCTCTGGTTCGCCAGAAGCAGCTTAGTCATGCTGGCCACATGACCCGGAAGCTGTACGCAGGCTCCCTCGGCCAATAAAGTGAGATGAGTGCCGCAACCCCAGAGTCGGTCACGACTGGACCTAATGGTCAGAGGTCCCTTTACCTTTTTAACTCAACCTACCCACAGACTCTATCCCAATTCACTCCCACTCCAACCAACCACCCAACTCCCAATGAACTCCTCCCTTCGCCCCTCCCAGAGCTGGTTTTATAGTCCCTCTGACTCCACCCCCCTGGGTTCTGATTGGGTAACTTGTTTAACTATTTCACTTCCAGCACTCTCATACGTTAACGTCACAGGCACCAACCCCCATCAGCCCCTGCCAGCATGGCCAATGGCTAGCGATGCTGTGAGCTGGAGACTGAAATGTATCACCTTTTAAAAAGGCCTTCTCCACTTCCCCCCTGAATGTAGAATGGAGAACAAAACATGGCAAGACATTTTATGAGGAACAGCCATGGTGCCAGTGCAGAGTAGTGATTAGACTGGTGAACTAGACCTAGGAGACCAGGGTTCAAATCCCCACTCAGGCATAAAGCTCTTGATGTCACCTGGGACCAGTCACAGTCTCTCAAGCCTATCAAACCTCAGAGGGTTGTTGTGGGGCTGAAAATGGGGAAGAGGAGAACCACGTACGCCACCTTGTGTATCTTGGAGAAAAGGTGAAATATAAAGGTAATAACAGATGGAAAAATACAAGAAAATGGGGACTATTCCTGGTGTAGAGGGAGACTTGCAGTGCAGTCTGTGTTGGCCAGCTGTGACTTTCCCTTCTTAAAGAAAATACATCCCATGAAACAAAGCAGTTCTTCAGTGCACATATAACCCCCTCTTTTTCCTTGGTGACATTTACTCTACTCATCTCTCAATGACAGTGTCTGCCAACAGGGAACTATATTCCATATGTCTCAACTCCTTAGAGATGTGGAGGGTTAGATCGTGATTCAACAATCTGCTACGCCTTGGGAACAGTGGGTAGCAGGGCACAGATCGAAAGTTGATGTGGAGTCAAGTTTCATTTCCTAATAAGCTATGCTACCCTGAGGAATAAGTAAGCAATTCCCTGACTGGTGGAAGAGCCTTGTGCCAAGAACTGAAGGTATGAGCCGCCTCACTGTGGCATTTAAACACGGGAATATAGGGAACTGAGCCAGCTTCTCTTTTTTTGGTATATTTTTTATTAAATTTTAGAATATTCATTTAAACAACCTTAAAATACCAGTGACATCCCTTCTTCTCTCTCCATGGTTCATTTTGCATCACATAAATCCCTGCATATTTTATATAAACTAAACCATTCAGTATTCCATTGTTACATCCACCAAAACCTATTTACACTGTTGAATTTATCTTAATGCTGCCCATGTTTTCAAATACAGTGGTACCTTGGGTTACAGACGCTTCAGGTTACAGATGCTTCAGGTTACAAGACTCCGCTAACCCAGAAATAGTATCTCGGATTAAGAACTTTGCTTCAGGATGAGAACAGAAATCGCGCAGCGGCGGCGCAGGAGCAGCAGGAGGCCCCATTAGCTAAAGTGGTACCTCAGGTTAAGAACAGTTTCACATTAAGAATGGACCTCCAGAACAAATTAAGTTCTTAACCCGAGGTACCACTGTTTATACAATCTTCCTCCATATATTCAATAAGCATTTTTCAATCTTCTTTAAACGTATGTTCTTCTTGTTCTCTTATTCTATATGTTAGGTCTGCAAGCTGCGCATATTCCATCAGTTTAAGTTGACATTCTTCTTTAGTTGAGACTTCGCTCGTTTCCATTTTTGGGCTAACAAAACATGAGCCACCAGAGTGGCATACATATATAACCTTTTTTTGACACCTGGGGATTTCCGTCTGAATTGTCCCCAACAAAAAGGATTCGTCCATCTAAATCAGTATTATCTACAATAATTGGTACAGGCTCTCTCCAGGGTTTCAGACAAGGGACACTCACAGGCCTAACCGGAGATACCAGGGATCAAACCTGTGACCTTCCTGGGGTTCTGGGCTATTAAGCAGTTCTTTCAAAGGCTTATTACTCTTCCACCTGGTCGCTTTCTGATGAAGGATGTCAAATCTGTTTCATTGTTCAGACTTAACATTTGGCTGTTGCTGCGTAGCTTTTAATTTATTGTCATTCATGAGATGCAGAACTCCCTTTTATGTTATTCATAACTAATTTTATTGAAAGTTTTCTGGCAGGCCAAGAAGCCGAGAATAAAATATAAATGATAAACAGATACTAAGGAAAGGGGAGGCTTCTCACTGCCAGGCCTGAAATTATACTATGAAGCTTCATGTATTTGTTGGATCCGTGAATGGATCAAGTTTAAAATACAGATCTATTGGATTTGGAAGGGCATGATAATAGATTTGGTTGGCATGCCTGCCTATGGTATGAAAAAGCTTAGAATACATCAAAATTTCTGAAATCATATAATTAGGAAAGTGATATTTAAAGTTTGGGAAGGGAGAAGGGGAAAATAATAATAAAGCAATAAAACAAAACAAAAAACCTGATATGCGTATAGCCCTCTAGCTCAATTATATCTTAATCCTTAATCCACACACTGGAAGATGAGTTAAAGGTAGAACTATATTTTATACCAGCCAACATGTGTTTTCCAGACATGTGTCTGCCAGTTAATTTAAATGTAAGGGTAGGGTTGGGGCACCTGCAGGATGATAAACTGCCTAACACCAAAACAGTGCATCAATCCATTAGGCACCATCATGTCTGCACGGATTGGCAGCAGTTCTCCAGGGTTTTAGAGAGAAGGGTCTTGCATAACCTTATCTGGAGACGCCAGGGACTGAGCTATATCCCTGCCCCCAAATGACTTCTGGGCTCCCTTCCCCCAGAGGTGGACTTCTTCCAGCAAAATGGGGCTAAAGTGAGAGGCCACAGGTTTTACTTGCCCAGTAGCTCAGGAAAGGCTGGAGCTGGCACTGCTACTAAATATTCAGTTCCATTTTTCTAGGACTTTACAATATCATACCCTCCAACATTTTTCCGGTGAAGATAGGGACATCCCATTTCATAATGATAATTGTACTATTTATACTTCACACATCTTACTGGGTTGCCCCAGCCACTCTGGGCATCTTCCAACATATATAAAAACATAATAAAACATTTTTTAAAAAAACCTTCCATATACAGGATTCCCTTGAGATGACTCGGGGGTTGGATAACTCCATGCCCTCCAACATTTCTCCAATGAAAATAGGGACATCCTGTGGAAAAGCGGGACATTCCGGGATCAAATGAGAAACTGGGATGGCTTCTCTAAATCAGGGACGTCCCTGGAAAATAGGGACACTTGGAGGGTCTGCAGTCTATTCCATACACAAAATAAGGCAAGGTAGGGTCCATTTGAATCCAGGATGCTCTGTCAAGCAAAACTGTCAGAGTTAGTTGCCAGTCTTGCCAGCCTCCTTGCCAGCCACTGTTTTTTGTGACTACGTGGATTTAACAAAATGGGAGAAGTCCAAACAATGTCAAGCACACTCTATCTAGAATTTGCATATTACTGGGGGTACATGGTTTTCTTATACTTCCTAAATTATAGCCCAGTCTGCAGACTTGCCATGTCAGTGAACACATGCTTAAGATAGGTGTGCAGACTGTTAGAAGATTACCATGGAATGTGGGGGATTAGCTTTCATACGTCAAGATTTCATGCTGATAGAGAAAAACAATTGATTATCTTTATGCTGCAAGTGTTATTGGGACTCACTCAAGAAACCTCTTTCAAAAAGATAACCATGCTCCTGTCCCCCCCCCCCCCTTTGGTGAAAGTGTTTTGTGAATTGAAGTTTTTTTAAAAAAAATAATAATAATGTAAATATTAAATTTGCATTTAACTTACAGCTGAGCCACACAATCAGCAGACTTAGGTAAGGTCATATATCTGTTGCTGGATTGTACCACTTCATAGTGCAGGGGAGGACTAAATATGAATACTGTAGAATGCTTCCTCCTTGGAACATACAATAGCACCAGGGAGAAAGTTAACCCCCGATTGCCTGGTTAACTGCACTAATATTTGAAGGACATTTCACTTGCTCTGGATTGTGCCCCATGATTCCCCTCATTGTATGATTCTGTCGCCTATCACAAGACAGGCTGTGAATCCCAGCTAACTCCCCTTTACTGAACTTCTGTTGCAGAAATGGCATTTGTTTGCACTGGATTCAGGAGAGCTAATCCAATGGTCTTTGCCTGGAGAAAGCAGTTTCAAGTTCTCCAGCAATTCCTGGCTATCTCTGTTTCAGGTCCTTCTGCTAGGTTGATCTGTATCTCTGGTGCTCTTTGCAATCGGCACCTTTTAAGTTAAGCCACCCATCCAACAAAGTATCTGAAGAATGTCATCTTCCTCTGAGAAACGGTGGTGGAATTTCCCCTAACTGATGCACCAGTGCAAAAGATAATGATAAATTGTGGGATTGCTTTGTGTAAATATTGTTTCACGGTTATCTGTTTCCCTATGGTGTGGAGAGTTCCAAGTGAGAACGTGGTCCAGCACTGGGCAAAGGAAGTTTGAACCCATTGATTTTAATGGACTTGAGTGTGACTAACACCATGTAACCATAGTGTTTTTATGACATCCATTTATATATAAACCACAAGGTGAGAAGGGGGCAGCAACGTGGAAAATGCCTGCCTTTAAAGTATCATCTGTTTCCCCAAAGGAAACACGATGCAATCTCAGATTCCTCCATCCCAAAAGCCAGCCAACAGCACTTCTTTCTCCATTGCTGGCTGCATTTGAGGACATAGGGTATGGTCAGTGATAACCTTCTCCTCCATGAAATTGTTTTATTCCTATATCAACTTTGCTGAGAACCTTTCATTGCAACTTTGCCTTATCTTCCATAATTCCATTACTACCTGGGAAGTTCTTTCTTTAGCCTTTGACACGTGTTTGGTGGGGCTTACTCCCAGGTACATGAGTATAGGTTTGAAGCCTTCATGACATTATCCAACTGAAAGGTAATTTGGGCAAAGCACATGGGTTCTTCAGTAAGATAGAACAGAACTGAAGTAGAGGCATGACACAAGATTTGGAATCATGGCACTTGGTGACTCCATTGGCTTTGGCTAAATTTGAAAAATATACAGCTTGAGGATTCAATCAGGCCGCCCGGTTATTGGGTACTGAGAATTGCAAAAGTTTATGGGTTCTTGGCCCATATCTCTTTTCTTCCACTGCTGCTATAATCACACTGGACTTTACCCGCTACTATCCTAAGGGCTCTTTTTGAAACCTTATTCCCCCTTCCCACTACCCCACATGGTCTAAATACTTGGATGAAGCATGGTGAGAAAAGACCTCTTATGCAGAGACACAGCTGATTTAAACCACCACCACCAGTTCAATGGAGTCAGCACATAAACATTGTGTTCTGAACCAAATTTAAAGGGGAAGTGGGGGCGGGGGTGATTTTTAGGAGCATGTTTCAGCAGGCTGACCAGGAAAAAAACAACCGATGGAAGAGGAGAGGTCATGCCCAATGGGGTTTCACAATTCTGCCCCTCTGTTTGTTTTTTAAGAGTAACTGTGGCTTCCACACAGGAAGTGAGGGGAGCACAAGATGGGAGCATGTCATGAGGTCTTTATTAACAGTTCTGGCCAATTATGGTATCAGGAGGGAGATTGCATTAATTACACGAGTTGCGCCCCATGTGCATGCATGCCAGGAAGAGGTTAAGCAGGTCACCCGACCCTAAATTTCATATCTGAAGTCAGTTTGGTGTGGCAGTTAGAAGGTCTGACTAGGACTGGGGAAAACCGAACTCAGCTAGTAAGTTCACTGTGTGACTTTGGGCCACTTCCTATCGCTCAAGCCCGACTTAACTCTCAAGGTCTTTGTGAGAAAAATGGAGGGGACCATGTGTGCTACTCCAAGCTCCTTTGAGGAAATGTGGGAGAAAGACGTTAGAATGTCACAGTCCTGGGAGAATCTCTTATCCACATTTTCCTCATGTTACCTATTAAGACTGGACTGTAGCATCTTGAGATGACCACTGGGGAAGGACCATATACCGTATATACTTGAGTATAAGCCGACCCGAATATAAGCCGAGGCACCTAATTTTAGCACAAAAAACTGGGAAAACTTATTGACTCGAGTATAAGCCGGTTCACCACACCACAAACCTGGTGGTGGCGGCAGCGGCAGAGGAAGAACAAGCAGCCCAAAAGGCTGCCAGTTTCTCCGCTGCCTACAGTGGCAAAGGCAGAGGAGGAGGAAGGAGCAGGGTTATATTTTGACAGTTCATAGTTTACCAGTATAGAAAAAAAAGAATCCATTCCCCTTCAAATCACTGGTCCATTTTACTCACTGTCATCTACACTGACTGGCAGCAACAGGCCCCATTTCCAACTGGGTTGAACCTAGGATCTTTTCCATGCAAAATATTTGCTCTAACACTGAGCTGTGGTCCTTCCCATTTAGCCATCATTCTTCCCCATGAGCTGCCGATGTTTCCTGATATACCATGTATAAGCCGACTTTTTCAGCACATTTTTTTATGCTGGAAAAGCCCCCCTCGGCTTATACTCGAGTGAGGCGGGCGGCAGCGGCAGAGAGACGAGCGGCCCGAAAGGAGCCCTTTCTCACCGCTGGTCCTGCTGCCCCCGCCCGCCTCTCGCAAGGGCAAGCATAGGATCTGTGGTTGGGAGAGGCACCATGAATTTTGTTTGTTTGTTTATTGAAGGCCCAGCCACAGTGGCTAAATGTAAGATGTGATTAATAAACTCAAGCAGACAATGATCTGGACTAGAAATGGCCACAACTTTATTGAGCTGGATTTTTGGCTCAGGCCAAATATTGATTAAATATATTGATTAAATTGATTGATTAATATTGATTAAATATATAAGTCGTACAGGGCGGTATATAAATTAAATAAATAGAAAAAAAGAGAAATAATTATTTAATTTTTAAAATGTAAGGGAACTAAGTTCCCCTGTGTTCCTACTCAAAAACAACAACAAAACCCTGAGCCTATGACTTATGTATTTATATATATTATTGATTTTTAATTTCAGATAATGAAACAAACCCACAGCAGTGGCAGCAGTGGGCACTGCCGGGCCTGCATGGTGGAAAGGCGTCCCCTCAGCACCAGACACTGAGCTCCCAGGCAGGCCTTGCACACAGCAAGCACAAGAAAGGCCAGCACAGCGCCTGCCTGCCCGGCCTCCCACTTGTTTGCCCATTCCCAACTGCAAGGGCTGGCGGACTGGATAACTGGGCTCCCTCACCCACTTGCTTGCTTACTCCAAGGCTTTCCTTTGGACCACATCAGTGAGACCAAGAGCGGGGTCTTGTCATCTGGGCAGCCCAGGACCTCCATACACCCTTCCCAGGCTTGCACCCGAGGGAGGTCATTTTGGTGCTACTAATGCAGCAGTTTGACTTCACCCCCGGAGATACACTCCATTGTCTCTTGAGACAAACGGAGGGCAACAATGTCATTGTGGCTTGTATATGGTCATCCTGCTTGGCCCCTGTGGGAAGCAGGATTAGGTAGGCCTTTGGACTGACCCATAGGAGCCAACTCCTAGGGCCCGAGGTCCCTTCTACCCCCACCCCTATAACATATTTGAAGGGACCGCTCCGTCCCCAAAGTTGGTGGTGTTATGTACTGAAGTTCTCACCCTGGGTCTGCAGGGGGATACTGTAGATAGTTTTCACTCAGGTCCACATATGCAAATAAGGAATTGAAAGTGACGTTCAGTGATTGGATAGTTACAGAAAGTTGTTACTGTTGCTTTGTAGTTGAGCTCTATATAAGCAGGTTGGCTGAACCCTTCAGCTCAGTTCTGTTCTGGCCTTTGAATAAACAAGAGCTGTCTGAAGAATCGCTGTGTTGTCTGATATGTTCACCCACAACTTAACAGGTGGGCATTGCCATTCAAATGGTGTGTGTGCATTGCATCTTGTGGTAAATTATGCAGGGTGGGGCTTACCTGCCCCCCCCATATTTTATTCAAGTTGGCACCCCTGGTCTGAACCAGCAGCACTTTTCTTAGGGCTGAGCCAAACTATGCATTGTAGTGCTCAGTTTTGCTTTCAAAGGCGTCTTGCAATATAGCCAGGGGTTATCTGTTTAAAGAAAAAGAAATAAAACATTCCACAGGAATCTTTCTGCTTCTGCCTGAGCAGATCTTCATTTGGTTTTTTTGTTCGGCTTTGCTTTTTTCCAGACATCCGGAATATGCAAGCAGCATGAAAACCACAAGCCCCATAGACTGATGGGAAAGCATGATAACCAGTTACCCCAAGCGACTCCCAAGGTAGACATAACTCTTCTTCATGCTAAAACAGCAAGGTTTTCCCTCATATCAGTAATTTTCCAAGGCAGGTTGTTCAGCAGCTCATGTCAGATAAGAAGATTATAACTCATTACCTCTGCTCTGAGCTACTTCCAGCCTTAGTTTTTGGATTGTCTCCAATCCACCGCACAGCAAGCAAAGCTGCAAATGTCAACATGTGCTAATTAAGACTGGGATTGTTAGAAACTTTACCATTACATATATGCATACAATCATTTTGTTTATATGCCACCTGTGCTTGGTTCAAAGCATGTTCAAGATGGCTTGTGTGGAAAAAACACATAATTACAACATAACAAAAACAGCCGGGAAAAACAAATAAAACCGCAAAAAAGTACATAACCTAAACTTCCTAAGCTGGCTTCCTAAACTCAGCATTCTTCCACTTTTGCTATGTTTGTTCTTTGCCCTTTGCAAGGTATATCTTTTCTAAATCTGACTATAGAAGACTGTCTTGTACTAGCTAAGATTAGTATTGTCTTTTCTGATGGGCAGCAGCTGTCCAGGGTCTCAAGCAGAGACCCCTGCTCCCTGACCCTTTTAACTGGAGTTGCCAGGGATCAGAAATCCTGCCTGCTCAGCCTTTGCTTTGCAGTCCCTTCTCCAAGCAAAACATATGGGGATATACTTGTAAACATGGCCAACTTAATTTACACATTTTGTTCTTGAATGCACAATGCCGACGTTTGGGGTGGCCAAGGAGGTACGTCCTTCCATGGGCCTCATCCAGTACTTAATCTGTACAGCCTGTCAGCTGGTCAGTTCCTGCTCCTGTATATTATTGGGGGGTAGGGGGAGGCATAGAGGCCACTGAGTTCCTTGATCTGTGTCTCCAAATGCCTATATCTGATCTGACCTCGTCCTTTGGCACTAGAACACTCTTATTTAATCTTCTGCAGAAAATATTACTTGCTGCCATGTGGCCTTGAGCTAACAGCTGATTTCTCAATGTGTGCATGGCCTAAGAGAGTTGAACAGTGACTTACACAACATGGGTAGTTCTGCTTCTGCATTTTTTTCTCCCATTTTTTAAAACCAGCTGTTCATCTCCAAGTGGGAAAATGAAGCAAGAATATTTGCTCTGGGTTATGGGTGACCAGCAGCAAAAAGGCAGGAGCTGGTGGCAGGAGGATGTGTGTCAACGTTCTCCTACCCTGGATGGAAAATGGGAAGATGGAAACAGCTGCTAGGACCGGCTTGAAATGCTGGTGACCAAATTTCACAACCCTGCTCCCGGAGTTTGCAGCTGGGAGCAATTTCACTTTTTTAGTTGGAGAAAGAAACGATTTGTGTTATTCTTGAGTAGTATTTGGGCTTCCCATGAGCATCTGATTGGCCAATGTGAGAATGGATAGGCCCTTGGGCTGTTGCAGTCTTCCAATGCTCTGAGGCATGTACAGTGGTACCTCGGGTTACAGATGCTTCAGGTTACAGACGCTTCAGGTTACAGACTCCGCTAACCCAGAAATAGTACCTTGGGTTAAGAACTTTGCTTCAGGATGAGAACAGAAATCGTGCTGCGGTGGTGTGGCGGCAGCGGGAGGCCCCATTAGCTAAAGTGGTGCTTCAGGTTAAGAACAGTTTCAGGTTAAGAACGGACCTCCAGAACGAATTAAGTTCTTAACCCGTGGTTCTACTGTATAGGATTGTACTGCCTTAGGCACCCTACAATCTCTTGGTCTCAACCCCTCACCTACAACATGAATACTCATTTATCGTTTAAGGGTCATAAGAACCAATGCAATGAAGCACTCCTAACAACCATTGCCATCTTGTTCTTAGAGCCTCTGTGCAGTGGATCCCAGCACCAAACCTTTAAGAGATAAATCAGAAACAAAACAGGGACATTGCACTGCTCTGCATTTAGAACTAATAGAGAATTAGTTGAGTTGCAAAGATATATGTTTTATATGCTCAGTTGGACATAACATCTTCTCATTCAGGTGGCAATTCTAGAAGCATATATAAAAAGTGACCCAACAGCACTAAACTTTCCATTTGTAGATTAACATAACTTGGTTAACAAGACTAGACGGCAAACCATCAGCAGGGACTTGTAGTTTTATTTTTATTTTTCACAGTGCCTTGTGCAATCAGTAAGAGGAATCTCAATGTTTTATTTCTGCCTTCACAATTCATAATAGTGAGGGCCAGTATGCTCAGGACAGACAAGAGCAAGTATTTTTTCACATTATTGGTAAGCAACTTAGGGGAGTAACTACCACAACATGTGGTGATAAGTCCAGATGAATTCTTAAACTGACAAAGTTGTGGAGGACATATTTATCCATTCGAAAATCCATAGAAGGGTGATACTTTTGTGAGGACAACCAAAATGTCACAAAATGGTGTGCAAGCTTATCAGTGTACATGGTAACCAGCCCAGCACCAATACATTGTGTTGCCTGTGGCAAAGGACAAGATGGTGGCCTCCTCGCATTCCATGTACCATGTCAATCAGACCAAGAGCTGAAACTCCTTCCAACGGTGGCAAAGAGACAGCAGTGCATCTGAGGGCAGCAGGCTAAGTTAGGGGATGCAGGGCAGGCAGACTGGATGGTGCACACATACTCTAAAATGAGGGGCATCAACATAAGAAAATCCTGATGGATCAGACCAAAAGTACATTTGGTCCACCATCCTGTTCTCATTTGTGGCCAACCAGATACCTGTGGTTTTGGACCTTTTTGAGTCCACGGCTCCCTTGACCAACTACTTTCTTTCTGCGGCGCCCCTGTGGGGCTGAGGAGCCCAGTTATGTCACCCCTTGCCTGCAGAGCTGGCAGCCTCTCACCCTTTTTCAAACACCCTCCCTTGTGGAGGGTTCCCTCAGCCTCCTCTCTTCTCCCCTCTCCTTGGGAGTCCTCTGGGAAGCCAGTGCTGCTGCCCCTGGTCTCTAAGCCAAACACCTCCTGCCCCAAAGAGAGGTGCCTCCTCACACTGCCCCACAGGGGTCTGGGAAGAAGAGGCCCCCAGCCTCAGTGCCCCAACAGAGACTGGCCAAAAGTGAACATGAGGCCAGCACCTTACCTTGGGAGATAGCAGTGGCAGCAGTAGGCACGGTTGGGCCTGCATGCACAGGGCCCTTAGCTCCCAGGCAGGCCTTGCACACAGCAAGCACAAGAAAGGCCAGCACAGTGCCTGCCTGCCTGGCTTCCCACTTGTCTGTCCATTCCCAACTGCAAGGGTTGGCGGACTGGGTGGCTAGGCTCCCTCACCCACTTGCTTGCTTACTCTAAGGCTGCCTCAGCTCCTGGCAATCAGCACTCCCTGGCCAGCCCCAGAGGCACCATTGGGTTGTCTCTGCCTGCCTTTGGGAGGCAGAGATGTGAGAGGACATCAGAGGATGGAGGGAAGGAAAGGAGGCCAGAGGCCAGTGTTGCCCATGGCACCCCTGACTATCATTCAAGGCACCCCAGGGTGTCATGGCACACGGGTTGAAAACCACTGACCCATGGGATTGGGAAGCCTGCAGATTTAAGACCTTACGTGTTCTTTCGGATTCTTGAATACTCAGTAGGTAGTTAAGTCCCTAGGTGGCACCAGATGTTTCTGGTGTTTGTTCTTGTTAGAGAGAGACAATAAAGTACTCGTGTAGCTCCTTGTCCAAATGATAAGCTTCACCATGGAAGCAGTAGCGGGACATGCTTTAACCCTTGCTCTGCTGCTTTCTCAGTGCATATTGGGGCCCCCTCCAGTTGGTATTTGCATTGGGAGAGAAGCTCCCATTGCTGTCCATGGGAGCTTCTCCCCCAAGGCAAGTAGCAACTGGGTGGGGTCTCCACTAAGGACTGTCATCAGGGCAATGGATTAACTTCCCTCTCACTTATGCTACAGCCTCAATTCAGATCAGAATGATTAAATTTAGGTGTGTATATACATGTATACATATATACATAAAGACGCTGATGAATGATATAAATCTGCTTTGGCTTTAAAATTGTGCAAAGCGGAAAACAGGATACTCCCTGGCTGACACTGCAATGAGTTCTTTCACTTTTATGATATCTCTTCAAGGGAATGAACTTACTGGCCAGATAACTCAGGCTAGAGATTCCGGTAACCTGAGATGGTGTGTGTATTTTCCAAATATGGATGGACATCTGGAAACACTCAGCCTCATGTGTTTGCAGAAACAATGCCCTGAGAATATCTGCATTGAGATGTGTGTTGATTTGGGCAAGGAGGTGTAATCTGATCAACAGTCTTGATAATGTTCCAAATGCAGGGTTCTCAAGACCAGGGTTCTCGATTGCACAGGGAGTCTCCATTGGATACGCAAGACTCCCTGCTACAGAAATTTACTCCATCACATGAGGGGCTGGAAGGAATCATGTGGCCCTGTGGGTGAGGCTAAACCTGTTCTCCCAGCCATCCTGCCTCGTTAGGGTAATAATTCCTGAAGAAGACTAAAGGTATTGTGAGATGGTTCATGAGACCATAACAATGGTGCCTGGCCTGTTGTGGAGCAGTTTGCAATACTCCTTGAAAACCAGGTTTGCAGCTTGAGGGTGCTTTTAGAGCCAGTTTGACAGCTGTCAATGATGTGACTTATCCCAGTTTGAGTTGGTTGATTGACAAGGAGCATGCTCTTCTGCAAAAGAAATCATCTGGCCACAGTTTCCTATCACACTTTGCTAACATCATTAGATTAGCACTGCAATACATTGTATGTGGGGCTGCCTTTGAAAATGCATCAAGTGCTTGCACCAGGTTCAGGATACTAGGCTGTTGAATGGGACCCATGCTGTGTTGGCTGCCAGGTTCTTCCCAAGCTCAAGTCAAAGAGCCCCTTTTGACCCTTGTAAGTCCTAAAGGGTTTGAAGCTGGAGCGTCTGAAAGACCGCCACGTCCCATGTGAATCTGCCCATTGGCTGAGATCCTCAGATCTGAGGATCTCCTCCTTGTAAGATTCAACAAAAGACTGCATGCCCACTGGCAGCACGGCAGGGTGGAAGCAGTTCTCTGATCTCCTGCCAGGTGAGGCACTGCTGTTTACCAGGAGAGGCAGTGGCAAGGGTGGTGCGGTGCAAACATACCAACGGAGCCAACCCAGTGGTCCTGCCAGCACATTTGCACTGCACTCCCCTGCCCACCACCTTACCCTTCCTTGTAAGCGGCAGTGACTCACCTGTTTGGACATCTCAAAAGTGTCTCCAACCCACCATGCTGTTTCCTATTGACTGATTGGCAGAAGCTCTCCAGGGATTCCGGCAGGAGTCTGCCCCAGCCTTCCCTGGAGATTTCAAGGATTGAACCTGGGACATTTTGTATGCAAACCATAACTCCTCTACTTACGTCATTCCCATATTACTATTTCTTACGTACTGTCCATCTTGTTCTTTTAATGCACATTTTATTTTATCTGTCTGTAGATAGATAAGCAGGCAATGTCACTTAATCAGGCCTCCTGATCAGTAAGTGCTGCCTTGATGGAAATATATATATGACAATTTTTTATTCCCTTAAAGGGTCTAAAAAGCTTGATGCACCCAGTTGGCACATAGAATATAGCAGCCCATTTGACGTCAGCGAAGCAGAGGCTGTTTGGAAAACTGGGAGGATAATCTGGTCCCCAGAGTGTGCTCGGCTGCAGTTTTAAGCAAAATAAAGATAAAATTCAAGGTTTGTTTGAATTCTACCACAAATTAGAAAGAGCACGATAGCAGTCGGTAGCTGCTTCCAGACGGGAGCAAGAAACCCTTGCTCTTCTGCTGTAACGTACAAGTGGAATTGCAACTCGCCTTTTTCACTATTCGAGATGTGGGACTTTTCCCTGTGGGTATCTCTATAACATGCATTGTACATTTAAAGCAGTACCATATCACTTTAAACAGTCACGGCTCCTCCCAAAGAATCCTGGGCCCTGTAGTTTGTTTATTATCCCCTTTACAGAGCTACAGTTTCCTCGCAAAGAGGGGTTAATTGTTAAACCACTCTAGGAATTATAGGGGGAACAGAGGTCTCCAAACAAATAAACTATAGTTCCCAGGATTCTTTGAGGTAAGCCACGAATGACTGTTTAAAGCGGCCTAACACTGCTTTTTAAAAAAACCAGAGCCAGGGGTTTCTCGGCTGTGGCTCCGATCTGGTGGAACGCTCTGTCACAAGAGACTAGGGCCCTGCGGGTCTTGACATCTTTCCGCAGGGCCTGCAAGACAGAGCTGTTCCACCAGGCTTTTGGTCAGGGCACAGCCTGACTCCCTCCTTTGGCAATCTTCACAGAACTCTAGCCCAATGGTTGCCATCAATTTGATTTGAATTAATTTTATAATGAAATGATTTTAGAATGTTGTATTATTTTATTGTTGTTAGCCGCCCTGAGCCTGGCTTCGGCTGGTGAGGGCGGGATATAAATAAAAATTTATTATTATTATTATTATTATTATTATTATTATTATTATTATTTCTATAATGCTTTTCTATATTATTATACACAAGCTGAAGAAACAACAAAGATCACACACCTTATAACAGATCTGATACAATTCAAAAATGTAATAATAAAAACATAACTTTAAAATAAACAACCTGTATCAAATAAAGTAATATTCAGTAACTCATTACAATATAATAGCACACAGTAAAACTGAATATCAGCAAATAATAATTAAACAGAAATTCACTCTTAACAATGACAATAAATAATTTCTAAACTATAAAAATAACAGCAAGTCACAGTGCATAAAATAACAATACAAATCGAGAAGCAAAGACGCAGGACAAAAATTATCCCTGAACTCCTGCTTTAAAGGTACAGATGGAGCCTCTGTTCCATCCACACCAATGGGTTTGACGTACCTGCTGCAGCTGGAGAAGATGGAGACACAGTTTACTTGAGGGGATGTTGAATGAAAAGTTCCAAGAGGAACACACACACACACACACCCATTATTTATTTAGTGCCAAAGAGCTTATGCGTTTAAGCATGATGACCTGATTACTATCCATGAAGCTTGTCTCCTTTGTATTAAAGGAAATATAGACTTCACCGCTGTAAATTGCTAGTGAGGGTCAGAAGCTCTTCCCTCAGCAAGGACCCTTGGGGTAACAGTGCCCTTTCTGGGGTGAGGCAGCGGACCAGACATTTTCGGGAACTCGCCTTCCCATGCAATAAAGATCAATGCAGACAGTGGGGCATTTTTAAAAGAAACATTACATTACATAAGCTTTACACCACTTTCTCACTTAAGTGCTATTGCAAAAATGCTTTTTTAAAGATGTAGTTGGAGAAGCATTGGCTAATAATAATAGTAATAATAATAGGGAAACTTGGAGGGTCTGCTGAAGTGGCAAGTAAGGTGACACATTTGGTACGCCAGAATTTCCCAATTGCACTGCAATTCACATTCAGAGGTTAAGTGTGCCTTTGAGGCTGCTATGCCAGTCTTCAAGTATTACACAACATGCAATAGTATGGAGAAAAAAGCAGACCTTTTAACACTGCTGTCTGTACACTCTGCCCTACGCTCTAAGGATAATGGAGCCAGACAGTGCCAATGTTTTATGAAAAGGCTGGGAAAGAGATTGTATCTCTTCTGCCATCTGCCGGCCATTAAAATAGCTACAATGGGTTGTGGAGCTTTCCATTTCAATGCACAGCTTCAGATACATTTGAATGACACGATCTAAATAGTTTTAGTGGAAGCAACAGGTCTCTATCTACCCTCTGAATTCTCCTCATCAAGAGGAGCTCTGAAATTGCCTTGAATGTCTCTGTATTTACTTAGTTATCTAAAACATTTTCATCTTGGCTCATCATATGGCTTTACAATCTAAAAGCCACAGGGTCAAAAACATTGCAATGTGATAATGGAATCAAAATTTGACAGTAGTGAATTTCTGTTTTAAATTACATTTTGGTGGCAGCTTTCCCAATTGCCTCTGTTTGAATGGTCAGGGACTCTTCCATGGGTTATCAGCAGGCAGATCCTTCCCAAGAGTAAGAGATGCAGTGATCAATATAGCCACAGCTATTGATTTCCAGCTGTTGATTGCTGAGTTGCAGCAAGTCAACAGGTAAATATTTTCTGCAGCACAGAAACAGAGTGATAGGAAAAGTTGTAGAGGTTGGATTTGTGTCTTTTGTGGAGCTGTTAGAAGCACCTGTCCACTAAGATTCCTTTTTAAAAAAACCAAAACCCACAAGTTTGCAATGGGAAATGTTCCTGTTCTTGATTCCAGGCAGCTGGCTATGACCACCTGCAGGATATTCCATTCCCCTCCTCCCGTTTTCCCATTCTGTCCCCGCCAAGATGTTTGGTCCTCATCAGTGGCTTGTGGTCAATGGACTAGGGGGACTAGGCGAGTTCCTTAAATGTTCCGGGTAGATTAGAGTATTCTAGTATTAAAAGCTTGCAACTCCTTTCCAAAGCCTGGGAAGCTTCTGTTTGGCTGAGGGAGGGAGGTGCAATGCTCAAATGCGTGACATCAGCCAGCCACACCCCTCCAATAGCTCTTGCAAGCTGGCACCTCTGGTCCTATCTGTTCCCCTACGAAAAAATTCACCGCATGTCACCCGTCCTCATCAAGGTTTTCCATCCCCTTTTAAAAAACCTTTTCCTATTTTTTTGTACTTCTACTAACTTTGGGGTTCCCCTAAGACTGCTGATTCCTTCCTCTTTCACATGAATGGTACCAAAAGAGGTTTGATGGAGATAGCAAGCTGTTGGCTTGCTGTTGTTTACCAGAAGGTTGCAAATCTGGCACGCCTGGTGGTGCTTTGCACCGCACTGACCTTGCAGCCACCTGGGCCGCCCCTCCTGGTAAGCAACAGTGACCTACCTGAGAGGAAGCTAGTGTTGTGGCTCTGTCTCTTCTCTGGCAAGCCGCTTTTGCTATAAGGGACACGGGTGGCGCTGTGGGTTAAACCACAGATCCTAGGACTTGCCGATCAGAAGGTTGGCGGTTTGAATCCCCGCGATGGGGTGAGCTCCCGTTCCTCTGTCCCAGCTTCTGCTAACCTAGCAGTTCAAAAGCATGTCAAAGTGCAAGTAGATAAATAGGTACCGCTCCGGCAGGAAGGTAAACGGCGTTTCCATGCGCTGCTCTGGTTTGCCAGAAGCGGCTTAGTCATGCTGGCCACATGACCCGGAAGCTGTACGCCGGCTCCCTCGGCCAATAAAGTGAGATGAGTGCCACAACCCCAGAGTCGGCCACAACTGGACCTAGTGGTCAGAGGTCACTTTACCTTTATTTTGGCTATAAGAGCAAACTCATACTCCAAGAATGAGTTTGCTATTAGTGCATAGGATGCTTTTCAAGAAAACAACACCAGTGAACAACTTTGATTTTGTAAATCAGAGACACGATCAAATGCATCGTCTTTTCCTCCTTGAGTGCCTCCTGCTGTAATAATAATAATAATAATAATAATAATAATAATAATATTTATACCCCACCCTCCCCAGCCAGAGCCTGGCTCAGGGCAGCTAACACCAGTAAAATTACAGTAAAAACATAGTAGGGGGGGGAAACCAATTTAAAATACAGGTTAAATGCAATTAAAAATGCAGCCTCATTTTAAAAGAAGCCCATAGATCAAAACCATAAGGGGAGGGAAACATAAGGGTCAGACTGAGTCCAAACCAAAGGCCATTTCTGCTTGTCATCAGTGGATTTCAGATTGTGCCCCGAGGATCTTTCCTGTGTGCGTGTGTGTGTGTGTGGTTTCCAGGGTGCCCTCTTAGAATCATAGAAGAGTAGAATTCGAAGAGACCATGAGGGTCATTTAGTCCAGTGCCTTGCAATGCAGGGATCTTTTGCCCAATGTGGGGCTTGAACCTGAGACTGTGAGATTAAGAGTCTCATGCTCTACTGACTGAGCTATCCAGGGAAGTATTTTGCAAGCCTTCCTGCACTCCCCTTTAACCTGCAGCATCAGAGGTTGAAGCAGGGAGCACGTTTTGCAATCCTCCCCGTGCTTATTCCGTCTTCCCACAATATTGGAGGCGCAAAGGAGAAGTGCATATCCTTTGCCAACATCCTACTTTGAACCCGAGGACGCCTTACAAAGTGCAGGAAATCCAGGGCAAATGTCCACAGAGGTGTTCTGCAGTAGATCATGTATCAACAAGGAAATATCCCCCAAATACAAGAGGTTTCAAAAATCCAGACTGGGGTGACTGCAAAACTGTATCATATCAAGGAGACTGGTTTCGCTAGGCTTCTACCGTCCTGGAAAAGAAAAACATTCAGGGACGGCAAGACTACATATTTCAACCCCCCTAACTACTCAAGTCGTCTCCCAATGGAGGCCTTGTCAGGCTAGGATGTTTGTGATGACAAGGATCTGGCTTCTGCAGCCAGAGGTTGTTGAACAATGTACAGTTGCTTCTGAAATGCCTTTTTGCCGCTGCCTAGTACACAATTCTGCTTATTTAGGAAAAGCTTGCTCCAAGGTTCTCAGTTTGTGCATGTGTTATGGTTTCGCTGGGGTCAAGTAGGAGTACTTATTTGCCCAGCACATTCTGTTGCACAACATTAGAGAGCTAAGAAGGCAAAAGGTTTTTTGGAGGGTGAGGGAAGGAAACCATGTTACTAGGGAGCAGTGCCATAGCTACAGGGGTGCTAGCTGGGTTTTCTGACCTGGGTGAAGCCTTCCGAGGCGCACCGTTGAGGCTCCCAGCCTGTGTGTGTGTGTGCGTACGCAAATGTGAGTGGCAGGGTGTCAAACTGGGTCTTTGACCTGGGTGACATAAAGCCTAGTTTCGCCCCTGCTGGGGAGGAAAAGAAAACCCACGACACACTTAGAACTGTGTGTCCTGTGCTATGTGTGAGGGTTTAAGGCTGCAATGTTATACATCTTTACCTGGGGGAAAGTCCCACTGAACTCTGTGAGGCTTACTTCTGGGTAGACAGGATTGCGTCCTAAATGGATGTTAAATGTAAAATTCAGCATCCTGGCTTTGTTTCTGCTGCGATTTTCTGCAAAGGTAAGGCTGGAAGTGTGGGAAATGGGCAGAATCACCTGATATGAAAGAAGAGAGATTCGGCAGAGAATGGAGCATGCATGTCGTGCTTCACACCCGATGCTCTCTTTGACTGGCAGATGCGGAATCAATCATGCAAATAGTCAAACATATCATTTGCATAATAGTTACAAAATATTACATTTGTGAGAATGGAGTTTACCATGATACACAAGCCCATTTTTATTTTGGATAACTTAATGCAGCATTTATTTTAAAGGGATAGGCAAAATCTCTAGCACTCGCTTAACTCTCCCACTGCAATAAATAGAGCATGGATGAGGAACCTGCGGCTGTTGGACCAGCTCCCTGGTGGTCAGGGATGATGGGAACTGTAGTTCATCAACTTCTTAGAGGACCACAGGTTCTCCACCCTTGCAACAGTGCTTCAAAGAGTTATTGTCGGTCAGAATGATCCACTAAAGTATCACAAGACAGTGATCAGAGTGCCAAGTTTGGCAGAACTCTTCATCAGATGATTTTGAAACAGTGTTACGTATATTCTTGTCAAGATATTTTTATACTGCTGTGTGCCACTTTGTGTGAACTTTGTCCCAAAGGTGCTTTATAAGTGTGTATAGTTTTATAAACATTTCAATACATAAATAAATAAAATGCTAACATTCTATGCATGTCTCCTTAGACATATATAAAGGTCAATGGGACTGCAATCCTATACTGACTTACTTTGGAGTAAGCCCCACTGAGTGCAATGAGACACTTTTGAGTTAGTTGTGCGTAGGACTGTCCTCTAAGAAGCTACATCCACATTGCTCTGCCACTTCCCCCTGAGGAAACCTGTCATTTAGTGCTGAATCGGAACAAACTACAATTGGATTTTCCGCAGGTTGTCATTTGTTCCAATTTAGCACTAAAGAGTGAGTTTTCCAAGGGAAAGCAGTGGGACAAAAGCAAAACAGCTCAGAGCCATGCCTAGAAAGCATGAGGCAAGCAGCAAACTGCTCGGACACATGGAAGTGTGGGTAATAATAATAATAATAATAATAATAATAATTTGTTATTTCTACTAAGAGACATCACCTTACTGACAAAGGTCCGTATGGTTAAAGCTATGGTTTTCCCAGTAGTGATGTATGGAAGTGAGAGCTGGACCATAAAGAAGGCTGATCGCCAAAGAATTGATGCTTTTGAATTATTGTGCTGGAGGAGACTCTTGAGAGTCCCATGGACTGCAAGAAGATCAAACCTATCCATTCTTAAGGAAATCAGTCCTGAGTGCTCACTGGAAGGACAGATCCTGAAGCTGAGGCTCCAATACTTTGGCCACCTCATGAGAAGAGAAGACTCCCTGGAAAAGACCCTGATGTTGGGAAAGATTGAGGGCACAAGAAGAAGGGGATGACAGAGGACAAGATGGTGGGACAGTGTTCTCGAAGCTACCAGCATGAGTTTGACCAAACTGCGGGAGGCAGTGGAAGACAGGAGTGCCTGGTGTGTCCATGGGGTCACGAAGAGCTGGACACGACTAAATGACTAAACAACCAAAAAAAGTGTTATGCAGATCCCAAGTTGCACTGGAGGCTGATAGGACAATGAATGGAATCATGACTGATCCCCCATTTTTGAAAATATGAAATCCAGCAGTTTTTATAAGGCTGCTGAGGCAAACTAGCACTCACCCATGGGCTGCTTTTGACCCATGATCTTCCAGCTGTTTCCTACTGCTTATAGATTATACTGAGAAATAGGTTTATATAACCCATCCTTAAAGCTTTATATATTTTCCCATTTTACTGATCAAAACATTTGCCTGAAACTGCATGTGGTCTTGCTAATGCAGTCTACCGCAAACCTGGCTCATCTTTTGTCTGTTTGGTAAGCCTTTGCCTGAGAGTGTAGGAGCATAGTCAGGTCGCTATTAACTCACGCATGCCATCAACTTGTCAACATGACGTTGCTTAATCTTGAGGCTAATTGTTTCCTTCCCTGCCCTTCTCTCTAATGCTCCTCAGACATAGATGGCAAGGGGAAATATGCAAAATTTAGAATGGTCCCTGAGTCATTTACCAATCACGGGGGAAATGTTGCTAAAGTAGTGCAATCTCACATGTTATATCCGGATAGATAAGGAAGTCAGTGGTATATTAGGCTTTAGCTCGTGGAAGTCGCTGGCCACAGGGTTACACAACCCTGCCTTTGCCAAAACAATACCAGTCATTCTTAACATGACAGGAGCAATCTGAGTACATTCACGAGGTTAGTATTCAGGAAACTGTCAACCTCTTTGAGAACTTTAAAGTGGTCTATAAATAAATCTTTCAAGTGGGTAGCTTAGTTGGTCAGAGCCTGGTGGTCAAAACACCAATATTTCAGGTGGTTCTTCTTCTTCTTCTTCTTCTTCTTCTTCTTCTTCTTCTTCTTCTTCTTCTTCTTCTTCTTCTTCTTCTTCTCCTTCTTCTTCGATCCCTCGCAGCCGAGTAAGATTGTCTTCCATAAACATGGTTTTAACAATGAGTCCGTAAATGACTGCAGAGGCCAATTCTGGATCCACACGTCCTTCCACAGTGGGGACATTGGTTTCTGGGCGGGAGCTGATCACTGTGTGGATTTGCCAAGCGTGCCTTCCTCTTAGCACGTTTCTCCCTTGTGTCCTGAGTTTTAGTGTCTTCAAAGCCCACGACACCATTGGTAAAGGCTGGAGCGTTCGCAGGCAAAGTGTTTCCCAGTTGTCCATGTTTATAATACATTTTTTAAGATTTGCCTTGAGACAGTCTTTAAACCTCTTTTGTTGACCACCAGCATTACGCTTTCCATTTTTAAGTTCGGAATAGAGTAGTTGCTTTGGAAGACGATCATCAGGCATCCACACAACATGACCAGTCCAATGAAGTTGATGTTGAAAAATCATTGCTTCGACACTGACTAGGTTGTATTGATGCTTTTGCAAGACTCTTGCTGGTTATGCACACTGTCAGCAGGGTTTCCTACCTGCCCTTATGTAATAATAATAATAATAATAATAATAATAATAATAATAAATTTTATTTATATCCCGCCCTCCCCAGCCGAAGACGGGCTCAGGGCGGCTAACAACAATAAAACAGTACAACAGTACAACACAACACTCTAAAATCATTCATCATCATCATCATCATCATCATCATCATTTTTATTTATATCCCGCCCTCCCCAGCTGAAGCCGGGCTCAGGGCGGCTAACAACAATCAAATAATCAAACATTCTAAACACATTTCATTATAAAAATTAATTAATGGCAACCATTGGGCCAGAGCTCCGCAAAGATTGCGGAAGGAGGGAGTCAGGCTGTGCCCTGGCCAAAGGCCTGGTGGAACAACTCTGTTTTGCAGGCCCTGCGGAAAGATGTCAAGTCCTGCAGGGCCCTAGTCTCTTGTGACAGAGTGTTCCACCAGATCGGAGCCACAGCCGAAAAAGCCCTGGCTCTAGTTGAGGCCAGCCTAACCTCTCTGTGGCCTGAGACCTTCAAGATGTTTTTATTTGAAGACCATAAGTTTCTCTGTGGGACATACCAGGAGAGGCGGTCCCGTAGGTACAAGGGTCCTAGGCCGTATAGGGCTTTAAAAGTTAAAACCAGCACCTTAAACCTGATCCTGTACTCCACTGGGAGCCAGTGCAGCTGGTATAGCACCGGGTGAATGTGATATCGCAGCGAAGACCCCATAAGGAGTCTCGCTGCAGCATTCTGCACCCGCTGGAGTTTCTGGGTCAGTCTCAAGGGCAGCCCCACGTAGAGCGAGTTACAATAATCCAGTCTGGAGGTGACCGTCGTGTGGATCGGCTCGCCACCTAAGCAGGGTGGGGGTGGAAAGTCAATCCTGGCTTTCAGAGCGTAGTGATCAGACCATGGCACCTTCATTGAAGGAGACATAATCACATCTATACCTATGCCAAAGATCAAATCCAGCGTGTGGCCTGCTTGATGTGTGGGGCCCGAAACAAACTGGGAGAGCCCTAGTGTCGCCATGGAAGACACCAGGTCCAGAGCCTGTGAGGAGGGAGTGGCATCAGCATGGATGTTGAAGTCCCCCAATATCAAGGGCCAGCTGGCCACCGCCTCCAGTAGGCCTGACAGGGTGGCTGCTGGTGCGCTACCAGGGCTTGTCTCTATTTTCTGGGACTTGCCTCTGTTAAGTGCTATTTTTTGTCTTTATTTTGCCATTCATGGAAATGCTAGGGAATCTTTTTCAAAACATTGATAGTGCAGAGAGCTAGCAATTAAGTCATCACAGGGGAGGACAGGTTCTCTCCCATGAGCCCTTGCCTGCTGGTAGGACATCTGCAAATGGGCATAAAATGCTTCCCGCCTCCATCCTCCCATAACCTCCCATTAAACCATTAATTCATTAATTGTCATCAAATATCTTCAAGATCTAGCTGTTTCATTTTAAAAAAGGTACAATCAGATCCATTATGAGAACAAACACACAACAACAACAACAAATAATTATACAATTCGGGTCCCTTTCCTAATAGACTGTGTCTGCTTAAAGAAAGCACTGCAAAAAAGGTGATTGCGGAAGGAAGGAAGGAAGCAAGGAAGGAAGGAAGGAAGGAAAACTTCCAATACTGTAGTGATGAGGCTGATGAGATTGACTTGGGATCCTAGGAAGGAACATAGGAAGGCACCTTACACAGAAACAGACCCTTGTCCCATCTAGATTGGTATTGTCAGCACTGACTGGCAGCAGCTCTCCATAGTCTTTAACCAGCCATATCTGGAGATGCCAGTGACTGAACATGGGACTTTCTACCTGCCAAGCCTAGGGAGTATTCTACACTGTGCTGGATACATCACAACACAAACAAGCTACAAAGAGGAGCAGTTTACATTCACTGCATATATGACATGAGATCACCCCCTGGGCAACCACCTCAGTTGCGGTGTAGCTGCCCAGATAGGACTACTGCAAACACTGGAAGATGCAGAAAGAATGTGATCCCTGATACGCTGCAGTGAGGAAAGGAAGAAGCCCAAAGGGTGGGGAGAAATCTTTCATTTCTTAAGCTGCAATTGACAAGATGGGCTTTGGGGCTTTTAGGCTGATCCTTAGGCAACACCTGCTGATCCTTTGTGGTGAAAGTCATCCTGTATATGTGTGTGTGTTTGTTTGTTTCTGTTTCTTAGCTCACCTTCCTACAGCCAGCGGAAGGCTTAGCTGGATATAATACCGAGGGCACCACATTCAAAGCCATGTTGATTCACCACCATGTCCTAGGCAAATCAGATTGTGTGGGAGACGAGGTCTGTCATCACAGAGATTTCAGCTGGATGCATGTAAAGGTAAAAGTAAATGACCCCCTGGACGGTTAAGTCCAGTCAAAGGCGACTATGGGATGTGGTGCTCATCTTGCTTCAGGCTGAGAGAGCCGGTGTTTGTCCATAGAGAGCCTTCTGGGTCATGTGGCCAGCATGACTAAATCGCTTCAGGCACAACAGAACACCGTGACAGAAACCAGAGCACTGTTTACCTTCCCGCCAGAGTGGTACCTATTTATCTACTCGCACTGGTGTGCTTTTGAACTGCTAGGTTGGCAGAAGCCGGGGCAGAGCAACGGGAGCTCACCCTTCGTTCAGTTTCGAACTGCCGACCTTCCGATCAGCAAGCCCAAGAGGCTCAGTGGTTTAGACCACAGTGCTACCTGCGTCCCTTGAATGCATGTAGTCCTTTCAAAAGGGCAAGAAATATTTACTAAATTGAATAATGTATTAAGGACTGGGTCACATCACCTTTTTTTATTGATATGCACACCTGAGTACAAAATACAGTGGTACCTTGGGTTACATACACTTCAGGTTACATATGCTTCAGGTTACAGACTCCGCTAACCCAGAAATAGTACCTCGGGTTAAGAACTTTGCTTCAGGATGAGAACAGAAATCGTGCTCTGGCGGCGCGGCAGCAGCGGGAGGCCCCATTAGCTACAGTGATGCTTCAGGTTAAGAACAGTTTCAGGTTAAGAACGGACTTCCGGAACAAATTAAGTACTTAACCCGAGGTACCACTGTAGAGACAAAACTTGTGAGTTAAAGCATGCACACATAAGTGGCCATTTCTCTGCACAAAATACATGGGTTTTAATAGTTTTTACCTGCTTGAATTTTATCTTATTAAGTTGGGAGTAAACAGGGATGTGATACACAAACGTCATGCCTGTACCCTTTTAAGGTGGAATGGAACTATATCCTAACAGATGGATCATCTATGCTGTCAAATGAAGTGTCCGCTGGCTGGGCTATCTCTCTCCGTGCTTCTTCTAACCCTTCGTAACTTGGAAGTTCATCAGTCTCTGCCTCATTATCTCCCTCACAGCTCAGCTGTAATTCTTTCTTTTTTTTAATATACATTTTTATTAATTTTTTAACATATCATTTCCAACAGTCATTTAACATAACTTCTTATCTTATACAATATTTTAGACTTCTGTCAACAACCTCTGAAGATTTTCCGTTCTTTATCACTTGTTCTGCATTTCTTAGTTTCTCTGTTACTTTTAATTATCATTAACTAATAATTCTCTCCATAGTCTTCCTTGCAATATTTCACATAATCCTCCTTACAGAACTTCTTGCAGTCCTACTAGCATAATCTCTTTATTACAATTGCTTTTCAAATAGTTCAAGTATTTACTCCAGTCTTCTAAGAATCTCTGGTCTCGCAGGTTTCGAATCCTTCCTGTTAATTTATCTAATTCTGCATAGTCCATTAATTTCATTTGCCATTCTTCTTTCGTCAGTAGTTCTTCTTGCTTCCATTTTTGTGCCAATAATATTCTTGCTGCTGTTGTTGCATATAAAAACAACTTACAGTCCTGTCTGTTAACATCCTCCCCAACAATGCCAGCTCAGCTGTAATTCAGACTGGCTTCCCTCCTCCCTGTCAGCTACAGGAGAAGGGTGAGGCAATCTCCACCATTCATCTTCCTCTTGATTCCAGTCCCTGACTGCAGGCTCCGGGACCCAGAGACACACATGGGCAGAACAGGGAACGCTTCTCCTTGTGCCCTCCATCTTTCCCAACACCAGGGTCTTTTACAGGGAGTCTTCTCTTCTCATGAGGTGGCCAAAGTATTGGAGCCTCAGCTGCAGGATCTGTCCTTCCAGTGAGCACTCAGGGCTGATTTCCTTCAGAATGGAGAGGTTTGATCTTCTTGCAGTCCATGGGACTCTCAAGAGTCTCCTCCAGCACCATAATTCAAAAGCATCAATTCTTCGGCAATCAGCTTTCTTTATGGTCCAGCTTTCACTTCCATACATCACTACTGGGAAAACCATAGCTTTTACTATACAGACCTTTGTCAGTAAGGTGATGTCTCTACTTTTTAAGATGCTGTCTAGGTTTGTCATTGCAGTTCACATTAAACCATAGTTAAACCACATGCTACTCCTGCCACTCCTGTTGCTGCCAGAAACGAAGCCATAGTTTGGCTTAGAGTTATGTCTGTGTATGCTGTGGCGGCTAGAACCCTGATTGTGAAAAACTGGAAAAAAAGAAATAATTCCAACAAAACAAGAATGGCAAGATAAACTATTTACCGGTAGTTACGTTGAACTGGCAAGATTGGCAGATGCGATCAGAGGTCACAGCAAACAAAAATTTCAAGAAGATTGGAAGAAATATAGCGATTACCAGAAAAGGCAATGCCCGCAAATTACTAGTTGGACTTGTTTTAATTAACTTTTGCAAATTGATTTATGGTTAGAATATAAATAATTAACTGGAAATATAAAGAGAGTTAAAAAGAAGATAAAAGGAAGCAGATTATTATGGTTGATAACAGACCCGTGTAGAGGATGAAGGAAGTAATCAAAGAAAATGGATTTGAAATTTAGTTAAAATATACTGTCCATTAGTGTATTTTAGAGGTGCAGTACACTTTTATTTTTGTTATGGTTCTTTTTGTTAATATTGTTATTCCATTTTTGTTTTTCCTTTGTTTTTCCTTTTTTCCATTTTTATTTGTTATATAATGTCTGTGTGTTATGTTTGTTTGTCTGCGCATAAAATAAATAAAATTTAAATTTAAAAAAGAAAAAAAGACTTATGTCTGAATCCAGGCTTGTAGTTTGTTTCTCACAAAAATACAGTTGTACCTTGGTTGCTGAACACCTTGGAACTTGTACGTTTCAGCTCCCGAATGATGGAAAACCGGAAGTGAGTGTTCTGGTTTTTGGACGATTTTTGGAAGCTGAATGTCCAGTGTGGCTTCCACGTCTTCTGACTGGCTGCAGGACACTCCTGTAACCAACTGGAAGCCGCGTCTTGGTTTTTGAACGGACTCCTGGAACGCATTCTGTTCGAGAACCAAGCTAATACTGTACTTTGATCGGTCAGTCAAAAACAAATCTTAGTTGCTGCTTAGGGCTTGTTTGGAGAGAAAGAAAACCACAAAGGCAGCTTCAGGCATAAAGCTAGCCCAGACCATGGTTTTACTCCTGGCTGCTCAGCAACAGAGCCAGAAGCAAGTGAGGGAGAAGCAAAGTACGTGAATTTTTTAGCAGTGTGCACTTTTAAACCGTAAAGCTGATGTCCCCTTAATTCCTTTTTGCCTCCCCAGCCCCCCACACTGAACCAAAAAAGCACCAAGTTGCCATGGAAAATGGCTGTGATGGGGAATATCTAAGATAAATATCTCTTATAGTGCTGATCTTGGGCCCTTGTGAAAAAGCCTCTCCTTTGAGGGTGGGGACTGAATACAATAGTCCTTGCAGTCTTCAAAATGTTTCAAAACAGATGATTTTAAAGGTATTGCATGTGCATTTAGAAACAGATTAAGCTGAAATGTTCTAATCCCAGAAGATGTTTGGCGGGATTTCCCACCTAATCCCAGGAAGCCTCTGAGCATATATAACTGCTGCAGATACATCACAGGTATCAAGCCAAGAGAGAAGTCCAAGCTGCTAAGTGAAGACCAAAAAAAAAAGGTAAGCAATAATACTTGCATTGATATGTGTTTTGTGTCTTTGTCTGTACTTTTATGGTAAATAGGAATAATAGGTAGGTTGAAAAGTAAGACGAGAGCCAGCTTGCAAAATCTAAACTGCCTTAAGCTCCTTGAGTTCAGTGGAAGTAGCATCTCCTGATCTTTCACATCAAAATCAAATGACTTGTTGTGACTTAGCACTCCATTTCTATAATTTCTATAATTCTGATGTCCTGTAAAATGTGTGTGCTCTCTACTCTTATCAGTTTGCATAGTTAGTGATGGTCATTAAATGCATGGTGCTTTATTATTATTTTTTGTAAACCACACTAAGAACATATGACCGAAGGACAGTATTAAAATAGCTATAACCAATAAATAAAAAATGAACATTTACTCCTCTTTCTTTCAATAGCATCCTCCTAATACCCAAACGAAAGCAGCTACATGAGATCTGCTTATAGTGAATAAGTTCACAGAGTCCAGCACTGTCTCCCCTGAGAGGCAGAAATTCCAAGTTCTCTGGAATCTTTCTTAATTTACCTGTGCTCTTTTTTTAAATCAGAGATGCCAGAAGGTGAGCCTGGGATTGCTTGCATGCAAAGCCTGGGCTCTACCCTTGAACTATGGCCTCCCTCTAATAAAACTGGACAAGCACAACCCAAATTAAATCATGACTTTGGATCCTGTCCACGTTTTCATACTGGATTCAGTATCTCAGGTTATGGTATGGGTCTTCTGAATGGCACAGGGTACCCACCCAGGCTTGTTGACTGTAATATGGTTGGAAAATCTCCAGGTGAATTATTTGAAGAGCAACTGTAATCAACAAATTACGCTAGTAGGACTACAAGAAGTTTTGTAAGGAGAAATATACGGAGTGTTACAAAGTAGAAAAAGATAGAGATATTGGTTATGAGTTTGAAATGTAATAGGGAAAATAAGAAATGCACACCAAGTGATTAGACTGGAAAATTTTCAGACAGGACTGATGAAAGTCAAAAAAACTGAATAAGATGTAAAAGTATGTTTAATTATTGTTGAAAATGGTATGTTAGAAAACATATATATATATATATATATATATGGAAAATCTCCAGGTGAAACTACAGCTGGTGAAAGAGATTTATTAAATATTGCTAGGACCGCCAATTATAGGTAGTAACAACAACAACAACTTGGGGAATGAGATAGATGCCACATACCCAGAATGTTCTGGTCAAATATAGCCACTTTGTTCACTTCCATTCTACATCATTTCTTAATTCTTGCCCCTGCCCATTCTCCCTCTCTCTCACAGTCCACATGTGAATACCTAAGTTCAATTTTAGTAACGCTAGCATTCAGTGTTGATTGTATGAGATTGTTTTTGCTCATTGCTCTTAGGGATCAAACAAGCAGAATGAAGACTCTGATCCTTCTTGCCTGCCTTCTGGCCCTCACTGCTCATTTTGAGGTAGGCATCGAGAGTTGCTGTCAAATTGCAGCAAGGGCTGGGAAGTGGGGGTTAGGCGAAGGTCAGGCAGCAGTGGCATGTGGCAGTGGCGGGTGAAGGCTGGGCGGTAGTGGTGGCAGGCTGCGGTGGCAGGGGGCAGTGGTGGCAGGGGGTGGAGGCTGGGTGCCCACAAAAAAAAAAAATTGTGGGTGTCAGGGCCCCCTTGAGTTGGCGCCTGTGTGGCCCATTTTTGCAGTTCTGGGCAGGCAGCAGAAATGGTAGACTGGCTGATCACATGCTGGCTTGCATTTGGCTAGGAGAGTTGCATTTTTGGATAAACAGTACGATTGATGATGAACTTTGGCTTGCCATAAAGGGCTCCTTATATCTACAAATGAAGTAATGGCATAGGAAGAGTGAAGTATTTTTATTTATTTATTTAATTCACCATGGGAATAAGCACAGAGTTAAATACATTTATGTTTACCAATGTCTATGCCAACTCTCCATTGTTCTTCTCTGTCTCCTCTGTCCTCCCAGGCTAGCAAGAGTGGAAGTGGAAGTGACGAAAGAAGGTATTGGAGACGCTTCCGTCCACAACCAGCCTACTTCCCTTCCTATGCAAGGAATCCATACTTTGCACAAGGGCCTTATGGATACCCCTCACAGAATCCATATTTCTCACAACCACAGTATTATTATGTCTTTCTCCCTGTCAACGCTACCAGTTGAGGTAAGTGTCCATTAAAATGGTAGTAAAGGATTGAGTTTTCTGCCGCTCCGCTAGGGACCAGGTGAGCTGGGCTGTTTTGAGCAGTCATTCAGTGACTGCTTGCAATGAAAGTTCAAGCCCAGCTTCTATCTTTTTCACTGGAGAACTTGGATTCATGACTTCATGAATGGTTTCTAGGACAAAACCCTAAACATTTTGTAAACAGTTTTTGGTGGTTGTATACCTGACCAGGCTAGCCTTCCCATGAGGCAAGGTGAGGTGACCGCTTCAGGTGGCAGGATCCCCAAAGGCAACATATCCCAGTGTAGATCTTTACCCCCCCGCTGTTCCTGATGTAGATCTTCATTCACTGATGTAGATCTTCACTGATCTTCTACACAAAATCAAGTGGTGATTCTCTGGCTAAACCAGTATAAAAATAGCAGGCTCTGTTTGGTTTGTGTCTGTGTGTGAATGTGTTCTGAATAACCTGAAGCTGAAAAGAGCTTTTTCCACCCTTATGGATTCATTCTTTTCAATTAACAGGTCTCTCTGAGATGCGTTCCTCAAGACGGGCTCTCTAAGAAACAATTTGCTTCTGTTGCCATGAATCACCTGATATAATGCATGATACATGATTTAAATTTTTGGAAAAAAATATGCTTTGCAATATATTCCTTTGAATAAATATGTCCAGCATCTACTTATGTTTCCTGTGGGTTGTTTCCTCCTTTCTCTCTCTTCCCTGTCAGGGATGGCCCCAGACATTTTGGCGCCTGAGGCAAATCAGAAATTAGAACCCTCCCATAGGAGTCAATTCCTAGGAGCTGAGGGGACTTTGCACCCCCTATAAAATATTTGAGGGGGCCAGCCCCCCAGGTTGATGGGTATTGACATTCAAATGGTGTGGGTGCACTGCATCATGTGATCAATAATGTGGGGCAGTGCTTTCCTCCTCCCCAATATTTTATTCAAGTTGACACCCTCACGCCCCACCACCCTGATGCTGCAACCCTTGCTTCCCCCTTGTTTCCAATGCTGATCTTCTCTTGGGGAATACAATGGAACCTTGGTTTTTGAGCGTCTCGGAAGCCGAACAATTCAGAACCCGAACGCCGAAAACCAGGAAGTAATTGCTTCCATTTATTAACATGCCTCGGAAGTCGAATGGCTTCCAAAGTGCATTTTTCATTCTCTCCCCCATTGACTTTGCAGCCAGCCCATCGATACTCCGTTTTCGAACATTTTGGAAGCCGAACGGTCTTCCAGTATGGATTAAGTTTGAAAACCAAGGTTCCACCATATTGGAAATGTGGGGAGAGAAGATCAGAATCAGAAACAAGGGCAGGGAGAGAGAGAGAACCCGTGCTTTTATTTTCTAAAAAATTATATTTAGGGGTACTCTCATTTTCCTATTCATATTGAAATACTGCCCCTCAATGAGGCCAAACTTAGATTCACAAAATGTTTTGGTGTATGCATCCCCCTGCGTCCCCCCAGAAAAAAAAGCACTGGAGACAACACAGGAGAAATGTAGGAAATGGGAGAGTCAAGATTAGCATCGGAAACAAGGGGAGAGAGTCAATATAAGCATCTTAAACAAGCAGGGAGCATGGAGATCAGCATCAGAATGAAGATCTTCACTCTCCTCTTCACTCCCTAATTTTACGCGGTGCTGATTTACACTCCTTCCTTCTTAAACGTCACTCTTTGCTGCTTCTCCCTCTTCCCCAAGAGAAGGAAGTGAGGCGGTGAAACAACTCCCTTGAGTTAGGGGAGGTTGGTTGGCTCACAGCAGCTGTGATTCCCTCCCTTAGTTCACCTTCTCCACTGTCTAGGCCAGGGGTCAGCAAACTTTTTCAGCAGGGGGCCGGTCCACTGTCCCTCAGACCTTGTGGGGGGCCGGACTATATTTTGGAAAAAATAAATAAAAAATGAATGAATTCCTATATTCAAATAACCAAGAGATGCATTTTATTTTATTTTTAATGATATTTATTAAAGTTTCAATAAAAGATTAAACATAAAACAAAAAAGAAATACACAATTCAAAATATACAATACATAATCTGAGATGCATTTTAAATAAAAGGACACATTCTACTCATGTAAAAATCCGGGCTGGATTTAGAAGGCAATTGGGTCAGATCCGGCCCCCAGGCCTTAGTTTGCCTACGCATGGTCTAGGCGGTGCTTCAAACTAGGTTGTTGTTATCCTATTATTTCTTTGTGTATTTCACTTATTAGTTACTCACTACAAAAGGTTCTCTAAGCTACTGTCAGGGACTGGGCAGAGGAGGAATGGTGGAGACTGCCTCCCCACCCTGACCCTCCCAGGGAGGAGAAACAGGAAGACGGTATAGATTTACAACAGTGGTTTGTGGAGGTCACAGCACATAGGCAGATAAGGGGGAAGTTGGAAAATAACAGGAGAGGAGGAGCATGCAGAACTGGAGCAGCAGCTGGCGGACACAGTGTCGTTAGAAAGCATTTCAAGACCCTCCATCTCCCAGAATCTGGAGAGCCTTAAAAGTAGGGGAGCAAAGAGCAAAGACAGAGGGCACATAGCAGCACCCAGAAAAGTGACGAATGAGGAAGTGGGAGAGATGGGTGTGTGTGGATTTTTGCTTGTGACAACGGCATTATCCAAGAGGCTGGGTTCTATAACCTCTCTCCATAAAGATTAAAATAAAAAAGAAACTTTTCCTTGTCTTTATACTTTCCTGGGCAACCAGCTGAGAGCTGCTGACAGCATCCTGACAGCTACATACCAGAGAGAGAGAGACTCAAAGGCATAACATAAAAACAAAAATAATGCATTGCAGCCAACCTAAATTTCTTAAATTTATATCCTGCCCTTCCTCCTGAATGACACATAAACAGACCCAGAAAAACAACATCATCAGAAGAAACTTAGCTACAAACAGCAGAATATTTAGCACAATTTGTTGAATGCCTGGGAGCAGCGAGGGTTTTTCACATGGGGCCATAATGGTGTTAACAATTGTGTCTGGTGGACTTCACTGGGGAGCTGCAAGTGGGGAGCTACAACTGAAAAGGCCTTCTCCCATGTTGCCATCCTCTTAATCTCCCTCAGAGGGGTTACCTTGAGGAGGGCTTCAGATGAAGGCCCAAGGCCTTAGGTTCATACTAACTCTTCCTCAAATCTGATTCCCACTGCTGTTTAGGGTGAAAGGACAAGGAGGTGAGCAGGTGGCAACAGCTGCTAGTTCTTCTCATTGCTCCTAGCACCCACAAATTTTCCCCTTAGCAGCAGTGGCAGAAGAAGTAGCCACAGGGTCCCTGCTGAGGTTGTGGGCCTTGGGAATTACCTGAAGAAGCCAACTCCTGACATCAGCCTTGGAGACAAGGAAAAACCAGCCTAAGATGCATCACAACACAAGGGTGATGGGGCAAAAAGAGGAAGGTGCTGTGAAGGATGTCAAGGCCGTTGACTTTAATGCTGGTCATTAAAGTAAGTCCCACCAACCTTATTGTGAATTGAAGACTGGTGGTTGTGGAAAATGGAGGCTATTGGTCCCAGTCTGATGACAGTCCCATGTTTAACCAGGTTAGGGAAGATCACTTGGGGCATAACACGAAACTGGCTCCTATGGCAAGGAGATTGGCATTCCACTGTGAGATTTGAAAAAAATCTTACTTACTTCCTGGTTGTATTCTTCAGCAGATCTCACCATGAGTTTTCTGCTCCAAATCCATGACCTGGTGGCTTCCAGTGGGGATGGTAAAACTCACTAGATGACACCCATGACCACACGGTGTGCTCTGTTATGGTCAGTGTGGGTGTGTTGGGAGGGCAACTTGTCATCATAAGCCACAGCAACATATAGGCCACCTCTCATTTCAGTCTCTGGGGCTTCCTAAACAAAAGCACAACAAAAGCAAGTTAAGGGACTATCATCACACAATAGTTGACTTTAAGAACAAAACCCAGTCATTCCTTTCCTTCCAATTCATATCAGCCAAACCACAAAGCTCATCTTGATGAGGCAACAAATCCTTTTTGTTTCCAGATCCTTCCGACTTAAGTTCTTATCTCAAACCTACAAACATCATTATTCATTAACACGTTTGCATGAATCAAACATGAGGTTTTGGGCTTATTTTTTAAAAAAAGAAAGATGTGCACTGATAACAGTGATACTGCCTTTGCTGTGACTAATGCAACTTTGGAGAAGCCAATAGGCTGGGTGATAAAGGGGGTCAGGTATAAATAATGTGGATTGCCATGGGACACCCAGTCCAAGGTGCCACAACCACTTTTTCTAGGAGTGTTGCATCAGGAAGGAATAGTCAACAGGTAGGTAAATTATCTGTTTTTCTAATCAAAGTTGCTTTATATTTTTCCTTGTCGTATAGAGTGATGCTTAAGATCTAAATCTGCTTTCACTTATTATTTTCAAAGTGGAAGCTGGGCTTAATCAGGCCCTTGATGAATAAACAGATTTATTTTGAGTGAAGAATAGCCTAAAACGACTACAGAGAGGAAGAAGGGTCCATGAGCTTAAATTAGCCATAACTCAGTGATTTCTGGGGTCATGTCTTTGAGCAAATATATGATTTCATAACACATGAACCTGTGAAATTCATTGTCTGAAATTCACTGACTGAAGCATCTGGAATTGATCCCTCTTCATGAACTATCTTTCTGCCCATCTTATTACAGTATAGTAATACAGAATTTTTCTTTTTTCAAGTAACATATTGATTTTTTGATATTTTTCCATTAGGAATATTATTATTATTAAAAACATCCCACTCTTTCTTCAAGGAGCTCAACAGGGCATACAAGATTTTCCATGTCCCTCACCCAGTGCTATTTTTCTAGAAAAAGAGGTGCTGGAACTCAGCATGAACTCCTCCATTGTTCTCTTATAATGTCAATGGTGCCCACCTGAGAGGTGCTGGAACTGAGTTCCAGTGAGTTCCGGTTGCAGGCAAAAAAAGTCCTGTCCTCCCCACATTTTTCCAAAACAACCCTGTGAGGTAGGTTGGACTGAATGATAATGGCTAGTCCAAGGTCACCTAATCAGCTTTGTGACCGAGTAAGGATTTGTAATCTGGATTCCCCACTTCAAATCCAATATTTGAACCACTATGCTACACTGAGCTTCTGTTCCTATGGTCTATTTCTCTGTTCTGCTTCAACAGTCAACCCTTTCAAGAAAGGAAATGAGTGGTTTGGCAAGGACTATGGAGACCAGATGCACAGAAGCTTAGGGCTCCTATATTCTTATCAGACCAGCAACAATGGGGATAGCCACAGTGCCGATGTGAGTGGCGCTGTGGTCTAAACCACTGAGCCTCTTGGGCTTGCCGATCAGAAGGTTGGTGGTTTGAATCCCTGCTGTGGTGGTGAGCTCCCGTTGCTCCGTCCCAGCTTCTGCCAGCCTAGCAGTTCAAAAGCACACCAGTGCAAGTAGATAAATAGGTATCGCTGTGACAGGAAGTTAAACGGAGTTCCCATGCGTTCTGGTTTCTGTCACAGTGTTCTGTTGTGCCAGAAGCGGTTTAGTGATGCTGGCCACATGACCTGGAAAGCTGTCTGTGGACAAATGCCAGCTCCCTCGGCCTGAAAGTGAGATGAGCGCCACAACCCCATAGTCGCCTTTGACTGGACTTAATCATCCTTTACCCTTTTCTTTTCTTTTCTTTTTTTCACCTTTTAGTCACCTTTTCATCCCAAGAATACCCCAGGCAATAACATTACATAGGGTTGCCATATTTCAAGAAGTTTTTGTTTTTGTTTGCAAAGTCTCCATATTCACCAATTTTTTAACACTTTAACACTTCTGATATAGCCATATGCCAATTCAGCAAGTCACCACATGATCCTGCAGTAAAGTATTCTTCAGGTTGTTAAAAGAAAGAAACAAATCCTTCTGCCATCTCACGTAAGGCAAGTAAAAAAATATTAGCATTCACTCACAACCCCTAAAGTTCAATACAATATTGGGGAGACATTTTTTACCCCAACCTGAAACTAATGAAATTCATGTGGGCTGAATATTCAGCCCAACATGAATGCGAAAGTTTCTAGAGCTGTTTACAAAGATCAGTAATAACACTAGACAGTCATAAGGTGGTTGTCCCTTGGAAGGAGAAATTTAAAATTATTGAGGAAGTGGGAGAGGAAGTGCAAGCACTGTGTTGGTTGGAGGAGGCAAGGAAGTGTGAACACAGAAGGGATGGTGTCTGGAAAGAAGTGGAAGAAGTGAGAGATGGAGGAGAAGGGTGGAAGAAAAGGCAAGCAAGGGGGGGGAAAGAGTAGCAAAAAGCTAAAAAGAAGAAATAAGGGAACAAGGAAGTGAATGGAGCTAAGGGAAGCTGAGGAAGCAAAAAGGAAAGGATGGGAGGAAGGATGAAAACAAAGAGGTAAAAAAATAGATGGAAAGGTAATCGGAGGGTGTTGTGCTCCCCTCTGATCTGGCCTACCACTGCCAGACAGCCTGCACAGGTAACAATAATATTATTGTTACTATTAATATATTAATTAATTATATTTATATAATTTCTGCCAACCTAGCAGTTCAAAAGCACGTCAAGTGCAAGTAGATAAATAGGTACCGCTCCGGCGGGAAGGTAAACAGCATTTCCATGCACTGCTCTGGTTCGCCAGAAGCGGCTTAGTCATGCTGGCCACATGACCCGGAAGTTGTACGCTGGCTCCCTCGGCCAATAAAGCGAGATGAGCGCCGCAACCCCAGAGTCGGCCACGACTGGACTTAACGGTCAGGGGTCCCTTTACCTTTACCTATATTTATATAATATTATATTTATATTATAATATATAATATATTAATTAATTAATAATGTTAATAATAATAATGAACATTATTATCCTCATGAATAATATCCTTAATGAAGACAAGTAAAGCAATCAATGTGTACATAAGGAAAACTGCCTCCCCTACTTTGTCAGTGTCCTCCACCCACTGAACTTTGAGCCTGGCTATGAGAGTAAGGCTCCAGCTAATTTGTATATTATCCTGGTATGTGGCTGAGGCAATTTTTTCTACCCTGGAGTGCAACTGGCACTTGCTTCATTTCACTCAGCTGGTTTCTCTCCCAACAGAAATCATCTGTACCAGATGAGACCCGCCATCCTGTTGCTGCTCTTTTTATTTGTCGCCATGGGTTGCTCTCGCTTGGTGCGCAGAGTGAGTATAATTACTTCGCGACAGTCGCCATCTAACAGCTTGATCTGTCTGTCCAATCGACTGAAGTCACAGCCTAAACTTTGCACTCTGCTGTGTTGTGCTGGTTGCTTGTGAACCTTGCCAAGGCATATTCAGCAAAAAAAATGGTTCCCCTAGTGCCTCTTAATGTAAGCACAAAAGGCGTTTGATAGAGCAGAAGGAATTTTTAAAACTGCTGATCAGGGCCGGCCCAAGACATTTTGCCGCCTGAGGCAAAAGAGAAAACGGCATATCCTCCCTCCCTGCCACCTTCTTTTTCACCACCTCACCGCCCTCCTCCTCTGCTGCCTGAAGCAACTGGAGGTGGCCCAAGGAAGCCCCATCACACTGAAGACAGCGGAGGAGAAAAAGGGAGGCCAGAGAGAAGCAGGTTCTGTTCTTCCCAGGTGATGCCAGTGGGTGGCAAGTGTAGAAGGTGGCAAGCATCCTCCTCCATGGGAACTTGGATCTGCTGCCCCTCCAGTCTGCTGCCTCACTGAGGTTAATGGATGGGCCGGTCCTCCTGTTGATGCAGGGCAGCCGCACCATTCAAGAGAGTGGTGCATGTGACACTAAAGCATACTGTCTTTTATGTGTGATCAGCCAGTTCACAGCATACCCTCCCAAATCAGAGATGATGAAAAACGTGACGTGGGACCCCCAGAACCAGTTTGCAGAGGCAATTGCACCACCCCTCCCCACTGCCAAACAGGGGCAAAAGCAGCAGGGGAGCTGGATTGGGGGGGGGGCTCCCCTCACCCCTAGGCCAAAACATCAGCCAGGACTCACCTCTGGTGGGGGCATAGGTTCAACAGTGCGACGGAAAGCAGGAGACAGAGACCAGCAGCGCAAGGAGACTCCATTCTTCAGGAGCCGATCTGCTCCTACCCTCGGCTCAGATCCCCACTCCTCCCAGTGCTGTGGGGCGCATGTCCACACACCAGCCCCATGCAAAAACACATGTCTTTTGGTCCTGCTGTCTCACGAGAGAGTGCGGAGCAAAAAAACCGGGACATTCTAGGATCCATTCAGAAGCCAGGATGGTTTCTGTAATTCTGGGGTGTCCTGGTCAAATCAGGATGGTAGGGGGATATGTCCATTCAGAACTGAGGAAGGTCTCATTTGGTGGTGGCTCATTGGGGCTGAACAGTGCTTATGATTCTGAAAGGGAATGTTCAGAATCTGGTCTTCAGTCACATCCAAACCATCCATTCAAAACACTCTTAATACCATTTCAACAAACCACGGCTTCCCGCAGAGAATCTCAGGAACTGCAGTTTCTAAAGAGTGCAGAGAGCTGTCCGGAGACTCCCTTACAGGGTTAAGCTTCCCAGCACACGTAACAAACTATAGTTCCTGGGATTCTTTGTGGGGAAGCGTTAACTGTTGAAGTGATATGAGCACTTAAAATGTGTGTTGTAGGTGTGACCTTCTTCTCTGATCTCTCTCCAAGACCCTAGCAGATCAAAACAGATGTTTCCACTTGTCTTCATTGTGCAATGAAATTACCAGCGTACATGAGAACATGCTTTGTTTTCACAGCCTAGAAATGGAGATTGGACCAAGTATAGGCCAACGCTTGGACTTCACTACTGGTGGTTCTCAGGAATTCCCAGGCTGCCACCTCATTTTGTGGTGGTTTATGTGCCTTTCAAGAAGCCCACGGTGACCTCTGGTAATGCAAAACCTGTGACGCCTGGAAGAGTTCCGGATATAAACAGAACTAATACAACACCGGGTTCAGAAACAGGAACTAGTGGTAGAGGAGACAGGAACATGGGAAGAGGGGATCGCGACCCCCTGGTCACACCTAGTCAATATTGAATTGCTGAGGGAGTCCATGGTTAGATTTCCTGCATTTCAAAAAGGCAAATGCAGCCGAGTGTGTGTCATGCAGATTAGGGTCAAGGTGTTGAGAAGGGGGCTTTAATTTCCCCACCCCAGTGCCATTTTATCCTGATCTAAATTGCTCTCTGGAGCTGCTCTGTGCTTTGGGAGGCAAAACATACAGACGCTATATGGGCTCCAGTATGGTTTACGCCTTAGCACAAATAGCAGCGGGGTGGGGTGGGAGGCGGGATTTAGGCATGAGAGGAAAGGGTTAACAGTGGTTCTGAATCTTCTCCAGCTCTATTTTCTTTTTAAAGAAACTGTTAGAGAACCAGTCATGAATCTTCTGCGCTCTCATTTTGTTGAGCCCTCAGATGCTGCACAGAATTGAAATGAAACACCATGTAATCAAAAGGAATTACAGAGATCTCAAACTGAGTAAGCATTCATATTGGGGTATAGTTGTTTTTTTTGTTCTTTTAGGGTTTTTGGTTTTTTTTTTGCTGAAGGGAAGAGTAAGAAGGATAAATATTAACCTTAGCTGTGTTTTCTTTTATTTCTGTTTTCTTCCTGTTCCCCTCAGAGACTCAATAATCCCTTAGTTTCTTTCAAATTTGTTTTCTTTCTGTATTTTGGTAAATCATCTTTATTATCTTTTATTGGTTGAAAACTAGTTATGACTTTTGCAACCATTTAATATATATACGTACTTTTACATTAAATTGGAAATCCATGTTAAATATCATGCCATTGATATTTTATTTTTTAAAAAATAGTGCTTGGCTGACATGGTGTTTAAATAGTGCTTAAGTTCAAAACACTTTGACCACAGTGTCTGATTTGTAAAGTGCTGGCTTAAAAAACCCAACAGTTTTCTTCAATCTTTACATCTCTGTACCACATATTAAAATCATAACATGTTGTATACCAACAGAACGGTGAGATCAACTGTGACAGGTGAAATAGGTTGGATGGTATGTTGCATTAATAAGTGAAGCTGAACCAAGCAAACAATTGTCTGTGGCTAACAAATCAATAGCCAACCTGATCTTTGTAAATGGCATGATTGCTGTATTTCCTAAAATGGACACCAGAGGGAGGAAAAACACAAGCTACTGCAGGATAGCATCTTTTTTATTTTATATTTTAAAAACAACTTCATAAAAGAGAAATAAACGACATTTGTTTTGAGTTCAGCACAATTTCTAAGATCAGGAATTGTAAGGAAACGATTGGAAACATCAGTAGTAATCTTCTAAATGAATATAAGAAAGGCAAATATAATACCTTGAGCTGTTTTTGGTGCTAGAAGTAGGTGTAATGTTTTTATCTTGCACTTGTATCTTGCATTCACCAAGAATCAGAGAAAAGGAAGTCTATTTTAACCGACAGTGCAGAGTCGGAATCAATGCTGGATTTACGTATAAGCTAAACAAGCTATAGCTTAGGGCCCCACTCTCTTGGGGGCCCCAAAAAAATTTAAAGGAAAAAAAACAAACCCTGGATGTACATTTCCAAAATATAAGATAAAAAACAAATAAAATAAAACCTACATACAGCAACAGTTCTTTGTGTTGTGTAGGCTCCTATGATGTAAGTAATGGGCCCAACCTGCTAGTATCCTCCCTAAAATATCACTGGTTTGCTATTATTATTTCATGTTATAGCAAGTTTCTAGAGACTAGATTATGAGTCTTTGTAAATTGTGTGTCTAAAGGAACCTTTGTTATTGCCAAATGCCAATGTGTTTGCATTATTAAGTTTGTTATGAATAAAAAAATCATTTTAAGTTAGGGCTTAATAATTATTTCACTATTAATATACTTCTTCTCAATTGTATTTCAGTTCAACAATTACTTTGATAAAATACATACCGTATTTTTCGCTCTATAACACGCACCCAACCATAACACGCACATAGTTTTTAGAGGAGGAAAACAAGAAAAAAAATATTCTAAACGAAACAGTGGATGTATGATTTTTGTGGTTCATGCTGTGGCCACAGACATGTGATCTGACGGTGAGTTTGGGGTAGCCCAATGCAGAAATCCTGAGGATCCATGTGGATCCATGCTTTGTAACCACGTTTTTGCACCACTGCGGCCCCAGACAACAGTGGGTGCGTGATTTTTTTGGTGCAAGCTGTAGCCATGGACATGCTATGTGATCTGATGGTGAATTTGGGGTGACCCAGTGCAAAAATCCTGAGGATCCATGTGGATCCGTGCTTTGTAACCAGGTTCTCTGTCCCTCTCTTCTCCCCACTAAGCGGCTCTTCTTCCGCTTTGCTGTTTCAAAGCAAGCCATGGAGGAGGGAAGGAAGGGGAACCATGGATCCTCTGCTCACGACTGCAGCAGATCCCCCTGCCATCCGTAGGCATTCGCTCCATAACACGCACAGACATTTCCCCTTACTTTCTAGAAGGAAAAAAGTGAGTGTTATGGAGCAAAAAATACGGTATTTTGTTGTGTGCAAGTGCCTTTAGGTACCTATTAGGTTCATAAATTACCATATAGCAGATATTTAACACAAAAAAACCAGCGGCAATTTGTTGTTGACAAAGGACAGCTGGCTATATAAAGGGCCTCATTACCTTCAGTAGCTTAGGGCCTCATGAAACCTAAATCCAGCCTTGGTCGGAATCATCCAACAGCAAGTGCCACACAATACAGTCCTAGTGTTTGAGGCATCCTGGATTCAGCTGGCCTTGTTCTGCTGGAGCTTCAGTACAGGCTCCTGCAGTTGTGAACCCTTTTTAGCAAAGCAGCTGGAGGAGGAGGAGGAGAGGATAGAGGAGGAAGAAAGAGCTGTTAGTGGAGAAGGAGCCTTTCCCCATCCTTTGGACCCCCTGGGAAACTCAACAAACCTGCTGCACCTGGAACAGGGTGTGGAGAGCACAGCTGAAGGGGACAGAGCTGTGGGCAGCCAGAGGAAGGGTCATCCATTTTGGGTCTACCCATAAAAGCAAGTGAGAGACTAGGGTGATGTCTACATTTTCCAGGAACTCTTCTTGTTGTGAGATTTTTGTGGGTGAGCTGAGAATTTATTTGGACCCTGGGTGAGAAGCCAGAGACTGAGAGAGCTGATACATGTAACTTTGTATTAATAGAGTGGTACCTTGGTTCACGAAATTAAAAGACGCCTGCTTCTTGGGAGAAAAGCAATGACAAACCTAGACAGCATCTTAAAAAGCAGAGACATCACCTTGCCAACAAAGGCCCATATAGTCAAAGCTATGGTTTTCCCAGTAGTGATGTATGGAAGTGAGAGCTGGACCATAAAGAAGGCTGAATGCCAAAGAATTGATGCTTTTGAATTATGGTGCTGGAGGAGACTCTTGAGAGTCCTATGGACTGCAAGAAGATCAAACCTATCCATTCTTAAGGAAATCAGCCCTGAGAGCTCACTGGAAGGACAGATCCTGAAACTGAGGCTCCAATACTTTGGCCACCTCATGAGAAGAGAAGACTCCCTGGAAAAGACCCTGATGTGGGGAAAGATTGAGGGCACAAGGAGAAGGGGACGACAGGATGAGATGGTTGGACAGTGTTCACGAAGCTACCAGCATGAGTTTGACCAAACTGTGGGCGGCAGTGGAAGACAGGAGTGCCTGGCTTGCTCTGGTCCATGGGGTCACGAAGAGTCGGACACGACTAAACGACTAAACAACTACAACAACCTTGGTACCCAAACAGCTTGGCTCCCAAACAAATCGGTTCCTGAACACCGCAAACTCGGAAGTAAGTGTTCCGGTTTGCAAATATTTTTTTGGAAGCCAAACATCTGTTTGGGCTGTCAGCATTGTTTCTGAGGCCAATCAGCCAATGGTTTGCGAATGTTTTGGAAGTAGAACGGATTTCCAGAACGGATTGAGTTTGAGAACCAAGGTACCACTGTATATGTAACTGTGCATTTCTGTAATAATTTAAGTTGTCTGCTATTTCTCCAGGTGTTTTTGGTTTTTGTTTTGGCACACAGCTTAGAGATATTTTAACATATTAAGTGTTGAAGAAATAATAATTTTATTTGTACCATGCCCATCTGACTGGGCTAAATTATAATGATACCCCCCAAATAGGTCTAGGGTTTGAGCCAAATTTCAAAATTCAACAGAGATTTATATCTAAAACATACATGCTCCCACACCTCAGCTGAACACCTTAATATCCCCCCTACATCTCCAGTTCGCATGAGCCGGAGCAGCACGGGGGTTTGCTTAGCTGAGGTGTGGCTCCCCCTTGCATCACCTGTTAGCTGGGAGGCTGAAGAGCCTCAGGAAAACTCAACTGTGCCTCCAGCTCACGAGGAGACCCTCCCCAGAGCACGTAGAGGATGTTCCCTTCAGGCTCCAGGGAGGGTCTCCTCATGAGCTGGAGGCACAGCCAGGCTTTGCTGAGGCTGGTCAGGTCTCTCCCCACACTTCCATGGACCAGCTGAGAGGTGCCAGAACACTGTTCCAGCTGAGTCCAGCTGAACAAAAAGCCCTGCTCAGAGCCAAGTGGTGGGACACTGAAGACAGGTCAGTGGATAAGTGGGGTAGGCAAAATGGTTGGGTGCTGAACAACCAACAGGCTTGAGTGAGAGAGAGGAAGAAGCAGAAGCAGAAAGCACTGCAGACATAGGACAGACAGCTGAGGAGGAGGTTGGGGCTGAGGGGGCTGAGGCTGTAACAGATTCCCTGGAGCCTACAGATCCTGCTGTATTCAGCTCCCCTCCTTCCTTGTCTCCAAGAGCATGGAGAGTTTTGCATGTAGCAGAGCAGAGAGTGGGGGGGGGCTCTCCAATGGAGTTTAACACTGCTGGGAAAACAGCTGCACAGGGGAGAAGACTTCAGGGGAAGGGGGAGCCACAGATCGTCAGTCCTGGCAACTGCTTTGCCGGGGCCAGTCTTGCCCATAGGTTTCTCTGTTTGTATTCTGTTTCCCTGAATAAAGAATCAACTTTACTGCTCATCTCTGAGTTCCTTTGCTGACCTGCAATAGCCCTGACAGCAGGTGCAAGCAGGCCCTTTACAGAGGCGGAGCTAGGTGTGCGGGGCTAGCAGCGGGGGCGAGCTTCCTGGGGGGGGGGGGTTGCGGCAATTTCATCCCCCCCTGGGATGACACCCAGGGTGGCCCACCCCCACCGCACCCCCTTTCTCTGCCAGTGGCCCTTTATCATAGAACTGTTCTGAAATCCTATGTGATGGCCTGGGAATCGGATTCAGAGGCTGAACCTGAGGAATCCCAGCCTGCAAAGGAGTCCCTGCCTCCAGGACCAGCTGAGCCGGGGCTGGGGCTTGAACCTGAAGGGCCCTCACCTGTGCCGGATCCTCAGGAGCAGACACCAGCTGAATCTGCTCTGGCTCCGGAGGTGATCGAGGACCCATTGCCTGCAGGTGCTCCACTATCAGCCCCGTCAGGGGAAGGTGAGGTTGCCTCTGGGTCCAGTAACCCTCCAGCCTCTCATGAGCTGCAGAGGCTCAGGGCAGATAGGCGGAGGGAACTAAGTTCCCGCAGGAGGAGTGCTCGCCTCCAGGCCAGGAGAGGCGAGTGACCTGTGGACCGGGACCGCCCTATGCCTCGGGGCAAATAAAAGCCAGCCAGCCCCAGTCCCAGGTTGTGGGAGCAACATTGTTGGTAACCTGTTCCTGCCGGCACCTTGTCCTGTTCTTCTGCCAGAGTTCCTGACCACACCTGACTCCCTGCCTTGGACCCTGCTTCAGCTTTGACGGACAGCCTCCATACCACACCCTCAACCTCGGACTGGACTCGGACCACGCCGCATGGTAACCCCCCCCGGGACCAGCACATCCTTACTGTGGCATAGTGGTGTCACCTTGTGCAGAGGACAGGGATAAATCAGGATTGTTGATGTGGTATCCTCCAGAGGTTTTGGCCTCCGACTCCCATCATTCCAGCCAGCTTGACTGGTGGTAGAACATGATGAGAATTGTAATCCAAAACATTGGAGGGGCACCACATTAGCCTTAAAACCAGGCCTTAAAACCCTAGGTAAACACTTGGGACAGGTATGGGGGGAACCTTTGGCCCTCCAGATGTTGATGAACTGCAGTTGTCATAATCCCTGGCCATTGGCCACGCTGGCAGGGCCTGATGATCATTGTAGTTCAGCAAATCTGGAGGGCCAAATGTTCTCTACACCTGGCTTAGGAGATGGAGGTATAGAAGCAGCCTAGCTAGGAGGTTAGGGTTGGAGCAGGAATGTTGTTATTGTTGGCACTCATCTGTCTGAAGAGACAATGGAGTGTGCCTCCAGGGGTGAAGTCTAACTACAGCACCAAAGTGACCTCTCTGAGGTGCAAGCCTGGGTAGTGCATATGGAGGTCCTGGGCTGCCCAGGCGACAAGACCTCCCCCTCGACCTCACAGATGTGGTCCAAAGGAAAGCAGGCTAATACATTTGGTACCAGCTCAGCTGCAGAAGTTGCCAGATGGAGACATTCAAGGCACCAACCAACCGTCTCAGGGACTCCATTCCGGATTGGGGTAGGGTTTACTTCTTAGCCTGTTCTTCTCCTGAAGATGTCCCACAAGGCAGCAGAGGTTTAGGACCAGAGCTTTCCTCCTCCTAGATGGGCTTCCTTCCCAGGTTGCCAAGCCCCACGAGAAACAAACCCTATAGAAGAGGGACGGAGAGATAAAATTTTTAGCGCACAGACGTGCAAAGGATGAGTTGAATCAATGGTTCCTTTATGTGGAGCAGCAAATGTGAATAAGAGAATGGGGGTTCTGCAGGCTCTCCCCGTTTTGGAACCTACCTCTGCTTTATCTTGAGAAAAGAGGAGGCCTTTTTCTCTTTAGGAGTGTTCTGCAGGGGGGTTTCATTCTCCTTAGACACCCAGGAATAAAGAGCAAGTGTGGGTTGTGTCCTTTAAATATGTTGCACTGCCAGCCCAACTGATTTTGATATGCAACTGACTGCATATCAAACAGCCCAACTGATTTTGATATTTGGCAATTTCAGTGTTGTGAGTCAAGGTGAGTTTGGTGTTACATTACTAGTCACCAGACAACCAGGAAGCCCTTAATTGGCAGCACAAATCCGAAGCTATTTTAGGAGATCAGTATGGGATTAGGAGCACCTTTTGAATCAAATGTGTGCATTGGTTCTTGCTCATTATGTCTACTTATGCTAAGTCTATTATGAATCACATTTTTGCTTACTGCACACTTTGAAAATAGCCCATTTATTACATATAATTCTTAACCTAAATGGGAAACATTAGTTTCTTCACACTCTAGAGAAAAGTTGGGGAAGTAAAATTATATACCACCAGTCAATCTGTCATTTTCATCTATATTATCACAATCTAATTAACCATCATTTCTGTTTTGCTGATGCTGTGTTCATCTCTACTACAGATAATCTTGAGGACATTTTTGCCTTGTCTAAACCATTAATTATGGTATGATGGTCAGGTTACCCAATTCCAGAATTAGGTGTAGGTTTGGTGCAAGAAGTAACTTGTTATAAATATTCTTTTTGTTTCCTTTTTCTTTTTTGTGTAATTAAGAGAGAGGTTGGGGAAGGAGGAAAGCATGAAATCAAGAGGTGATCAGAAAAAGTGGGTGAGTTAACGTATGTATTTTTAAAAATGTATTGCTCGTGTAAAACAATGAATTTCAAAAGAGAGAGAATGACCTAAAAATAGGAGTTTTAGGCCCAGTCCTAAATATATTTATTATTCTGGGCACTTCCCACTAAGTTTAGTGACATTAACTTCCACCCAAACATATGTAGTGGTTAAGCTGTGTCCAATTTGCAAAACACTTTGAATTTCATCTGAACCGGACCCTATATATGGTTGAGTATCTGGATGCACCTCTGTTTCTGTGGTTACTGTTCAGTTTGTTCAGCCTAAGGATGTGCTCAGAATGTCCGGAGTTGTAAGGGCATTTGCCTAGCTGATTAAAGAGAGGTAGCATGTTCTGCTGGGTGGGCAAGACAATAAACACTTCTTTATAGGAAAGCAAGGTGCCAAAGGTTTGGAAGAAAAGCATGGCAAGACTATTACAGAAGGAACTCTTTTTCTTTTTTTTAGACCCCACCATTTTTAATGACTATACATTCCATCTGTATCAGATGCTTGACACCCCAACTTCAGGTGCTCCTGGAAGACACTAATTTTTTGGATCTATTTCTATTATGGCTCTCAGCCTGGTTTTGAGACTGAAATTGGAATTGGACAGCGGGGCTTGCATCCTCATGCTGGATCTCTGATGGCCACACCGAGCTGTCAAAGGGACTCATGGGGAGGGGAGAGATTAGCATCCAGTCCACCAGGCAAATCCAATTCCCCACTCCTGGTTTATGAGACCCCTTAGGCTTCCACCTTGTCCCCAAGCTATTTAATATTTGCATTAAAGTTCTGGATAAGTTGTCCAGAGATTTGGAGTGTAGTGTCATAGAATCCAGAGAAAAGGGCAAAGCCCACCCCAAATAAACCCTCCAAGGAGGCCTTTGTCAAGCCCACTCCAGCTACTACCCATCTCTTGGGCTTCCTATTCCTTTGGTCCTCCCACTCACAGCCTTTTCTTAGTAACTGCGATGCATCTTCTGTTGCTCCTCTACTTCCTTCCTGAACCAAATAGGAAGCAAAGACACAGCTTATACCTCATTTCTCCCATTCATCTCCCAACCACCACCACCCAGGACCAATAGCACAGCTGCCTTTGTGATCCCCCCAGGGAAAACACATACATACACCGGGGGGGGGGGGACCTGACTTCTCCCTGCAAATGTTAGGAAGAGAACAAAGGGCAGGAGCGAGCCTAATGGGCACGTGGTGAGGAGGGATGTAGTGATGCTTGCAGGTGCCACAACAGAGGCTCTGATGGGGCTATATGGATGCAGACCCAGAGAATGAATCAGAAGAGGGACCACATTTGCAGAACACATGTAATCTCTCACCCAGCTAGGGCTGCACATGCACCATACATGTAAAGCACATTCCCACCCCCTCCAAGAATCCAGAGAACTGTAGTTCATTGAGGGTGCTGGGAACTGTAGCTCTGTGAGAGGCAAGCTACAGTTCTCAGGATTCACAAAGCTACAATTTGCAGCACCCTTAACTACAATGCCCAAGATGTGCTTTAAATATGTTCTGCATATTTGTTGTGTGCACCGCCTAGAAAGGTTTGTGCAGAAGTGCCTTCTGAGTGTACATGTTCCCTCTGTAAGATGGGGCATCAATCTGAAGAACCGGCGAGTTGGCCCAGGATATGGGTGCTCCTGAATTATGAATTATGGTGCTGGAGGATTGAATTATGGTGAATTGAATTATGGTGCTGGAGGAGACTCTTGAGAGTCCCATGGACTGCAAGAAGATCAAACCTATCCATTCTGAAGGAAATCAGCCCTGAGTGCTCACTGGAAGGACAGATCCTGAAGCTGAGGCTCCAAGACTTTGGCCACCTCATGAGAAGAGAAGACTCCCTGGAAAAGACCCTGATGTTGGGAAAGATGGAGGGCACAAGGAGAAGGGGACGACAGAGGACGAGATGGTTGGATAGTGTTGTCGAAGCTACCAGCATGAGTTTGACCAAACTGCGGGAGTCAGTGGAAGACAGAAGTGCCTGGCGTGCTCTGGTCCATGGGGTCACGAAGAGTCGGACACGACTCAACAACTAAACAACAACAAATAACAACATGGGGGCTCCTGAGGAATAATCACATGTGATCTGAAGGTGGGGTGATGGTGGTTAATTGCCTTCTCTCTGAGGCAGCTGGGTTCCACCCCTCAGAGAAGTGGGTCTGGTTTGGTTTAGCTCATTCCATGTGTGTTCCACCTCAGTGAGAAAAGACTTCCCTCAATAACCACAGACTTTCTGTGACATAATGATACTTGCTGCTAATAAGATGTTGGGCATTGCGTGAAACACAAATGACTGTGTGTGGGTTCGGCTTTGATCACTGCCCACTTGGAAGAGAGTTTAAATTCCATGCAGGAGACGGGTACATCCCAAAAAGTCTTCAGCAGCCGGGGAAAGAGCTTCAACAAAGCAGCAGGAAGACCAAGCCATTATTTCTTCTGAATTTGCCATACAACCACGTGGTAAGAATTCCTTGTAATGCCAAGGTTGAAATTTTCAATGTGAATAATGAAAGACGGTGGGGGAAAAACTCATTTCTGATTCTTTCATGCAGGTACCAATTTGAAATATGAAGATTGTAATTCTACTCCTTTCTCTTCTGGGGTTGGCAATCTCTTTACCAGTAAGTAGCTTTTAATCTACTCAAGCTTGGCTGTTTTGGTAAGACACATACATACCTAGCAAGCTACAGCAAGGTACACTTAATGCACGGCATAGCTCTGGGCTTCTAGCTGATAATGGTTCAACATGCTTCTCCCTAAATCCAAGCCTGCAGGGTCAGTGAAACTCACCATCCCACATGCAACTTGGCTCCCTCTGTGCTGCAATGCTTTCCCAAACAGGAGGCAACTTCATGCTCCAAATGTTGACGCTTAGGTGTGAAAATGTTCATTTTCAGACATTTTTTTTTTGTAATCGGCATTTGCACATACCAAATTTCAGCTGGTTGAAAGTAGTATTTTGTGGGTGTGTGTATCCTTATCTCCCTCCCCCCCCCCCATTTCCTAGGGAGAGACTTACAAATGTCTCAATTTCACACTGTGCTAGTAATCAGGGGACTGCAGTGGGCTATGCCTATGCTACAAGCTAGCTTTCTGAAAGTATTTTCAGCAGCGGGGGTATAATGTTTCTGGGGGCAGGCCTGTGAATGTCTTTCTTTTCAGCCTTTTTCTGCTAACTAGTCCCAGACTATGTGTATGCTTTCTGTGTGGCAAAATACCTTAACCACATGGGTTACAATTTATAACACACACACACACACACACACACACACACACACACACACACACACCCCAATTTGAAGGCAAGACATAGAAACGTCCTGCTTTCAGGGTTTTTTTTGCAGTAATTGGGGTATACTGAACTTTACGTGTGCCCATTTTCAGAGCTCTAGCTCACTGAGAAATACTCATTTTCATTTCTCAAGTGAGCCAAGCAGACAGTAAGGGGTATATGTGTACATTTTCAGAGAATGAGAAGATTTAGAAAGGTTTATATGCAGAGGAGAGATTGCCGGCTTGCTTAATTCAAGGGTAGGCATAACAACAACAACAACAATTTAAATAACTAACAGTTTGCTGCCCTTTCATGGTGTCCCAAATCAGCTGCCTGAGGTGGAAGGTTTCCTTTGTCTAAAGGCAGCTGCTTGCCTTTCATTGCTCATGTTAGTTTGCAAAGCACTACATGAATTGATTGTGCCATTTCCGTGTTTCCCAAATTTCTGATAGCTGACACACATTTGGCTTTTGAAAAATAATAATAATATGTAAATCCTGAATTAACATTAGGGACATGCATCGGTTTCAAAGGAAATTCTAAAAGCTTACTTTTATGTATGAGAAAGAGCTACCCACACACAGAAGTGCCCTCAACCTTGCTTTTTGAGGCATCTGTGTCCTGTATGAATCTTACCTGGAGTTGCATGTCTGGACTTTCCCAGAGATATTTGAAATACCGTAGTCAGCAGCAGTGTCTGGGCGAAAATTGGTGAAATGTCCGGGAAAATCCAGACATCTGGCAACCGATGTCGGCAGTGTGTCGTTTTTGCTGATTTCCCATAAAAAATAGTTCAGAAACGTTAATTTTGTTTGCGGTTTTGATAAAAAAAATCAACAACCTTTCTGTCCGCATTTTCATGGTTTGAAATATGGCAACCCTAGTCCTCCAAGGATAGATCATTCTGCTATGTGCCAGGTTCAAGCCCTGAATGTCTCCAGTTTAAAGCAGGACTGGGTAGCAGAGGTTGTGAATCCTCTACCAGAGGCCTTGGAGAGATTTTTAAACGCTTGGAAACAATACCCAAGAAAGAATAAGCAGTTCCGTGTATATTCCCTTAGAGTAACAATATTTACACATGTAAATACAACACTAAAAAGTTCATCAGCAGCTCAGTGCAGATGCACCTGGCAAACACAGAGTAGTGAATTTAATGTGCAAATTTATGCCATAAATATAATGCTGCAACTCACAAAGCTCTGCTGATGCTTGATCTCTGCCCATCTCATTGCGCAGAAAGATCTGCGCTCTGTTTCTGTAGACTTCCAAAACTTCATGCTATGACGCTGGGGAGATGTTGCTACCCTGATGCATTGCGGTAAACAGTGCACTGCCCAAGCAGTTGGTGCGACATGACCTATCAATCATAAGCATTCAGGAACTACTGCATTACCATTATTTCATTTTGAATAGGTTGCAATGATCCTAGAACATGAACTAGGTAATTGTTATAGGAAAAGCGAATGAAATGCAATGCCAGTGGCAGAGGAAGGGGGCGGTCCACCCTGGGTGTCGCCACTGGGGGGGGGGGACAAAATGCAGGGCGGCACTCACCGCGTGCCTGCAGCATGCCTGAGCCATGCGTCTCTCCTGGGAGTGACGTGGTGGCTTGTGCGCCTGCAGGCTCCTCACTGTCCCAAGTGGTCAGCCCGCTGCCTCCTCCTCAGCTGTTGGGCTGCTGAGTGGGAGGAGGCAGGCAGACTCCGGAGGCCCCATGGAGCATCCTGCCCCGGCTCGCTCTGCCCAGTGGGTGGCTGGCCCTGCTCTGAGCACAGGGCATGCGTGCCACCCCAGGCGCCCGATCAGCTTGCTCCACCGCTGTGCAACGCCAATCCATTTTGGTGTACTTCATCTGGAATGCATTTGCTTCCTCCTTAGGTGAACCAAATGGGCAGAATCCTTGCTACAAGCAACAGCAGAGAGGTAAGCAGTGTGCTTGTGTGCATGCTTTGTAATGTTAGGAAAGCGTCTTTTAAACTATATATTTCCTCGTCGCTTTTACAAGCTGGATAATTAGCTAGACAAATGCTTATCAAGATGGCAGTGATGCTGGAGACTGGCACAGATTCTTCCCCCTATATACATATTGTGAGTTGCTGGGTTCCCTTGGCAGCTCCTCAGCCTCAGCCTCCCCCCCCCCCAACTATTGGTTCTGGCCAAAGCAAAAGGCAGGGGAGGGCCTGTTTCTCAAGGACTGGCACTGTTCAGCGCTAAGCCAGAGTGTACTTTGGGGTGAATTTGAGGGCGAATGCTTAGTAGAGGAAGAGATGATCTCTGTGGGAATTAGACTGTAGTTCCTATTTGCAGAGTATGTGGAAGACACTCCTGGGTAATCTGACCCTTTCATTCTCTTTTCCCTCATATAAAAACGATGCAAGGCACTCTCGTTTAAAGTTAAAAGAATGCATAACTTTTACTTTGTGTAAAAGGAGTTTTATGTTTCCTTCAAATATTTGGCTTCTCTGATGTACTATCAGCTCTGGTGACAAATGTTCTATAAGGGCTGGTGAAGCTGTGGGTGTTATTGTGCCGTTTTTGTTCTTTTCTTCCTTTTGTACCAACCCGAACATCTCCTAAAAGTCTTCATCAAAACATTCTATTTTGTTTTACTGCTGTGGACATTTTGAATAGTTTTCAGTCGAAATAAACTGCCTCCCAAGCTTAAATACATGTGTGTATAGGAAAACATCCACAGTAGAAGGGAAAGTCAGCAAATTACTATATATCATAGTATATGAATAGTCTACATCACTTCTCCAATGATGAATAATTCAGATTTATCACTTGCAAGAAACTGTTCTGTAATTCAATCCTCAGATACTACGACTGATGCAAAGATACAAAGCCATGGGGAACAATCCGCAGCAAACACAGGTACTGTCATAACCTTAAAAGCAAAGTAATTGAGGTGCAAGAAGTTGGAAAAGAAAAATTAAGTTTCAACTGCATTGTTCTTGTGAATGTGACTTCTCAAGATAATCTTTAACTGCTGCAGAATTCAGTCATAAGTTTAGTTCTGTATTCCTGTATGCTGGCTTTACCACTGAATATTACCAACATTGAAATTTCAAGGCTAATTTGATGGCTCAGTAGAAGCATCCAGTTCAAATGGCAGTGGAACAAGAAATGGAGAACAGGGAGCTTGGAATGCCAACAATTCCTTGTCAGACAAGGCTGCCCCACTTCAAGTTGCTCAAAGCCCACTTTAAGCTTCTCCTAACTTAGATTTGGGCTTGGACAACACCTCTAATCTTTGCAGCTGGAGACTGAGTACAAGACCCACAATCCTCAGCTGCATATGGAAACCAAGGCTAGGTTCTGCTCAGTAAGGGAGGTGCAGAACTAATAAGGAGGGGAGTAATGGGGGAGGGTGTCTATATTCTGAGTTTTGCTAGCATTTATTGTGAGCATTTCAAGGTTTTTGAGTGCATGGTAGGAATGCTTCCAAAACCAGGTGGTTTTTTGAGACAAATAGGAGAGTGTCTGCACATGTTATAATCCAGGAGAACTAATGGAGTCTATTCTTGCCTCAAAGGGACATTTGGCACCACTACTCAAATAGACTTCTGTCAGTATCCTTAACTCTGAGCCTCTTGCGCTTTCTCTACTTTATGGGACTTCCTCCCAATCTTCAGCATCCCCAGTAAAGCTATTTCTGTCCCTAGAAGCTGATGTGTGGTTTTAACCCCAGCGAAACTGACAGCATTGCTGTCCTTCACAGACCCACAGATACTGAATTGCAAACATTCTGATACACTTCCCACCCAAATATGATAGATGGTAGACCATAGACGATAGATAGATAGATGATAGATAGATAGATGATAGATAGATAGATAGATAGATAGATAGATAGATAGATATAGATAGATGATAGATACTGTAGATGATAGGTAGTAATAGCTTGCTCTTCACCAAATGGTCCAGGGAAAGTTACAAAAATATCACAAATAAAACAAGTGCAATTTATAGTAAAATCATAAAAGACCACAAAACTAACCGATAACAAAGTTAACAAAACAGGAGCCCAGAACAGCAATGGATAGGAAGGAAAGAGTAAGGAAGACATATACTCAACCAAAGGCAATCCATACTGGATCTTCCAATAGGTAACAGTTGCTAACTAGTACAACCTCAGTGCAATATAGAATTAATTTCATCATTAGAAAGAGGAAATCTTGGAGCAGTAGCAACACTTTGGGAGAGCTTTTCTTTATTTCAAACAGAGGCCATCTCTCTTTAAGAACTGAAGCAATAAGCAAACATAAACCTGATCCTTAAAATAAAATAAAATAAAAATAACGTTCAAATTGCATACTTCATCCTTAATTTGTGTTCCCTCCTTGATGGTAGCAAAGGCCAAGATTGGGGCCTGGAATGCCTCCAGCAAAGCTGGTTCCAGATCAGAATCCATCAGTAAACCAGGTGCCCAATGAGGTAAGCTGGAAAGAATTCATCTCACAAGTCAGTGTTGTGTAATGCGTTTCCATGGTAGTGGGTACTGCTATTTTAGAAGTGCAGACAGAGAAATCTATGCCAGCTGCTCGACTCCAAATTGCAGGCCTTCTGGCTCATGGGGGAATGACCCAGTGGAACTGGTCTGGCTAGGTCCATTAAACAAGATGCTGTAGGTGGGCTGAAAGCAAGGAGCTTAGAAGTCCCAGGCCTTATGGTTCGAGGGCAAAAATGAGAAAAGTTTGCAGCAGGCAGATCTGATATAATGGCTCACATTCTAGAGGGAGTCTGGTGCCTGACTGCCTTTGCAGATGAGGCTTCTGTTACTGTTATGGAAGACTGCATATACATCTGTTCTGTGTGGTTCAAGACAAAGAGATCTGGGCGCTGAATGGGAAGACATTTCTCTCTTACCGCTGGTGTTATTTGTGCTACTAAACTGACTGTGCAGAAAGGAAGTGAGGTGGTTAGAAATACATTTTCTTAAGCCCAAGTAAGTGGTTCCATCTAGGTCCCTCTGTACTGCACATGAAGGGGTCAGTCTATGGACTGGAGAGAATAATGATGATTCTGGGTCTGTGGCAATACTAGTTCACATTCCTGCAGCAGCAAGTGTAGGACAGGTGGGTCAATCCTATTCAGAATCAGAACTGGGACTAATGGACCTCAAGAGTCCAAATTGCTCTTGGTCTTGTGTGTTTCAGAGCTAAATACCCTTGTTTTGAAGTCATTTCCTTAGTCTCATCTATTTCCACTGGACCTACTTCTGAATAACTGTGTTTGGGATTACATACAAAGTCTTTTCACCACAGCTGACTGTGGCTCAGATTTCAACTAAGAATATGGGAGATAAATTTTGCATATCTCACGCCCAATATCTTGATTCAAACTATGCTTATCCATATTAGAAGAGTTTGGATTTGATATCCCGCTTTATCACTACCTGAAGGAGTCTCAAAGCAGCTAACATTCTCCTTTCCCTTCCTCCCCCACAACAAACACTCTGTGAGGTGAGTGGGGCTGAGAGACTTCAAAGAAGTGTGACTGGCCCAAGGTCACCCAGCAGCTGCATGTGGAGGAGTGGAGACGCGAACCCGGTTCACCAGATTACGAGACTACCGCTCTTGACCACTACACCACACTGGTGTATTTACTTTGGCTAAAATTCTATACACAATGGGGTTAACTCCTATTGAATTCTGAGTGGACTGCACTGTCCATCTGTTCCAGCGTAACCAACTTTCCAGGTTATATTTATTAAATGCATGTTGATCAATGTGATTCTTTGTCACCCTTTAGCAGGTTGCTCCACTTGAATGGACGTTTGCAAATTTCCCAGTTACTTCCAATTTCCCACAAAACCCATCAGAGCTGGGAGGGCCAAACATGCAAGTAAGGAAGCTTCTTAAAGGGTTATGTGCCATCTTAAAAGCAGATCATAAATGCATTGTGCTTTTCTAACTTGTAACAGAGATTTGAGTATTATTTTATTTTATTTCTCCATATAGTCCATGAATTACTTTATTTCAGCATATAGTCCAGATACTGTTCAACTCCAGCTCCCACCATCCCTGACCATAGGCTATGCTTACTGGGGCTGATGCAACATTTGGAGCTCCCCCTCCTATTACCTTCTTCTAGAACCTTGTTTTACCTTTTCCAGTGTTTTTAAATAAAACTGAAGGATACATTGGCCTGGTTGACACATCACAATGAGCCAACCATGGCTAAGCACATGTGTGTTGAGGTCTCAGCCACTTCATTCCATTCTCCTGTTGTGCTGAGCTAAGCCATGGTTTGGCTTAAGATGTCTTCTGAACCTGAGCTCATGATATAGCTCTCCCAGACTCTCTCCACAAGCCATAAACCACAGGACAAACCTTAAAGCTCATAGTTAGTCTGTAGAGGGCTAAACCACAAGCCCATGTTTAGATGACATGATAAGCCAAGCTATGGTTTATTTGCAGTGCAGTGCAGCTCAGCAGCAAAACAACTGTAGAGGAGAATATCAGCAGCAGGAGTCCCCATGTTAGTACAGTCATGCTAGGCCATGGTTTCACTTAACGTGGTATGTGAAAGAGGCCATCAGTTCTTCACTGTTGGGAAACATTCAATGTGAAGTCACTCAACAGTAAGTTTTAAAAATGAGATTTCAAATGGTTTGATCTTTAAGGGCTAACCTAAATATTCTAGAGCTGCTATTATTGATTTGAATGATTTCTCCTATTCCGCAGCCAAGAAAAGTTCCCAGAGCAGCAAACACTGCTCTGTTGCATCATCTGATATCCAGAATACTCCTTGAACATTAGAATACAAAGTAATATTCTGCCTAGCAAATGTATTATATACAATGACTTTCAATGTTTTTGCATAAATCACTTTAAAAAACCTCAGTCATTTTTGTGTTACAGAACTTTCCTGGCTATAATGTACTACCATTCACCCAGATGCTCCCAATGGACCTTAATTCTGTAAGTTATTTTTCTTCCTAAGCATGCCATGTTCTATATTTGGTTTCATCACTGCAAGATTATTATTTTTTTAACAAAAAGAAATTGAAGAAATCATTCTGGTTTTGCTCTATAGGAAGTTTTGTTACATCTGAAGGTGTTCTGATGCAAGAAGACACCATTATTGCTGCTCCTATTACAGAACTTCTATTTATCTAAAAGAGTCAAAATATAACGTCATAAGCACGATGTGCCCCAATTTTTCTGGTACATCTCTCTTTCAAGCCACTGTCAATGACTTCCTTTTCTTTTTTGAATGGTTAAAGTTGTTGCTCTTTGGGGTTCTAAGAAATACACACACACACACACACACACACACACACAGGAAAATAATATCTCCCAACCCTGTAGCAGCAGGTGCTGTTGCTTACAAAGAGGGGGAGGGGCAAGGTGCCAGAGACCTGGGTGAAGTGCGAATGGGCCAGATGAGCCAATCCGGTGCTCCCACAACCTCCCCACTGCTGTCCCAATAAGCGGCAGTGAGTCATCTGCCAGGAAACTAGTGTGCTGGCTCTGCCCACCCACTGACCTCATGGTCAGATTCAAGCTGGAATGAAATTTCTCTGAAAACAATTTTCTGATAAATGTTGTGAATTTTTCTTTCTTTCTTTCTTGAACTGTACTGAACTGCTGGAGAATGTATTTTGAGGGAAAACAGTCCTAATCCAGAATGTAGTTTCTATCAGTTTCCTGCTTGAGCAGCAACCCCCACCCAGCTGCTTTTTGTTTTGTTTTTTAAATTAATATTTATTACTTTTCCAACAATTTAAACACTACAAAAACGATACAATACAATGCAATACAATACAAAAACACTACATAACATTGACACATTAAACACATTAAACTAACAAAACAAAACAAAAACAGTTTAAAATAAATCAAACAATTTCAATATCTTATCTTTCATTCACTTATTTCCACGACCTCCTCACACCTCCCTTTTTGTATTCCACTTCTGTTAATTGTTTCAGCAATTCCTTTCCATCTTCCTCTGTTTTCTATCCTATAATTATCTTAACACATTCTAACCTTATTTTTTCCTTTAATACTCTATTAATCTATTTATACTTAATTCCTTATAACATTTCTACTAAAGCCATATAATTTCATTCCAACATTTTTCTAACATTCATTAATTTTACAGTATTTCTGTAAATAGTCTTTAAACTTTTTCCAGTCTTCTTCCACCAACTCTTCTCCCTGGTCTCGGATTCTGCCAGTCATTTCCGCCAATTCCATATAGTCCATCAACTTCATCTGCCATTCTTCCCGGGTGGGTAAATCTTGTGTCTTCCAATACTTCGCGATGAGTATTCTTGCTGCTGTTGTTGCATACATAAAAAAGGTTCTATCCTTCTTTGGCACCAATTGGCCGACCATGCCCAGGAGAAAGGCCTCTGGTTTCTTCAGGAAGGTATATTTAAGTACCTTTTTCATTTCATTATAAATCATCTCCCAGTATGTCTTAATCCTTGGGCATGTCCACCAAAGGTGAAAGAATGTACCTTCAGTCTCATTACATTTCCAACATTTATTGTCGGGCAAATGGTAAATTTTTGCAAGCTTGACAGGTGTCATGTACCACCTATAAATCATTTTCATTAAATTTTCTCTTAAGGCATTACATGCCGTGAATTTCATACCTGTGGTCCATAACTGTTCCCAGTCAGCCATCATTATATTATGTCCAACATCTTGTGCCCATTTAATCATAGCTGATTTCACCGTTTCATCCTGAGTGTTCCATTTCAACAGCAAGTTATACATTCTTGACAAATTCTTGATTTTTGGATCTAACAGTTCTGTTTCCAATTTTGATTTTTCCACCTGGAAACCAACTTTTTTGTCCAAATTGTATGCCTCCATTATTTGGTAATAATGGAGCCAATCTCGCACTTTATTTTTCAATTTTTATTTTTCAATTTTTAAAAACTCTGCAATTTTAGTCTGTCTCCATCTTGTTCCAGAATTTCCCAATATTTTGGCCATTTGGCCTCCATATTGAGTTTTTTCTGTGCCTTCGCTTCTATTGGTGACAACCATCTTGGGGTTTTCTTTTCTAGCAAATCTTTGTATCTTATCCAAACATTAAACAATGCTTTTCTATTTGCCCCCAAATAGCAGCTGAGAGGAGAGGGAATTTTCAGCAGGAACCTTGCATAGGTTGCCTGTCTAAAACGCGACCCCATGTCTTCAAAGTCAAAGCACACTTTTAAAAATGCTGCAGATAAAGTAAAATGGTGTTTGGCCCTGTGTGCCCCCCTTTAGCAGGCAAGTGGAAGAGGATCTATGGATCACCAGAGGCACAGGTGCAACAGAACAACCAAAGGGCTTCCAACGTCTGCTCCTCAAACTGACACCTTCTTCTCAGAGGTTTCTGTCTGCTGTAGTTCCCTCTTCCAAACTGTGTTTGGTGCTGTGAGTAAAAAAGCTGGTGCCCAATTCTCAGGCCTTCAGGTTGAGGTCACACACTCATACCCTCCAACATTTCTCCAATAAAAATAGGAACATCCTATTCCATAATATTAATTTCGTTCATTATACCTCGCCCATCTGACTGGGTTGCCCCAGCCACTCTGGGGCAGCTTCTAACATACATAAAAACATAACAAAACATTAAACACTTTTAAAAAAAACCTTCCCTATACAAGGCTGCTTTCAGGTGTCTTCTAAAGGTTGTATTTTTACATATCTCCTTGGCTTGGATAACTCCTTATTTTGCTGATGAAAATAGGGATGTCCTAAGGAAAAGTGGGACATTCTGGGATCAAATCAGAAACTGGGTTGGCTTCTATAAATACAGGACTGTCCCTGGAAAATAGGGACACTTGGAAGGTCTGCACGCTGCCTGTCAAATGATGCAAACAACGACATTCTTCAAACTGACTCAACATTGTCTTGGCAACATTGTGGCTGCCCTGCTTACCCATCATGAGCTGGCCTGGGCTGAAGGCTGAAGGCCTCTGCTATGACAACAAAGCTCATGTCCCTGTCATCTGCTGTGTTTGGAATTAAAATATTTATGGTTCTGAGAAATTTTAATCAGATTTTACATAATTGATTTCAAATGGAGCATTTCTTCTCTTTCTGTATTTGTCCCTGATAGTTTCAAACCCTTATTTCTTTTCACATAGCTTGCTATCCTGTTGGGGGCATTGACACTTCCTCAGACGCTGCCTGTAGCGGGCGTTGGAACAACTATGCCACAACAGCTGCTGCCACCCCAATCGGTAAGTATTTTATAGCACTTTGAGGCTGCAATCTCATACCTGATTTGTTGTTTGGTCATTTAGTCGTGTCCGACTCTTCGTGACCCCATGGACCAGAGCACGCCAGGTGCTCCCGTCTTCTACTGGCTCCCCCAGTTTGGTCAAACTCGTGTTAGTAGTTTCGAGAACACTGTCCCACCATCTCATCCTCTGTCGTCCCCTTCTCCTTGTGCCCTCCATCTTTCCCAACATCAGGGTCTTTTCCAGGGAGTCTTCTCTTCTCATGAGGTGGCCAAAGTATTGGAGCCTCAGCTTCAGGATCTGTCCTTCCAGTGAGCACTCAGGGGTGATTTCCTGAAGAATGGATAGGTTTGATCTTCTTGCAGCAGCATAATTCAAAAGCATTAATTCTTCGGCGATCAGCCTTCTTTATGGTCCAGTTCTCACTTCCATATATCACTACTGGGAAAACCATAGCTCTGATTACCTGGCAGTAAATCCCACTGAACTCCGAGCATGCACTTACAGGATGGCACTGTAAACATACTAATGGTGCAAGTCTATATAAGTCTGCTCCAAAGTGAGCAAAGGTTGGCGGCTAATAGTGTCTACACTATTCACCCTTCGCCATTTGGGAATTTATGTTGGTGCTAGTGAAGAGATACTGGTGCAACACTAGAAAAACAGCACTCACCCTTCTAGATAAGACAGCTAGAGATTGGAAACTGGAATGCAAATGAGAATAATGTCCCAATAACTTCTGTGATTACTTGTAGCTTTGTAAGGGGCAATCTACGGCTTCCAGGATCATTGGGTCCGCTTTAAAAGTATGGTGCTTATTTTAAATTTGTCAAGGAGGTGCCAATTATGACAACTTTTCTTGCAGATGCTTCCAATTATAGTTGCGCAAATGGGGCCACAGGTAAGAAGTTAGACAAAATTATTTTAATAATAATAATAATATTTATACCCCATCCATCGGGCATCCACTCTGAATCTCTTGGGCTCTCGAAATATAGTTGTCCCTTTCTTTTTTTCTTTTTGCCTGAAAAATGAGGGGTGAACGCCTGTCAGATATTACTGAGCTACAGTTCCCATCATTGCGGACCACTGGCAATGCTTGCTGGTGCCGATGGGAGTTGTAGTCCAACAACATCTGAAGTGCCACAGGGTCCCCATCACTGCCCTGTTCTCTCATTGCACCTAGTTAGCAGTTGGGTGAGGGAAAGGAGTGACCTCACATTCCCTGCCATATCCACTCTCCACGTGCTGGTGGAAGGTCTGGTGAACCTGTACTACACATATAGGCTCCCTGCATGATTTAGCTCCCCCATGGCCTGGCAGGGGGGGCTAATGGCCATGGCCTCGCTTTCCTTGCCCACCCTCCAACATTTCACTGGGAAAAATAGGGATGTCCGATGCTGTTTTTCTAGAAAAAGAGGAGCCGGAACGCACCATGAACACCTCCCTCATTCTCCTAGAATCTGACATTATTGTTAATTGCGTGAGGGAATATGGCTCTAGCTTATTACAGATGCTCATTCTCATAGCAAGGGGAGATGTAGCTTAGTCACAGAGCATTTTCCTCGCAAGCAGAGGGCTGCATGTTCATTCCCCCAGCATCTCTTGGTAGGGTTGGGAAAGATACAAAATACTGAGCTCAACAGTCTGGCTCAATGTGAGGCCGCTTCCTTCCCACGTTTTGCTCTCGAGAGAAACACACAAGTGGAAAGCATGGGGATTATTTCTCTGTCCTGGATCTGGCAGGGTGTTTTAATTCCAATGAAACCTGCACAGAATCACACACAGGCAGATAAGATACCAGATGGCGTAGATGCGTGCTAAACAGCTAGGAACTGGTGGTGTTGCATAGTGGCTACGTTTGTTGACAGACCGAGCTGTGAACAAGGAAGTCCATTTTGTACGTTGCCTCTGCCATATAGTAGTTTGCCTCTTAAGACTACTAGGCTACTATTACTACCAATACTACCCAGTTTGCATTGAATTCAAATAGACGTGTGTGTGTGTGTAAGTGTGTAAGTGAGTACGTGCGCACACACACACACACACACATACACACACACACACCATTTCTATTGTTTTTATATACTGAATCGTTTCATATCTGTTATTAGCATATTGTAAATTTCTTTTGGGATGCCTCATGGCAAACTACTCCTAAATGAAATAAACAACAACCACAAAGCCTGCTGGTGTTAGTATGTTGTGTACCTTCTTAAAGATATCATTTAAAAATATACAAAAATATTTCTGCAAATTTAGCTTTTACTTATCTCACCCCTCTCCTTTCTGGGGATCTAGGGTGCAGTGCTCAGTTCTGAAGAAATGGTAAGTAGCTCACTCCTTAATTTCTTATATTCATTTCTCAAAATAGTTGGTCAGCAATCACCACTGAGCTGTTTCAAGCCCACCCTGTTAGTGTGGCCCCCTTACTTCTGTGGCCTCCACTACATAAGAGAACAATGAAGCACCCATTCCGAGATCCTGTGTCAAGGAGGGGGAGGGTATGTCAGAATTTAGTCTTGGTTTCAGGACTCAGTATCCCTGAGTATTTTAGTTTTAGTTTTGAATGTGAGGAAGCCTTTAGTCAAGGTATATGAAAACTCTGGGCTAAGGGCCAAAACTGGACACCTTGGAACTCTCCCCTGGCCTCCCCTCTATCCCCACCTGATGATGCTCTAGGTACAACACACCCTAGCCAGCTTCCTGGTGTGGGTTTGTGCGACTACCCTCTCTGGCCACACCCTCACACTCTGGCCTCGCCCTCTTTTGGCTCTGACCACACCCACAGCTGGAATGCAAAGGGGCTTCTGTTAGTTTGATCTGGCCCAATAATAACTAATAAGGATTGATGTGTGGGTAGGCTTGCCAAAACAAAAAAGGTTCATGTGCGTGACAGTACACCCGTCACCGAATCCAGCTTTTCTTGGAGCAGAATTTGGTATTCTCCCATCTCACCATGGGGTTTAGGGAGATGCAGAAGTTCCAGCTCAAGCACTGTGGATAAGGAGGCGCACTACATTTCTCCTCCTCCTCCTTCCTCTCTCTCTCTAATGTCCAAAGATGTTGGACATTAATGTGTCTGTGATGTTAATGTTACTCGTCAGACATCCTGACAAGTTTTCTATTGCTTTTCTTCTCCCTTTGTAGCCACCACAGTCGCAGATCGTTGGGGTTCTAGTCCCTGGAGGAGGATTCTTCCCTTTGGGCCAGGCCCTTCCTGAAGGTCAAGAAGATCTTCTTCCAGCAAACCAGGCTGGTTCTAATCAGGGCAACCTACCATTTCCAGAGGGCACAGCAGCAGCCATCCAGAAGATTTCTCCAACAGCAAGTGATGGTCTGAGCGAGGTTGCAAGTGGGTTATACCCAACTCCCTCAGGCTTCAGACAGCCAGGCCCTGTGACGAATGGTGTGTTTGCCGAACCAACTGCTGGCATGAATATGGAGCCGAGTGAACTCCGGGAACCGCCTACTTCTCTCGTAAGACTTGATAAGGACAATAATGGGAAGCAGCAGCACAATCTGTCTCGGTCACATGTGAGAGGAGACAGCTACGTGCCATTAAGCACTGTGGCGAGTAAGCCACTGAAAGAACCATAAAGGGAGACCTTTCAATTATCATGTCTTCTGTGTATTGTATATCATATGCAGATGCTAACATGTGTGTGGTAACTGAGTTGAAATTTGGGCTAGGAGTGGTTGGAGGACTTTTTGTTTTTTGAAAAAATAATAATCATTATGGATTGTATCTAACATTAATCCTGCTTAGAGGAGACCCAATGACATTAATGGACACGAGTAACTTAGGCCCCTCAACTTTAGTGGGTCTTAGTTGGATACAGCCTTACTAGTTGGAAAATTTGGAAATTCCCATTCCAGAAAGGGAAATACTCTTTTAGCAGCCTTATAACAATGCTTAGCAGCTTTTAATTCCGGCTCTAGATCTTAATGACGAGGGGTTGAGTTGGGTGATAAATATTTTAAGAAAGATTATCGTGAGATTCTTTTTATTTAGTTTCATGCCTCTTTACAGTGAGATCCTTTTTCATAAAGATTCTCTCTTATATACAGGGAGGAATCTTCACATGCAGAAGTTCCATTTAGGGAGGGCAACCAGAATCTCCCTTTTCCAGACACTGTGCAATAATTCATTGGAAGCATAGATCCGTAGCCTGCAAACAAGTTCCATATACTGAGCGGCTATTGTGATAAATGATTAATGGCCAAATTACACATGTGGGCAAAAGACCTGAGTTTTTAAACACAGGAACTGCCCAAATCACATGTAAAAGGGTGCCATTTAAAGTACAAATGTAGGTGCATGATGTCCTCTGTGTTGTTTTTGTCTTCAACTAAGTCTGCAGGGGCCACATGCCAGTTCCTGCCTGCTAGGGATAAGACTTGTAACAGTGCTTCATCCACTTTCTTATATGATACAAAGCCAAAAAAACCCAAATTATAAATTCATGGGAGAGAAATGTGTCCTGCCGAAGATATCAGATAATGAGAGACTGTCCATCAAAGAACACATTCATTATATTTCACGATTTGACATGACTTGGTGAACAGTGTGCCACAAATGTCCCTTTCCTCATTGTGCCATATTGCATCTGATAGTAATTTCTGGCGGCAATGCATAATAAACAATAAGTCAATAAATATCTTTTCAGAGGCATGTGATTGGGCTTGAATTTAGTGCGCTATTCCAGCTGAAGGTTTTAATCATATTAAAGGGAATGAGAAAATTTTCCATTCACAATATGAAGCTTGTTCTGGTTATTTCTTCTTTATGGTTGCTTGGAAATGTTTGTCATGCTATTACAAATATTACGCCTGAGCAAATGTAACAGCTTGCCAGATGGAACGAGCTCCCCTCGTCCCCATGTCCTGTTCTGGGGTTTCCTCATGCACACACCCCAATTTTAGGGACACAAGGGGAAAACCCTGTTGCACAAGCAGAGGTTCATTAGCTAACAAGAGTATCATAACAAACATTGCTCGAGTTTAACAAAATCTAATATAGTTTGAAATCCAAACTAGAGCTTTAATAGCTACTCTGTTATTGGTGGAGCCTCTTCCCACCTCCTAGTTTTGTCTGATTATCATTCTTCTTGCAGTAATCCCAAGAAAACCCATTCATCCCAATTTTATTTTATTCTTTGGTAGATTTACAAAAAGAAAAACACACACCAATAAATAATTTTTAGAAAGGAGCAAGATGAGACACTGACGCACAAAGCATATTTAAAAAATATCAAGACTCCTTTGCACTCTGCTCCACTCCTCCTTTCTTCCCACCCAGGGCAGCCCTACCCTCTGCCTGCACTATATATATATATATATATATATATATATATATATATATAATTATTTATACTCCGCCCATCTGGTTGAGTTTCCCCAGCCACTCTGGGCGGCTCCCAACTGAATGTTAAAAACACAATACAGCATTAAATATTAAAAATCTCCCAATACAGGGCTGCCTTCAAATGTCTTTTAAAAGTAAGATAGTTGCTTATTTCCTTGACATCTGATGGGAGGGCGTTCCACAGGGCAGGCGCCACTACAGAGGGTGGTACATATTTTAGCGCTGACATGTCATGTGGGGCTGGACCTCAATGTCTCCCCCTCCTGGCCTGCTCTCCAGAAGCCACTACGAGCTGCCCAAGAGAGGAGGCTAGTGGTGGCGGCCAAGGAGAGGCCATGGAGAGGCAACGGGATGCTCCCATACCCCACCCAGAGGAAATAGCCTGAATCCTCGCCAGAGTTTTCTGCCAAACACTGCAAGGTCATGAATCATGACAACAAGAGCATTCTTTCTCACAGACTCACCAACCACAGTGTGTCTGTTTACCCAGTTACTATTTCTACACATATACTATTTCTTGCTGCAGAAGCTTACACAGCCCTGGTGATTTGTTGCAGAAAACCCTCACTAAAATGCCAGCAATTGTAGCACAACCTGTGTGCTATTTCTGTTTTCCTGAGATCTGTTAACCTGAGAACAAAGCATGTCTGGGAGAAGCTTTCACACCCTTCAAAAAACAGGGGAGTTGTGAAGCTCCTGCAAGGTGCAATCCCTAGGCTGTCCCGCAAAAACAATCTAAGGTGTCAGGCCTGCGAAAGACCCCCAGAGCCTGAGAGTGTCTGGAGACAATATTGGACTGGATCATGGTGTCCCAACCTTGGGTCTCCAACTGTTTTTGGGCTATAGCTCCCATCATCCCTAGCTAGCAGGACCAGTGGTCAGGGATGATGGGAATTGTAGTCCCAAAACAGCTGGAGACACAGGTTTGGGAAACCCTGGGCTAGATGGACATATGGTGTAAGGCAGTTCTGTATGCTTCTAGTTCATTGGCCATGTACTGCAGCCTTCCAGGTGCATGACAAACTTTCCCCAGCTTTTGCAGTCTTAGGCAAGCAGCAAGAATCATGCAGCTCCACAGCTGTCCCATCATATAGCTTAGTGGACTGTGTGACTTGTGATAGGTCACCAGTTGTTTAAGCAGCCATCCTGCTCCGTTGCTGTTTGAGACTTTCTTCCAACCAACTGCCGAGACACGTAACTACTGCCTGTCTCTCCACAAGTCTTTGCTCCTCCACTTCTCTCCCTTTCTTCTCTTCTCCATTTACTCCTTTGTCATTTCAATCCCTCTTCCTGAACTCCCTCCTTACAACGAAAGCACGAGATACCTGTACATTATTACAATTTATGAACTGTCGCCCATTTTAAATGGTTCGTGCAGCTGGAATGTAAGTGGCTCTGAACACTTTGCAATGCTAACCGGGCTTCCCTGTTTGCTCAAACGCCCCATCTGGTCTCTTCAGAAGCCACTTATATGTATTGGGAACGCAGGAGACATCAGCTGGGTAATTTGCTAATACTTTAGGTTGCTCATGGAAGCTCCTGGTCTTTTTGTAATTAATATTTGCTCAAACGTTTCCCCAGGCTAATCAGTATTGATTGGAAAGATCAAAGCGCTCCCCAATCCTGTGCGATCTTTACTTCTTTTTTAATGAATTGCCCCTTCTCGGACATGCATGGAATCTGAAACGCAGTCTTTGCAAGGAGAATATGAAAGCAAACTATTTTAGGATGGAAACGTATTTCCATTTCAAAGCCCCAAAGAACTATTTCTCTGGATCTTCCACTGGCAGACAAAGTCTGGGCTAGAAATACATTCACTGCAGAGATTGCTTGCCTCTAAAAGCAGTGGCGGAGCTTCATGCTCCAGCACCGGGAGGTGGAGAGCAGGTGGGGCGGGGCTGGCGCACGTCCTGGGGGCGGGGCATGTGTCCTGGGGGCGTGGGTGCCCAGTGCGGGCAGGGGGCAGCTGTGATGGCAGCCCACTGGGATTGCACTGCCAGGGGCGGTGCGCTCCCCCCACACTCCTCTTCCTCCCCCAGTGTCTAAAAGAAGGAAGCCTGGATAGCTCAGCTGGTTACAGCGTGGCGCTGATAACGCCAAGGTTGCAGGTTTGGTCCCTGTATGGGACAGCTGCATATTCCTGCTTTGCGGGGCGTTGGACTAGGTGAGCCTCAGGGTCCCTTCCAACTCTATAGTTCTGTGATCCTGTGAAGACCAGACTTTGTCTGGAGCTCCAGATCTTCAGCTCACAAAGACTCCAAGGGAAAGCACTTGCTCTAAATCGGTTTCATTCTACTTATGTGGTTGGTTTCACGAAATAGTATGGGGTGACTGTGATTCAACCCCTGCCGTGGATAGGCAGGGTGATATGATTGAGCCCCCAAGGCTACTTAACAGTTACATGAAGCCTCTGGGGGCAGTCTATAGAAGATGGGGGGCAAGGGGCCACCAGTATGCTGGTGACACCTAGCTCTAATTTGTGAGATGTAAGCGAGATGTGGGATAATATTTCTTAATATTGAGGTGGACTTTATTATTATTATTATTATTATTATTATTATTATTATTATTTATACCCCGCCCATCTGGCTGAGTTTTGCCAGCCACCCTGAGTGGCTCCCAGTCAAGTGTTAAAAACAATATAGCATTAAATATTAAAAACTTCCCTAAACAGGGCTGCCTGCAGATGTCTTTTAAAGATAAGATAGCTGCTTGTTTCCTTGACATCTGATAGGAGGGTGTTCCACAGGGCAGGTGCCACTACCGAGAAGGCCCTCTGCCTGGTTCCCTGAAACCTCACTTCTCTCAGCAAGGGAACCACCAGAAGGCCCTCGGTGCTGGACCTCAATGTCCGGGCTGAACAATGGGGGTGGAGACGCTCCTTCAGGTATACAGGACCGAGGCCTTAAGGGTGTTGGAGAGTAATGAGTAAAGGCTAAAAGCAACATACAAAAATCACAAACATACCCTTCACCTCCCAAAAACCTCCAAGCCAGGATGCCTTCAGTAGATATAGGAAACGTGTCGCAGGGTGGGACAATGTAAGAAAAGGAAGATTGCTCAGGGTAGAAAGCTGTGTAAAATAAGGAGTAGTTAGCCCTTATCTGTGTGTCCCCAAAATAAAAAACCCTCTCAGTTTAAATCGGATTGGCTATCTCTCATTACACCCCTAAATAATCTTCCCATTTAAAAAAATGGCCCTTTCCCCAAGATTCTGTGTGTTCTTTCTTTCTTTCTTTCTTTCTTTCTTTCTTTCTTTCTTTTTGCAACTCTGAGTTTTCCAGTTGTCCTTATCAAACTTAAGCCATAAATTCTCCTCCAAGCTTGGAAGTAAAACCTTGAAATCATCTGGTTTCTAGCTAAGATTGTACCCTCATTCCTCAAACTAATTGCCCCAAACAAGATTTCTGTCTCTAAACAGGAATGAAAAACTTGGTTAAAATAAAAACAATCCAATTTAACAAACATAAAGTCACACACGTGGGCAATTCCAGACAACAGGGGAAGTCATCACTCACACAACCTTAGTTCATATCTTATATCCCCAAAGTTCATCCCATAGTTTATAATTGGGGTGTTTTTCCTTGAACAGCTGCTTCCTAGCTGAATAAAAGAGGAGAGACATAGGTAACTCTCAAATTCAGAACAAAAACTTTGTAACATCAAAAGGTACCTAAAGATACAAATGGATCAAAGGAGTAAGATATTTCATTCCCAATTAAGCAACAATTCTGTGTTGCTCCAGAACAGGCTTGAGTGGGTCACAGTGATAAATCCACTCCTTTTTAATTAGAATAGGGAGTAACCAGAATCCACTTCTCCAGGGATTCCTTTGGTGCTGCTATCAGAAAACTGTCAATCAAAACTATATTCAAAGGAAGATACAGTGTCCATCTCTCTGTTAATGTCAAAGTTTGTATGGTGGGAAGAATGATCCATGTATTCAAGGATGTTTAGCCATCATTTATTTTGCTCCCTCCAGTCTTTGGACTTGGCACTATCTTCAAAGCTTTCTGAAACCCAACTTCGGTTCATACAGGAAGTGGATCTGCTCCTTCTTACAGCACTCCCAAAACCCAGAAAATAAGTGTTTAAAAGTCCAGTAACTAAAACAAAGTAGTCGATAAAGGAATGCATGCAGTAGAGTACAGTTTGAATAAGATACCTATAACTATGTGGGATACCTGCTTGCAAAAATGTGCCCATTAGGAAAAAATTGCCTGCAAAGTTGTGTGTAATACACAAAATTCACACTAAAGTGCTGCTATATTTTCATGGGACTTCCTATATGAAAAAACGCAAACTGATGTAGAATTGTGGAGAACTGAACTTAAGAGTGGAGAAATGAGAAGCTGGGTAACTCAGTTGGTTAGAGTATAGTGCTGATAACGCCAAGGTTGCGTTATCAGCAACGCCAAGGTTGCTGATAACGCCAAGGATCCTGAAGCTGAGGCTCCAATACTTTGGCCACCTCATGAGAAGAGAAGACTCCCTGGAAAAGACCCTGATGTTGGGAAAGATTGAGGGCACAAGGAGAAGGGGACGACAGAGGACAAGATGGTTGGACAGTGTTCTCAAAGCCACCAGCATGAGTTTGACCAGACTGCAGGAGGCAGTGGAAGACAGGAGTGCCTGGCACGCTCTGGTCCATGGGGTCACGAAGAGTCGGACACGACTAAACGACTAAACAACAACAAGGTGGCTTGAAGTCCTTTCTTAGTTACTGGAACATATTATGGCTTCCTTTCCACCATTGCCACTTATTTTTAGGAATTTTGCACCAGAGGCCAGACAGCGGCCAATACCGCAGGGCATTTAGGCCATTTCCATTGTCTAGCCAGATCTCTGCTTGCCTTGCTGAGTTCTAGGCAAAGCTATCTTTTTCTAACCACCACAGATCATGCTTGTGTGTATCAGCAAGCAGAGCACCATCCATTACCAGCAATTTCAACATTGTATGCTCTGTCTGCCCCATTTTAATTACCGTTTGTGCAACAGTGAAACACAAAAGCTTCAGAAAGTCTTGCCTCATCATTCTGATCCGAGACACTACTTCACTTTCACACATAATCCAGCCTTCTGAAATGTGCAGAGAGATCAAAACAGGCACTTCTTTGACACCTGCCCAGAAACATCAACTTTCAGCCATTTCGTCTTCTTCAAGAGCCACCCATAATTCAGACAACTGATGAGTCAAAGTCTGTCTTGGTCCAGTTCCAGCCCCTTTCACAAGCATTGCTGAGGGTAATTTGCTTCTCCTGCCTGTACTAGCAGAGGTCACCCTATGGTTCAGGCTAGGCTGCCATCTGAATATTCAAGACCAAATCGAAACAAACTCATCAACATTCACCAGGTTTCCCTCTCTAGCTCTGGGGTTATGCTTCAGGCACAGCATCAAAAGTGTTCCTTCTAGTGTTGTAACGCCAGCCTTTTGGCCACCAACCAGCCTTTGGGCACAAAGACCACTTACATTACCCTTCTGTCAAGGCCCACAGTATTGGAATATAAATTGTGTGCATCCTAGAATTTTAGGAATTTTCCATGGACAATGCTGATATTTACAATGACTTCCATCCAAAATGGCGTCACTATAAGGCACCACCTAGACAGCATCTCAAAAAGCAGAGACATCACTTTGCCAACAAAGGTCTGTATAGTTAAAGCTATGGTTTTCCCAGTAGTGATGTATGGAAGTGAGAGCTGGACCATAAAGAAGGCTGATCGCCGAAGAATTGATGCTTTTGAATTATGGTGCTGGAGGAGACTCTTGAGAGTCCCATGGACTGCAAGAAGATCAAACATATCCATTCTTCAGGAAATCACCCCTGAGTGCTCACTGGAAGGACAGATCCTGAAGCTGAGGCGCCAATACTTTGGCCACCTCATGAGAAGAGAAGACTCCCTGGAAAAGACCCTGATGTTGGGAAAGATGGAGGGCACAAGGAGAAGGGGATGTCAGAGGACGAGATGGTTCTTGAAGCTACCAGCATGAGTTTAACCAAACTGCGGGAGGCAGTGGAAGATAGGAGTGCCTGGCGTGCTCTGGTCCATGGGGTCATGAAGAGTCGGACACAACTAAACGACACCTTTCAACACCACACTTGGCAGAATGTCTGTGCATGCAAGACGTTTCTGACAATTCCTTCATCCAAGTCATTTATGAAGACATTGAACAACAACGGGCCCAGGACAGAACCCTGTGGCACCTCACTCTTCACTTTTTCCCAGGATAACAAGGAACCATTAATGAGCCCTAGTCCAACATTTCAACCAGTGCACCACACTGGCTCACTTTAGTTCTGTTTGCATGCAAATTCTTTCCAAAACCTTTTCTTTTTCTTCTTTGGTCTTTTTTGTCTTTCTTTCATCATAGATGCAACAAGTACTAAGAATATATTCCATAGCTTCCTTATTCCCAACTGCAAGGGAAGCAGGAAATGGTAGAGACAAAATTGACTTTGCCACGAATTTCTGCCTTGTTTGAACATATCTAGAGCACTTAAATAATACAATTTCCATTGACATTCTCCTGAATTCAATTCCTAAATTCTTTAGGCACTTTCAAAATTTCCCCAGAGAATCTGGCTATGTGACAAAGTAATTTTGCCTCGAGCCTTTAATTTAAAGGATGAAAGCAAGTCAAATCACATCACAGTGGAAGTCAAACGCCTGACTGCTGGTTTTGTCCTTTCTTCCAAGTTAAGAGAAAAAGTTCAGTGAAAGAAAAATAGTGCCACAGCAGGAAACAGAGACAGCTTTATTGTTGTAATTTCATTTAGACACGGGGGTATATTTAAAAGGAATATCGAGATGTAAAGGCCTTATGTTAAGGGAGGCATTCAGAATGGGTGTGAGGTACATATATTCTAACTTCATTTATCAGAAATTTACTTCAAATATATAGAGTATTTCAAATCTCCCATTTTGGAGCATTAATATTGGTTTTAAAAAAGGTAAAGGTAAAGGGACCCCTGACCAGGTCCAGTCACAGACGCATGCGCTCATCTCACTCTATAGGCCAAGGGAGCCGGAGTTTGTCCGCAGACAACTTCCAGGTCATGTGGCCAGCATGACTAAGATGCTTCTGGTGAACCAGAGCAGTTCATGGAAACGCCGTTTACCTTCCTGCCGGAGTGGTACCTATTTATCTACTTGCACTTTGATGTGCTTTTGAACTGCTAGGTGGGCAGGAGCAGGGACCGAGCAACGGGAGCTCACCCCGTCGCAGGGATTCCAACCGCCGACCTTCTGATCAGCAAGTCCTAGGCTCTGTGGTTTAACCCTGTATATATTGGTTTTAGGTGAGCTTTAAAAAATGGTCATGTAACAATTCTATGTCCCCTTTGAAAAAAAGTGAAGAAGTGATTTGAATTCTTTAGTATTCAATGATTTTTATCTGGATGCCAAGTTCTGAAAGGTTTTTTTGGTTTGGTTTTGTTTTTTTAGGGGGGCATTATATGACTTTATATTTTCTGAAGAATCCATGGGATTTGGGGATGGGAGCATCCTGTTCTTAATGCAGGAGTATGTTCTACATTCATTCACTGTAGTCATTCAACTAAGTGACTCACAGGTGTGAACCATCACAAAATAATCACCTCATACAGAACCACCATGTCATTTCATAGAATCATAGAACTGTAGAGTTGGAAGGGACCTTGTTGTTTTTGGACTACAACTCCCATCAACCATAGCTAGCAAGAGCAGTGGTCAGGGATGATGGGAATTGTAGTTAAAAAACAGCTGAAGACCCAAGGATGGGAAACACTGATCTAGTCCAACCCCCCCGAAATGCAGGAATCTTTTTGCCCAATGTGAAACTTGAATCCATGACCCTGAGATTAAGAGTCTCATGCTCTACTAACATATCTCAGTCATATGGTGCCAATTAAAATTAAATACTTTTTTTCAGTAAAGGTGTTTTTTTCCCCCCTCAATAAGGGATTCGGCATGGCGCTATGGGCTAAACCACTGAGCCTCTTGGGCTTGCCGATCAGAAGGTCAGTTGTTAGAATCTGCATGACAGGTTGAGCTCCTGTCGGTCTGTCCCAGCTTCTGCCAACCTAGCAGTTCGAAAGCACACCAGTGCGAGTAGATAAATAGGTACCACTGCAGCAGGAAGGTAAACAGCGTTTCCAAGTGCTCTGGCACTCATCATGGTGTCCCGTTGCCCCAGAAGCCGGAAAGCTGTCTGTGGACAAACGCCGGCTCCCTCAGCCTGAAAAGCTTACCTACAGAAACAACAAAAAGAGATGGACTCATTGGCAGGTTTTGAATAAACATTCCCAATCTTATTTAAGTAAAATATGAAGAAAGACAATGCAATAACATCTAAAATATATTAATATGCAGAAGATAACAAATAACGTAACAAACCAGAAGGGGAAGATAAGGGAAGTCAACGGGGAGGGTGGGGATTGTAAAATGTAATATTGGATAATTGTATTTGCAATTTGTTATAACGAAAGAAATTTAATAAAATATTTATAAAATAAAATAAAAAGCGAGATGAGCGCCGCACCCCATAATTGCCTTTGACTGGACTTAACTGTCCAGGGTTCCTTTACCTTTTACCTTCTTGAGATGAAATATTACAAAACAAATCAAAGTTTTCATTTCATACTTGTGTACAACAAACCAATTCCAATTATCATCATGTCTCTTTATCTTGTTTATTCCTTTCCTTCATTCTTGATCCAACACATCCTCTCATAAGATGTGTTGATGTCAACATAAGCATAACATCTTCTATATCCTGCTCTGTCTGATCCCCCTATTTACAGGGCATATCCAAGTTATTGTGGCTGCCATTAAATCAATGATAATTAATTGGGGATATCCAGTGCTTTTTTGGGGGGGGGGTACTCTCATTTTCCTCCTCATATTGAAATAATGCCCCTCAATGAGGCCAAACTTAAAAATGTTCAGGGTATGCATCCCACTGCATCCCCCCAGGAAAAAGCACTGACGATATCTGTGACTTCCTTCTATGGAGCCTAAAATAAAATAATAATAATAATAATAATAATAATAATAATAATAATAATAATTTATTATTTCTACCCCACCCATCTGGCTGGGTTTCCCCAGCCACTCTGGGAGGCTTCCAACCAAAAGTTAAAAATACATTAAAATATCAGTCATTAAAAACTTCCCTAAACAGGGCAGCCTTCAGATGATAGTCAGATTTGGTGGGATAATAACTGTAGGTATATTATGCCTCATTACTGATGAAACTTCCTTGCAGAATACCTTAATTTTACCTGGCTCAAACAGAATTTTCTGTGGGCCCAGTTACACATCAATGAGTGGGTGAGTTCGCACATGTGACTGCTTATATGCCTACTGTGACTGGGGAAATTCCTGGAGAAATTCTAAAACTGGGAACTCATCAGTCAGAGAAAAGTGCTGCAAAACTTCTCCAGAACTACACTGATCAACCCCTGCTCACAGAAACCAGGATGGTGCCACAATGCCCAAAGCTGGGAGTCTGAGTGAATCCCCAAATGTTGGAGTCTTGATGAATCCCCAAAGCCATGAATCTGAATGAATGCCCAGATCCTTAGGCTACCTCAGGACCTCTTTTAACTGCTGAATATTTTGCAGAATTGGTTTCCATCCTTTTCCACTCTCTTTACAAACTAAGCCTCCCACGTGCTTGTATCTCCTGCAGCTTCCTGATCAGACCTCTTGACTCCCATGTAGCCACTTTACCCAGCCTTGCTTCTCCACTGCTGGAGAACATTCCCCAGGGCCCTCTACTGTCCCTATTTTCCAGGGACAGTCCTAGATTTACAGAAGCTGTCCCGGTTTCTGATTTGATCCTGGAAAGTCCTGCTTTTCCTTTGTTGTTGTTTAGTCGTTTAGTCATGTCCGACTCTTCGTGACCACAGCACGCCAGGCACTCCTGTCTTCCACTGCCTCCCGCAGTTTGGTCAAACTCATGCTGGTAGCTTCGAGAACACTGTTCAACCATCTCGTCCTCTGTTGTCCCCTTTTCCTTGTGCCCTCCATCTTTCCTAACATCAGGGTCTTTTCCAGGGAGTCTTCTCTTCTCATGAGGTGGCCAAAGTATTGGAGCCTCAGCTTCAGGATCTGTCCTTCCAGTGAGCACTCAGGGCTGATTTCCTTAGGAATGGATAGGTTTGATCTTCTTGCAGTCCATGGGACTCTCAAGAGTCTCCTCCAGCACCCTAATTCAAAAGCATCAATTCTTCAGCAATCAGCCTTCTTTATGGTCCAGCTCTCACTTCCATGCTTTTCCTTAGGAGGTCCTTATTTTCATTGGAGAAATGTTGAAGAGCATGAAGGTTGGAGTGAACCCCCAAGCCAAGGAGATAAGTAAGTATACAACTGTTAGAAGACATCTGAAAGTTTAATGTTTTATTATGTTTTTATATATGTTGGAAGCAGCTCAGTGTGGCTGTGGCAACCCAGTCAGATGGGCAGGGTATAACTAATATTATTATTATTATTATGGAATAAAGGTAAAGGTAAAGGGACCCCTGACCATTAGGTCCATTCGTGGCCGACTCTGGGGTTGCGGTGCTCATCTCGCTTTATTGGCCGAGGGAGCCGGCGTACAGCTTCCGGGTCTTGTGGCCAGCATGACTAAGCCACTTCTGGTGAACCAGAGCAGCGCACGGAAACGCCGTTTACCTTCCCGCCGGAGCGGTACCTATTTATCTACTTGCACTGGTATGCTTTTGAACTGCTAGGTTGGCAGGAGCAGGGACCAAGCAATGGGAGCTCAACCTGTCACGGGGATTCGAACCGCCGACCTTCTGATTGGCAAGTCCTAGGCTCTGTAGTTTAACCCACAGCGCCACCCGCGTCCCTAGGATGGCCCTATTTGGATGTGCCCTATCAGCACTTGCCAATGTGGGACAGCACTGGTTACTTGTCAAATATCCAGGATTAGCCTCAGGAGATTCCTGGAGATGGAGGTTGATTCCTGGAGGTTCCTGGCCATACCTTGGGGGGGGGGCTGGCAACTTATTGGGACCACCAAATAAAATCAATTACATTCAAATGCAATAAATGAGATGATATACCTGAACAGTCTACAAACGGTTATTACACAATAAGAGGTACATTACCAAGTAAAACATCCCAAAGGGTACACAGTATACAAATGGTTCAGCTTACACTAATCAGTGTAATTGGCTGACAGTGTTAGCTGTTATTATCAGCTGAGGAAGAACATTTGAAACAGTTGGTTATCCTGGAAGGACTGTCCTGCTGCTGCTGTTTTTGGAGCACCAACATCCTTCAACTTATTCCCTGCAAAATACTGCATGAGTTGTGCTTTGTCTGATTTTACACTTACCTTGGAAGGCATGTTGCCTCAAGCTTGAGTGAATCTTTGTGATGTTATACTTGCCAAAAAAATCCCTTACTTTGGGACATTTTCTTAACTCATATTAGGTGGTGTCACCATGTATATATTGGACGCGGATTGTAAATGAAGATACAATTCAGTAGTGATATAAAAGCGTGTCATCATATTATTAGACCACCATGTTGCTTTTGGATTGTCAGATTAACATATAATGTTGACACTGGAAGAAAACATGAAATGAACTATAAACCATTAAATAAATCTCAGCTGCTTTCATATATATTTTTCTTTCTTACCAGAAGATGAGGTTATGTCCTTAAATCAACATTTTCTCCTGGTTTTAGTTCATTTTGTACCTGCAGTGTGTCCATGTTTTGATACAGGTTTTGCAACTTGAACAGCTGAGTGGCAGGTAGGTATTCCACAGGGCAGTGTTTCTAGAGATGCAGCAAGGTGGAAAGCTACACCTGTGGGACAGCTACTAAAATGGAGCCGTTTCAGGTAGAACACTTCTGTTGCGGCATGGAGAGGGTGACCGCCGAGACACCTGGTGTCATAAACAAGATTTCATCTCCATTTTGCTTTGTTGCACACATTCTGTTTTTGTGCTCATTTTCTATGTGTTAGACAATGGTTTCTATAAATATAGACTTGAGGATGCAATTATAAGTAATGAGATATCATGGCTTTGAGTTTTATGTGCTGTGGTAAGGGTAGGTGGGAACTTGCTGGAAGTCTGTAATTCCCCTGCCCTTTTGCTCGGTATTGATTGGTTAGCCGGCCATTTCAATAAGGCTTATATTCTAGAGAGAGAAGTTTACAAATCATTCCTGTGAAAGCTTTATCTTCTGAAGATTTCTCGAGTTGCCTCAAGACAAGAAGGGTTGGGGGATTTTCAAGACAGCGTGAAGGTAAACATTTCTTTCCATCTTCTGTAATAGATATGCTTGGAGGAAGGGGACTGTATTCCATCACAGACAAGACTTCTGTCTGAGAAAGAAAGCAGTCACGACAGCATACACTTTTCCCTGAATTTTTGGTTCTGCCTCAGGCTAGTGGTGTGTGTGTGTGTGTGTGTGTGTGTGTGTGTGTGTGTGTGAAGAACCCTGTGGAAAAAAGTGACAAAGCTTACATTACGAGAGCTCAAGGCAAGTGTGCTAGGCCATTTCCAGAGAGTCACTATTTTGTGGGTAGGATTTAATTGCACACTGACAACTTTAGTTTGGGCAATTAAAGTGGATTTGGTGCTCTTGCAGAACAAACCCTTTCAAAAAAAATAACAATGGGCCTTTTGTGATGAAGGAAGTGGTCACGGGAAGCACTGGGGAAAAGTAGGATAATAATTGTGTGAAGTAGGTCCTATAGCCTCCTCAGAAACAAATCAGAGTGAATGTTCAAAAAGTAGCGGGTTATCATATCAACGCCCTGCAAACTTTGTGCAAGTTAATTACGACTCACTAAACACAGACCCACCGAGTGTCCCTATTTTCCAGGGACAGTCCCAGATTTACAAAAGCCCTCCTGGTTTCTGATTTGATCCTGGAATGTCATTAGGATGTCCCTATTTTCATCAGAGAAGGGTTGGGGGGCATGGAGTTACGTGACTCCCAAGCCAAGGAGATAAGTAACTATACAACCTTTAGAAGCCATCGGAAGGCAGCCCAGTATAGGGAAGTGTTTTTTTTAAAATGTTTAATGTTTTGTTATGTTTTTATATATGTTGGAAGCCACCTAGAGTGGCTGGGGCAACCCAGTCAGATAGGCGGGGAATAAATAATAAATTTGTTGTTGTTCTTGAATAGGATGTCCCTATTTTTATCAGATAAATGTTGAAGGCGATGTAAACAGTCTTCAGGAAACAACCTTAGTCTTTAAGGTGCCAAATAACTTACTTTGGTTTTGATTTTTGCTGCAATGGGTTGTCATAACTTCTTCCCTAAAATTTATCGTTAAGAAACCCTTTCACCTTCCCTCAGCTGCCACGAGGCAGAATGTAATGGCCGCCACAGGCAGCTGATTTGGGGCTTGTTATTGCTGTATTTTTATTCCCAGGGAGAGGCACTTTTCTACCTCAGGTGCTAAAGTAACTTGACTGGCTCTGTGTACAAAATACATTTTGTGGTGTGTGTGTGTGTAAGTGTTTGTTTGTTGGCTGGGAAGGGCACATAACATTTGCTGCTTTGCTTCAGGCAGCAAAATATATTGGGCCACCCCAATTCCCCAAGCAAGAATTTCCACATTTGTCTTCCGTTCCTCTATAAGTGAATTACAGGACAAGTGTATTTAATCTAGAAGCCCTGCCACTTGTGGAATATGGCCCCGCTGTGCTGGAGAGCTTGCTTGGGATCAATTCATTAGCATTGCTTTTTATATCTCTGTGCACTCTCAGCCTAAAATTACTTTTTGCAGTGTTAGGCTATAAACATATGACACAAGCTATTCTTTAGGGAAGAAAAATGTTTGGCACAGGGTGTATATTATGTAGGCCTGATTGTGATTGTTATGAAAACCCTCATTATCTTGTAGACTAAAGTTTCAGACAGTTTCAGCATTATTCTTATTGGAGATTAGTGTATGCTCAAAACATATATAAGCAGCAGAGCCACCAGGAACCAGAGAGGGGTTTACTCATGAGTACAATGGTACTTCTATTTGCGTTTACCTCCAGTTATGTATCCTTCGGGATACGTACACGGCAAACCTGGAAGTATTTTTCCAGGTTTCGCCCCGCACTCATGCGCAGAAGCGCTCTATGTGCCACGTGCATGTACAGAAGCGACACCTCCGGTTGCAGAAACCTCAGGATCTGACCGGAGCTCTGGAATGGATCCCGTCCGCAACTGGAGGTACTTGCAAAGTCCATTTTTAAAAGGAACAAGTTTAGTTCAAGTTCCTCTTATCCAAAAATGAACTTGTCTGAGTTCAAGTTTGCACTTTTACAAAGCAAACAAATTCACTCCCAGTTCATCCAAGCTCTTCAGTTCATAAAAAGTTTATCCTCACCTGCTTCTATGCTGAAGTGTAGGGTCTGAAATCAAATCAGTAAATGCACACAAGTAATAAGCTCTTTTGACAGGCAGAATAGGTAGAGGTAAAGGGACCCCTGACCATTAGGTCCAGTCGTGACCAACTCTGGGATTGCGGTGCTCATCTCACTTTATTGGCCGAGGGAGCCGGCATACAGCTTCTGGGTCATGTGGCCAGCATGACTAAGCAGCTTTCTGGCGAACCAGAGCAGCGCACGGAAACGCCATTTACCTTCCCACCGGAGCAGTACCTATTTATCTACTTGCACTTTGACGTGCTTTCGAACTGCTAGGTTGGCAGAAGCAGGGACTGAGCAATGGGAGCTCACCCCGTCACGGGGATTCGAACCACCGACCTTCTGATCGGCAAGTCCTAGGCTCTGTGGTTTAACCCACAGCGCCACAGGCAGAATATTAACAGGTAATGATTCCCCCATAGCTGCATTACAGTACCAGAAAAGAATTGCCTGCCACACAACTGGCACAAGGCATTGTTCATTTAGTTCCTGTACCTCTCCTTTTCTCCATAAGCTACTCCTGTTGGAAGAGCAGGACTCCGTTCAACAGGGAAGATTCAAAAATGCCTCGCATTCCTCCTTCTGACTGCTTGGCAACAGTGTTAAGTGATGAAGCATCCTTAGACATGCAGAGCATCATGGGAAGGGCTCCCTCTACCATTAGGTTGAGTGTGATGTCATGATTTGGGGTATAGTGAAAAAGCAGCAATTAAATCCATTTAATTAGTGATTAAAATAAATTATTTGATTTATTGGCATTGTATTAACATTGTATTGTAATGTTGTATAATAATTTTTTTCCCCATCCTCCTAGGGATGTGGGGTTTTTGTTTCAGTTGATAAAAGAACTTCACCAACCATGGGTATTACGTACCTCAAGCATGGAAGGCAAACCACATTTGTCAAACGGGTCTTTGCACTGACTATGCCACTATTTCACTGTTTACTATATTTCATTTCCAGGACCTCATCATCCTCTGAAATTCTTCCCAGGTCCTTTTTTGACTCAAGACATAACATCAAAGATATGAAAAAATGGATCCTTATCTCAGTCCTATTAGGGATCTGCTCTGCAATGCCGGTAACTAATACAATTTTACCTCAAACTGTTGTCCGTCAAATTAAGGAGAACCTGTTTCATGTTTTGTTTTGTTACTAGTAGTATAGATTGTTATTTTGGAGACTTGACATGCACAGTGCTTTCCAGAGTAGATGATCCTCTGGTTTTTTCTCATGTTGGAGGGAAATATAACATCATAAATATCAAGATGGCTTCCAAGGCATTTTACAAATGGTTTGAATTTTATATGACAAAGGCCCAGTGTTGCTACAACCCTGCTGAGACTGGGAGCAGATTATGGGCTTGATGGCTTGCTCCTCACACAACCTCTTTCCCTATCCAGATAAATTTTCCCCCTTCCTTTCTTCTCCCAACATTAACTTTAATTTTGCTTCAGATGAGCAGCAGCAGAAGCCATGGGCAATGCAAGCCAGGGCTGAAAACTATTGTTTGCAAGTATTACAACGTTAAACAGACATGGCTTCCTCCAAAAACTCACGAGAAATGTAGTTTGTTAAGGGTACTAAGAGTTCTTCGGAGACCCCTATTCCCCTCACAGAGCTACAATTTCCACAGTTCTCTGGGGAAATGGGTTGACTGTTAAACCACTCTGGGAACTGTAAGTTCAAATGGGAAATATCATCATCATCCTTTTTATTCGACCGTCAGTCAGAAAAAAGTACATTTTATCAATACACAGTTAAAAACATCCAGGAAGATTTTAAAACTTGGCCAACACTAAAATGGGCTAAACAGATATCCCCATATCAATACAGTCAATTATAGTCTTGCGACGCTTAAAAGCTAAAAAGAGAAATTTGGCCACCAAGGAAGGTATAGCTCTAGTGGCGTTATTCAGCAAGTGTAAAACCTGGTTTTCTCCGGGTAGGAAGCTGAATTGACATAGGAGAGGGTCTATAAAATTTTGTCTAAGCTCTGCATAAGAAGGGCAAGTCAAGAGAATATGTCAAATGGGAAATAGGTATCTCCTAAAAACTCTCAGCATCTTTAACAAGCTACAATTTGCAGAATTCTTCGAGGGGGAGCCATTATTGTTTAAAGTGGTATGATGATGCTTTAAATGTGGAGTGCAGGTGCAGCCTAGGTGATGAGGAGTCCCATTACTTTAATCAGGACTATGTCATGCCTAACCCAGCTTGGATCAGGTCCATTCATTTTTGTGTCATTTTGTGTGGTTGCACAAAGGTGAATCTGTGGCCATTTTTAGACACCTAAGCCTCAGTACAATATAAATTCCATGCAAAAGAGCAAGTCAGCAATGGAAAACCTGCTTCTCCCCTTTCTGAATACAAGTGATTAGCACCTTCCCAAATGCAAGTGTTGCAAAAGGTAGGGGGAGATTCAAGAGATATTTTGTTTGTCCGCAGATGCTTCTTCAACATGCCGGGATACCTGGAAGGGGTGGTATAAGCCTTGAGGTATATTTTACCCCCCACCTGCACTTGCAAGTACAGTGGTACCTCGGGTTACATAGGCTTAAGGTTACATATGCTTCAGGTTGCAGACTCCGCTAACCCAGAAATATTACCTCGGGTTAAGAAGGATGAGAACAGAAATCTCACAACGGTGGTGAGACAGCAGCGGGAGGCTCCATTAGCTAAATTGGTGCTTCAGGTTAAGAACAGTTTCAGGTTAAGAATGGACCTCTGGAATGAATTAAGTACGTAACCAGAGGTACCACTGTATCTCTAAAATATCCGGAAGTCATTATGATAACCTTCAAGGAGAGCCGGTCCAATTAGCATCTTAAAATAAGCTTTTCTGAATGATGGTGTTTGCTGTTTTAAATCATTAATGCAGTAATGAATAATTAGCCAGGGCTGCAGTGCTACAGCTGGTGAAAGGCTAGCTGAATTGTCTTAGGAAACTGTAAATGCCATCCTCTAGCAGAGAGGGAGATCTACAGACAGGCCTTGGCACAGAGAGCCCTGCAAGTGCAGATGTTCCACTAGTAGTGGGGGTGGGCAAATCAAGGCATTCGGGGGCACGTCAGGGCAGCCATGGATCATGGGGCCAACACTCCCTCATGCCCCTGGCACACCTACAGAATGATCCAGAACCAAAGGCAGCTTTTGCGTAGCGCAACCAGAGGTGCCACCATTGTTTTGGCTCTCTCCAGTATATTTTCTGTGATGCTTAAAGGTAAAGGTAAAGGGACCCCTGACCATTAGGTCCAGTCATGACCAACTCTGGGGTTGTGGAACTCATCTCGCTTTATTGGCCGAGGGAGCCGGCGTACAGCTTCCGGGTCATGTGGCCAGCATGACTAAGCCGCTTCTGGCGAACCAGAGCAGCACATGGAAACGCCGTTTACCTTCCCACCGGAGCAATACCTATTTATCTACTTGCACTTGATGTGCTTTCAAATTGCTAGGTTGGCAGGAGCAGGGACCGAGCAACGGGAGCTCACCCCTTCATGGGGATTCGAACCGCCGACCTTCTGATCGACAAGTCCTAGGCTCTGTGGTTTAACCCACAGCGCCACCCGCGTCTGTGATGCTTAGGAACAAATAAATTCTGTTGAATATGGACTTTTATAACTAATTCACCACCCAAGACTGTACCTGTCATTATTTACTCTCTCTATCACCTGCAACAAACGATGGTTACAAGAGTTAATCTCAACATCACCTAAGAACTGGCATGCAGCAGCTGGGCTGCTGATATGCACATTCTGCTAGTGGAGGTTGGTGCACTAGGGCAAATGTGGCAGTGCCCCCAACAACCTTGGTCTGCCCTCTGCCCCTGCTTGCCTGCCTTCTTACAGACATCCAGTCCAGGGGGTGGCACTGGCTGTCAGCTTCTCTCTCTCTCCCCCTCCACCATCTCAGCATTGTCTTTGCAGATGTCAGCAGGGAAAATGATGGGGACCAAAGTAGAATTAGTTATCTCTGCCTGTCATATATTCCCTGACCATTTGATAGATGAGAAGGATGAATTTTATGTATACAGTGGTGCCTCAGAAGTCGAACAGAATCTGTTCGACTTCCAAAATGTTCAGAAACCAAGGCGTGGCTTCCAATTGGCTGCAGGGAGCCCCGCAAGTCACGTCGGACATTCGGGTTCCAAAGAACGTTTGGAAACCGGAGCGCTCACTTCCGGGTTTGCAGCATTTGGGAGCCAAAATGTTTGACTCACAAGGCGTTCAGGAACCAAGGTATGAATGTACTCTGTGTTAAGAGCTAAATATGAATTACCTTTAAATGCTCGATGGCAATATCTTCAGAAAAAGCATTTGCTAACTACCATTTACGGACCAACAGCTTTTACAACTCCAGAGACCCCAGAGATATTAAAACAGCTGATTAATTCTTATGTAACAAGGAAAAAAACCCTATTACCTTATAGAAATGTTTATTAGCAGCAAACCAGTTCAATGCACATATATTAAGGAAGGAGCGGAATAAAGAATTTGAAATCTTGATCTCGGCCAAGCAGTGGAAAACTGTGTTAAGCTCTGTAACAGGGTTTCCCATACTTGGATCTCCAGCTGTTTTTGGACTACAACTCCCATCATCCCTAGCTTGCAGGAGCAGAGGTCAGGGATGATGGGAATTGTAGCTCAAAAACAGCTCTAGACCCATGTTTGGGAAACCCTGTTCTATAACAAGGGTGGCTCTGGGCCTTAAACAAAGACTCGTACAACCTGCAAAGAAGAAAATTTGACAGATTTTCACCACCCCTTTCCTCTCCTGGACGCTAATGCTTCGGGCCATCCCATGAAACTGTCCAGTAGGAGATTCTGAACAGATAAAAGAAAAGTGCGTCTGTGCACAATGCATAAGCAACACGTGGGAATCGCTGCCACAATGCCCATTAGCTTGGATGGCTTTCAAAGAGGAACAGACCATTTTAATACAGGATTGGTCTACCAAGGGTTACTAGCTGTGATAGTAACCTCCACTTTCAGAGGCAATGTATTTCTGAATACCATTTTCTGGGCGCAAAAAGTTGAGAAGGGCTATGGTTTCATGCTGCGTTTGAGGGCTTCCCAAAAGAATCTGGCTGGCTGCATTTGGATACAGGATGTTGGCCTAGACTGGATGTGTGTGACCTTGATGTGATCCCGCAAGGTTCTTTTTATGTTGATCTGACACAGGCATTCTACAATATCTTTTCAAAAATTTTATTGGTTTTTGCAATATCAATGACAAACAAAAACATAAAACAAACAAAACATAACAAACATAAGTCATAACCTTATTGAAAATAACAGTTATTTACTTTGTAGAACGACTTCCTCGTTTCCCCTTAGTGGAATTTCATTGCATATCCTTATAACGGTTTTCCAAATCCCAATTTTAATACCCTTTAAATTAAACATTAACATCCTTAAATCTTCTCCTTCTTGTATTAAACATATTATTTTATCAGTTAACATAAATACAATCCTAAGCCCATTAAGTATCTGGACGCTATTTCCTGTTATTTTAGCTTAACAAATTTAGCTAAATAATCATTAAATTTCTTCCATTCTTCGTGGTGTTCCTCCTCCTTCTGGTCACGGACTCTTCCGGTTAGATCAGCTAGCTCCATAAAATCCATCATCTTCATCTGCCATTCTTCTACTGTTGGTAATTCTTGAGTTTTCCACTTTTTAGCTAACAAAATAAGAGCCGCAGTTGTGGCATACAAAAATAGATTCACATCTTTCTTGGGCAATTCCGAACCTGTTATTCCGAGAAGAAAGGCCTCTGGTTTCTTTATAAATATATATTTCAACATTTTTTTCCAATTCATTATAAATCTTTTCCCAGAAGTCTTTCACCTTGTAGCAGGTCCACTACATATGAAAGAATGTTCCTTCCTTTTGTTTACATTTCCAACATGTATTATCACAATTATGATACATCTTTGCTAATTTTACAGGAGTCAAATACAATCTATACATCATTTTCATAATATTTTCCTTTAACAAAGTACATGCGGTGAACTTCACCCCTTTCTTCCACAATCTTTCCCAGTCCTCAAACATTATGTTATGTCCTAAATCTCTTGCCCAATCTATCATCACCGATTTAACTTGTTCATCTTTCGTATGCCACTCCAGCAAAAGCTTGTACATTTTAGATAAATTTTTACCTTCAGTATCTAACAACTCCATCTCCAACTTAGATTTTTCCAAGGCAAAACCATTTTTCTTATCCAGTTTATACAATTCGTTAATCTGGTGGTAATGTAGCCAATTTAGCTTATCTTTAATTTGCTCAAATGGTCTTAATTTATAACCTTCCTCTTCCTCTATTAATAAGTCATAATATCTCAACCATTTGGTATCCATATTTAATTTTTGCCTCCATTGGTGAAAGCCATCTGGGCGTCTTTCTTTCTAAAAGGTCTTTGTATTTTATCCAAACATTATACAACAATTTCCTAATTATATGATTTTTAAATTCTTTATGGGCTTTTACTTTATCATACCACAAATATGGGCATTCTACAATATCAGGGAGTTCTTCCACAATAAGAAGGCTCTCTGCACGTGCTTAGAAGTGTTATTACTTGTGTTCGAGGCACTATCTCTGGCATCAAAAGATAAGGACCTTGAGTTAAATACCAATTCTGAGCATCAGAAATGGGCCTGGGGGGAGGGGGGCAATAAGAAGGAGAATAATATTGCGAAGATAAAATGGTTGGTATTAATGTTGTGGGTTTTTCATTTCTTTTCAGCTGATGAGACAATTGGCGGGACCAAACGGGGCAGGTGTACTCCAGCAGGTAACTGCAGCTAGTTACAGATACCCTCTTTGAAAAATTCTCTTTCTAAGTGAATGTAACTGCAATAGAAAATACATGATGCAATTCTAGAATATTTTCCTATATGACAAACTACCCCAAAAATCTATTGTTCCTTTGGCAATAGAAATCCAATTGTAATATCCTGCTTGCTCAGCAGATGTCTGCTTACATCTCCAAAAAGTTAACCGGAGGGTTGGGGGGTACCTCTAGAGTAGATTTGCGGGGGCCCAAATCTTCATGGGGGAAGGAGATGAAGGAGAATTCCCATCCTATCTGCTGGCATGATGTTGGATCTTGTCTTAATATTCAACAACTGATGATTTCCTTCTATTGGTCCACGATAGAAAGTGTTCTCTCATACCGTATTACGGTGTGGTACGCTGGTTTGACAGCCATGGACAGAAAGTCCCTACAGAGGGTGGTGAAGACAGCACACAATATCATGGGCTGTCCCCTGAGTCCATTAGATGTCATCGTAGGAGACCTATGCCTCAGAAGAGCAAAGAACATTCTCAGGGATGACTCACACCCTGGCCAGCACCTTTTTAATCTCCTGCCCTCAGGCAGGAGATATAGAAGCATGATAAGCCGCAGCAACAGGTTAAAGAACAGTTTCTACCAGTGGGCTGTGAGGCTGCTGAATGGAAGACAGCAACATTGCAGCTTATGTCCGGGGTTGGTGGTCGTACAACAGCAAACAGAGTATAACAAGGACTGAGAGATTGTGGGAGGGAGGGGGGCTCATTTAATCTCACTGTAAACAAGTGGTACAGTGACAATAAAGTATTTTTATATTTCTATAAAAATCACATTGTGTTCAACATGCGCACAGCCTGTGTACCCAGATAGTTGCGCCGTACACTTTGTTCAACAAGTGTACAGTCTATGTATCTCTGTACAAAATAGCTGATCTGTACAGATGAATGAATTGCACTGCTTCACACAAACACTTGTGCATATGTAGAGACAACTTGGGCCTGTAGGCTGTGCAATGTGTGATCAATCCTCAAGCAGTTTAAAAGTCAATTAAAAGAGACAAAGGAAAGGTACATTCTGGCTCAAGTTGGCCATGACCAAGGCTGCAATCCAATCTGCAATTATTTTATGTTCAGTGTGACATATAGCTTAGTAAATGTAGAAAGGATTTGTCTGTTCTACATTGAGAGGAATGGAATCTACTGCGTTATCCTTTACATGTCTTCTCAGAAGTGAATCCCGCTGAATTCATATAGGACTGCAGTCTTAGCCTGGGCTATCTTTGTTCCATTGGTTTCTTGGATATGCAGCCTATTTTAATGCATGTTTACTCAAGACTAAGTATGCTTACTAGAGAATAAGTACTTACTTCCAAGCAAACTTGCCTAGGATTGCAGCTATGTATGGTCAAACTAACTTTATCTAGAGGATTATGGATAAAAAGTGCAGAGCTTTTTATTTCAGAAGGCATTTGGAGGTCTTAGAGTTTAATGCTGTACTTTTGAAAAATCCTGTTGTGCTCTTGTAAGAAAGACTTTATGTTTTATTCATTGATATGGGTTTATGTTGTCTATATTTCTTTACTAATTTGTAAACCAGCTTGAGGGTTCCTTGGGTACCCAAAGGTGGAATAATTGTAAATACGGTACTTCCCTTGTTCCACCTTCCTCTTCTGCCTCTATCCCTCTATAATGAAATATATGGCTGTATTAGCGAGCAGAAAAGAACTGGGTATGTCAACATAACAGAAATCAATAAGAAAACCCATTTCCAACTATTTATGATGCCACATTCTAATGCGAGTTTTTAAGAATGCTAAAATGTGAATTGCAGCTGCAGAATATCTGCATTGATTTGTGCCATTTCTTTAGTATGCTCAGGCTTATAGCTATGCAGATCCGTTTAATACAATGTGGATACACAACTTTCTTCCGCCACATTCATCTTACTATTGGTTAAGGCGAAGACCTCAGCAACATGAAACTCAACAGGTAAGCTGCTTGTGCTACAATAATTTTGGGAACTGTACTCAGTATAATGAGGATTAAAAATAAGGTGCTTCCAGGGCATTAGAATTCTGCGGGAGAGATTCAATCACTTACTGGGACTTTAGGTTTGCCCAATTAAAGTGGACTAAAGCCTGAGTGCAACAAATCCTTTAAAAAAACACAAAAGGCCAAAAACCCCTTCAGCTTTTTGTGGTTTGGAAAGCAGTGGGGAAATGCATTGAAAAGTGTGAGGAGAATGAAATATTACCAGGAAGATGTGCAAAACAGCCTGCAAGCGAATCAGGATGGATGGAGGATAAATGTTCATTGTCAAATAACATATCGGAATGAATACTCAAGTCATAGTCTATTTTGGGCAAAAAGATCAGGATGAATGCTGAATAAACAAGGCATCTGGATGTGATGCAATCACTTTCATGTCTCTTAAATGATGACAGCCAAACTATTCCCCAAGATATTTGCTAGGAAGAATGGCAATTTTCTGTATGCTGTCAGGGCACAGTTTAGAGGGAGAAAGCCCTCTTGGAACACATAAGGAATGATTAAGGATTGTGCTATATAGGCATTTAAAGAGATCATCTTTATTTCAGTACAACTCAGTCATTAGCATCTTTTGCTAATTATTTGGCATCTTGAATACTAATGAAAGAACGTGAGATTTTGCAGGCAAGAGCCTAATACATTAGATACTTTTTAAAAAGGCATGCACTGCCTTTGGTATCATGGACATAACTTCTTAATGACTGTACCCTTTTCCTTCTGGCTATTTGTCCTCCCACGCTCCTCTCTACAGTATGAAATCAGCATGCCTGTACACCCTCCTCCACTACCATCTCAGCAGACACCCATTCTGCTTCAGCAGCCTGAAGTGCAAGAGCAACCTCTCTTCCAGCTCGTAAATTTCATTCCTACAAGGCAAGTCCAACTCCAGCAGTACGATATGCAGCCACCATTCCAGCAGAAGCCATTTCTGCTGCCGGAGGGAAACCAGCCAGTTGTCCAACAGCAGCCATCAGAGAGACAAACTCAGCAGGTCAGTTTTATAAACAGGTGACATCTAAGTCCCAAAACCACCAGTACAGGTTTCAGGGACTCCAGTGCTTGAATCCTGAGCTCCACGCCCCCCCCCTCCAGATGATAGGTTCATTTTCCTACCAAAGGCCAGTTTCTGAATTTTTGGAAGATTTTTCTTCCATAGAATTTCAAATTTCCATCCAATCCTGGTCAGCTGAAACAGTGCTGTAAAAGCATCCAGCCTCAACTGCAAGTTAGGATTAAGGCCTGTCTTTGCTATTGTTATTCACTTTGCGTCTCCTAGTCTTATGTCTCTAAATGTTTTCTTGATAGATACAGTTACCCACTATACAAGAATACTCAGGGACATTAGGTCAGGCAGTCAGTATAGAATTTTATTTCATATCGCCTTGAAAAATTAGCATTGAATTCTATGCACAAATAGGCAGCACCCATAGTTCTTTGATACTTTTCTTGGGTACGTATTATAGTACCTATTCTATATATATATTAGTTTTAGCCTTGCATTTCACTTCACTGGATGTTTCTATGCTCCTTTCTCTTGCAAAGCTCTACCCAGGTTTACTTGGAACCCCACAAGATGTAGCCCAACAACCACAGCATAGATCTGTATGTTGATTCTCAAAACAGTCATGCTGCCAGCACACTGATTCACATATCTGAACTCTCTTAACATGCAACCCCAGTGGTGCACTTAGGTGCTTTCAGGCTCAGAACTTTGTGGTATTACAGTGGTACCTCAGGTTAAGAACTTAAGTCATTCTGGAGGTCCATTCTTAACCTGAAACTGTTCCTAACCTGAGGTACCACTTTAGCTAATGGGGCCTCCCGCTGCCGCTGTGCCACCACTGAAGCAAAGTTCTTAACCCGAGGTACTATTTCTGGGTTAGCGGAGTCTGTAACCTGAAGTGTCTGTAACCCGAGGTACCACTGTACAGGGGAGGTGTGAGGCTCTTTAGACAGTAATACATATTACTTAGATCACTCCAAAATGTGGTCAGTCAGTTTTTCTGCTAGGGGTGGAAGGAACTGTCAATTTCAATTCTCTCAGTTTCTTGTTTTTCTTAAATTTAGTTCTTCACATTTCTGCAATTCTTAAAAAAAACCCTCAGCATTTTAATTTGAATTTCTCATAATAAACACATCTTCCCATGCAATTTTGTCTCAAGTACACATTTTTAAAAAGCAATTACGGTACCTATAATATAAGGCATCTTAATGATATTTTCATTGACAGATTAGCTTTTACACACACTGTCCCCGAATATATTAATTTTTGTAAATGTTGGAGAACTGCATTGCAAAATTTGGATAAGTGTCAATTTTGAAAGATCCATGTGTTTCAGTTCTTACATTGCGAATTTGATGCAGTCACCTTTAAACTGAACCAGACTTCTCACCCATCCATATTTGTGGGTTGGTGGGGGGAAGGGCTCCTGCTCATTCTCCTGCATTTGGCCCTGGACTTATGACCCAAAGTCCTACCTTGAGTGCATCAAGTAAGTATCTTGCACAGGTTTAAAAATGAGCTTGTGTCAAAGTGACTTTTCTGAGAAGTTAAGCTATGCAAGAACTCTGTTTATATGGGTGCTTTCTGTACTATCCATCATGAAGCAAAGCAGTGCATGGTAACACAGAGATCTAAAGCAAAGGCAGCCATCAAGTGTCTTCCTTTCAGCCTCGCTACCCCACATGCACACCCTACATTGACCTCACAGACAAGTCTGGGCAGGGCAGTAAAGGACTAGGCCAGGCATTTCCAAACTCAGCCCTCCAGATGTTTTGGGACTACAACTCCCATTATCCCTAGCTAACAGGACCAGTGGTCAGGGATGATGGGAATTGTTGTCCCAAAACATCTGGAGGTCCTAGTTTGGGAATGCCTGGACTAGGCAATACAGGGGGTGGGAATCCCACTTTATCATTCTTACAAGTAGGATTTATTGACCTGTCTGGAGAAAAGCCATCAGTACAGTGAATCACGTAAAATTATTGCAGTACCTCAATCTCACCCAGAAGAGGTGTTGGACTCTTCTTCCTTGGAGGTTTTAAAGCAGAGGTTGCATGGCCATCTGTAATGTATGATCTAGTTAAGATCTAGTTAAGAATCCTGCACTGCAGAGCTTTGGACTAAATGACCCTTGGGATCCTTTCCAACCCTACATTTCTATGCTCTACACTTGCTGTGAAGAGGTGATGACTTAAGTCCACAGTGTAGGTGCTAACTATAAGAGCAAGAATTGGGAACCTGTGGCTCTTCAGATATAGTTGGTTTACAACTCCCATCATCCCTGACTATTGGCCATGTTGGCTAGACTGGTGGGATTTGGAGTCCAGCAGCACCTGGAAACTCAAAGGTTCTCCATCCATGTCTTAGGGCATTTTGGTAAGACTACCATTGAGAACAAGATGCTGGCGGACCTCTAAGCTCTTCACTGTTTTGCATGAAACAACAAAGAGTACTGTTCCTGAAAGCAAAACTACTGCTAATTGGTTTTCTCCTTTGTCTAGATGCCACCCAGTTTGCATTACATGTCTTACATAGCCAACCAAGGAGTAAGTATGTTGCATTCATTTACAGGCAATGAAATCCTTATCATTATCATGTCAGGGAGACAACCAAAACATTAAAGGAATATCTGGGGTGCAGTACATCTCTGTGTGCTGTGCACACAGTATGAGAATGCTGGCGACACCAATATTGTTGTCACCCCAGTAGAAGCTGTGGCCAGCCAGCACCAGAACCAAAGGGCAAAGTGGATCTAAGTGCAGCACTTTTCCCTCACAGGAATGAATGGAGAAGGAACTCAGAGATGCCACCTGAATGAGGGCAGAGCTAGCCCTTCCGCTACAGCCAGTCCCAGCGCTCCCTTTCCTCCCCACCCAATGTTTTCCTTATCACAGTTTGATTATTTTGTCTCAAAAAGCTCAACAAGAGTATCTGAGAACTAACTTGTCACCCATCTACACATCTCAGCCCATTCATCAGCATAGTCTCATCCTTTTTGTCAATCCCACTAAAATATGACAAACGGATGGAATCAAGGAAATGATTTTTCCGTATGCTGCTTGCAAAAGAATAATTGCATTCTAATTTAGCTATTCAAATGTGTGTGTGTGTGTGTGTGTGTGTGAGAGAGAGAGAGAGAGAGAGAGAGAGGGAGGGAGAGGGAGGGAGGGAAGGAGGGAGGGAGCACACGTATGGGAATGATCATAAACCTACCCCTGGAAGCTACACATTGCAAATTTTTTAATTTCAAAAGACAGGAAGAATTTTCAGTGAAGGAAGGCAAAACACTCCAGAGCTCGTTAACTTGTTTATGATACACTAATGTTTCAAAGGGAAGGAAATAATATAAGCAGCAATTTGGACTTTTAAACCATGTAGACAGAAATGTTTTATGAAGTACAATCAAATGGGTATAATATGCTTTAATATGAAGGGTGTTTTCCCTCCACTGTACGTGTATTGGCCTGGGATGATTTGGTCCTCATATGCTGTTTGCTTACATGTTCCTTAGGCGGCTCCTGCCAGACTAGGAATAGTAAGCTCAGAAGAAATGCCGGTGAGTCATGATAAGTTGAAATATGCCTCCTTAATTACTACATTAATTTACACTGAGAATGAATGAAAAAGCAAATTCTGTCTACAAAGATACCTTATGCCAGTTTTCCCTTACCTGGTGCCACCCAGATCTTGATGGGCTCCAGCTCCCATCAGATCTTGTCTACATAGCCAGCGGTCAGTGATGTTGGGAGGTTTCTACCCTAAAACATCTGGGGGACAGCTGGTTGGGGGATGGCTGTCTTATGCTATAAACATTAAAAGCTAAGTATTATAATAGCTACCATTCAAGGGACTCTATGAATTGTAGTGATGGCATTCAGAGTTGCTAAGGAACATTTCTCGGTTACCTCACAAAAAAATTGACAGTACTTGGAGATGTCATTACCCTCAAACTGATATAATGCTGATTACAGGATTGTAATGTCAGCAGATCTCCGTAATTCTCCTACATGGCTAGATAAGTATCATAGTACAGCTTCACCAATATTGAGTGATGTATGCAGTTTACCACTGATGCTGGAAGAGAAATATTTGGGAGAAACAAATATATAGCAGGGTTTCTTTTTCTTTCTTTTTCTTTTTTTTTAAGCCTGTCAGTGCCAAGGAGGGTTAAAAAAAAAAGCTTGGCCTTTGAATAAGCAGCCACACCCTTTTTGACACAAAACATTTTCCCTCAATTAAAAGAAACTACTCCAATCTGAAGGGACGCGGGTGGCGCTGTGGGTTAAACCACAGAGCCTAGGACTTGCCGATCAGAAGGTCGGCGGTTTGAATTCCCGTGACGGGGTGAGCTCCCGTTGCTCGGTCCCTGCTCCTGCCAACCTAGCAGTTCAAAAGCATGTCAAAGTGCAAGTAGATAAATAGGTACCACTCTGGTGGGAAGGTAAACAGCATTTCCGTGCGCTGCTCTGGTTTGCCAGAAGCGGCTTAGTCATGCTGGCCACATGACCCAGAAGCTGTCTGTGGAAAAACGCCAGCTCCTTCGGCCTATAGAGCGAGATGAGAGCCGCAACCCCAGAGTCGGCCACGACTGGACCTAATGGTCAGGGGTCCCGTTACCTTTTACTCCAATCTGAATCAGTAAGTGATCCCCAACACTAAAATCCTACATTAGACTTTAATTCACCAGGAGGTGAATGAGAATCAAGCCCAGAATATTCCATTAAACACATACCTGGCATGAGAAATGCCAGCCCTATTTTTTAATACTCCCTTCTCATCCCAAAACATCTAGAGCAAATGTTTCAGCACTGAAGTCACAGCCCCCACTAGTAACAGACCATGATGTGGAGCAGGAAAACATGCATTGGTTCAGTTTGCTCGACGCCTCTCTCCTCCCCTGGCACAAGCAGCAGCAACAAACCATGCTCCCTGGTTTAGCCTTTCATCTGAACCAGGGACTGTTCTCTTGTTTCACTCAGGCCACAGTTGGTAAGCCTAAGAACAAACGAAAGGGAGCAAAGGAAGGGAGTGAAAACCACAAACTCCAGTTTGGGTATAACACTAAGCCAGGGGTTGTGCAAAGCAAGGAGTGAAGTGAGAGTCCCCTGCACATTCACAGCTATATTAACTATAGCTTACCGTAATGTGAAAATACTGCTGCCAGTGTGGATATTGCAAGAGCTCTGCTAAATGCTACTGGGGTGGGCAAGGGCAGAGATTTAAGACATGGTTTTCATTTCATGGACATGTAGCACTGCTCCCTGGAGACCACCTTTCCTCCTAATATTACTGGGAGGTTGACACCAGTGGTACAAATGGAAATACCAGTGCAAATGGTTAGAGCATGCTGCTGATAATGCCAAGGCTACAAGTTTGATCCCCATATGGGAAAGCTACACATTACTGCTTACAGGGCAGATGATCCTCAGGGTCCCTTCAAACTCTACAATTCTATGAAATATCTTAGTTGAGATTCTAACTTTGGCAAAATCCACATTTGTTTTTCATAGCAGGGTAAAACTTAGCAACAGTGGCGTAGCGTGGGGGGTGCCAGGGGGGCCGGCCGCACCGGGCGCAACATCTGGGGGGGGGGGCGCTCGCTGCCTCCGGAGTCGCCGAAGAGCCTCGGGCGCAGGCTGTAGCAGAGCCCCATGTCTCGTGGAACCGACGAGCTGTGCGCGCGCCCGGGCTGAAGGCGTCCGGCAGGCAGCGGCTCTCAGCCCCGCGCGTCAGGGCCGCGGAGGACGTGCCAGGCAGCCCCTCCTCACAGCCCCGCCTCCGCTGCTGCTGCAGCAGCTGCTGGGCCATGTTGCATTTTCCTCGCCTCTCTGCCCCCCTCCTCCTCCGGGCAAGCGGCGTGGTTTGGGCGGCAGCGCCAGCAGCAACTCGACTCAGATCGGCAGGTTAGGGGTTGGGGGGGCGCAAATTACTTGCCTTGCCCCGGGTTAGGGGGCGCAAATTACTTGCCTTGCCCCGGGTGCTGACAACTCACGCTACGCCGCTGCTTAGCAATGGGAATTTATGGCAGTCGTGGTAATGGGACACTCTGAATTTTTTTCTCTCCCAGGGTGGTGGATTTGGCGCACCAGCCTATCATGCACCAGGCCCAAACCTGTTTGCCATGGATGCTAGATATGGAAACATGCAACCAAACCTCGGTGGGCCAGGTGATTACACTGTGGAAGACGACCAGCTTGGAATAACAGAGCAGCCTGAAGTTCAAGGAGGAGCCAACGCAGGAGCTAACCCTTCAGGCAAGGGGAGCAACATCATCTCCCTAGATGGCACCCAGGGTGGTGCCTTGCCCAATGCCAACAGCAACCTGCTAAACCCTGCGGCCCAGAGCAAAGGACCAGCAGGTGTACCCCAGGCCACAGCAGCCCCTCCGGCAGCTGAAGGGCTCCCTGACAGCTTCATGCCTTTTAACGCTGACGCTGCCATGCCTTTGGATCCCACCATGTTCCCCAACACCGTACCCACAGCCAATGCAGGAAATGAAGCTGGCTACCCACAAGTAGGTCAAGATATGTGGCATTTCCAAGAGCCTTGAGTGCCCTTAAGCAACGCATGCCCACTTCTGCTCTTCAGGTATTTCCTGTGCTTGATGCATTGGCTTAGGAGGACTATTAATCTTCTACACAATGAGCACCAAAGCATTAAATGTGCTAATCAATGTATGCAGCTTGTGGCAGTGATGGCGTAATTTCCCGCCTCCCCCGCCCCCCCCCCCATGTCTTACATTTCACGTCTGGAAAAGCAACAGAGGTGCCAGATGATTAATGGCTAAAAAATGAATTCTGTTTCTGCTGGCAATCGCGGAGGTTCCCTTCCCTTTTGTTTATGCCATTTTAGCTTTCATATGCTTTAAGCCCTCGCCTGATTGATATTTTAAAGAATGATTATTATTTATGAAACCTTTGGCATTAGAAACCAGAAATGCACTCAAGATTTATAAGCAGTTGCGTGTTAATCTGGAGCTTACGGTTGGTGTGTGTCTCTGATTCTGATTAGAAGGCTCACTGTGTTGCATTGATTTATGTAGGCAGCATGTAATAAACTTTTATTTAGCCATATTAATGCTTCTTGAGGCTTGCTTTTCTTAAAATGTCGAGTAAATGACAGCGCAGTTATGCAAAAGCTGTTCACAAACATAACCAATTCTTAACCCTCAGTTGGGTCACCTTTTCCTTCCCAGATACTTTGCCTACTGCACATTACACGCAGAACTTTCAGGTAACCAGATTTAATTTTGGGGAAACCAAAGTCCCCCATTCATACGCTTCCCTGGTTGGCCAAGGTCATGTCCCTAATCCCCAGGGGCAGCCATCTTGTTTTGCTGCCTAATGAAGAATGGGAAAGTGCTGTCCCTGCCTGCAGCTGAAGTCTCATTTACCAGGGTCACATGGCAGTAGCTTCTGGTGAAATCTCTCTGGAAGCCAGCCAGAAATCTCTCTGTGCCCCCCAGCGGTGGTAGGGGGAGGCAGGGTACCCATGGAGGCACCATGCCATGGGATTGTACTGCAAACCCCATAAACTGAACTGCTGACACACCCAATTTTACAGATGCAACTCCCTTCGCATCCCTCTTTACTTAGCATATAGATTTGCAACTGGAGAAGCCAGTTGTAGCTCAAGGCCTTCCAGCTGCTTTCCTAGCACAGACCTTGAACTGCCAAATTGTCATAATCTAGGCTAGGGACATGTGATGCTAGATCAGAGCAGGGTCCATGCATTCTCTGTTCCAAAGCGGCCAGCCCAAATTCCTCTGGGAAACGTCCATGCAATTCCAACACACTTTGTGAAAGATTTTTGGTGGTCAATCCAATACCTTTTGCTGCCAGAGGCCATCCTGCTACTGCCACCCTCAGGCCCAGGTCAAGGTACAAAACTATTCAAGGGGGACTAAGGCGTTTTAAGAACTGTGACAACATATTCCACAAGCACTACCCTCTTCTTCTTCTGACAGACTATTTGCTGCCCTTTCATGACACCTCAAACCAGTTACCTGTCTTTACCTAGACCTGGTTTTATTTCTTTGGCTGGAAGGAAGGAAGGAAGGAAGGAAGGAAGGAAGGAAGAAAGAAAGAAAGAAAGAAAGAAAGAAAGAAAGAAAGAACTTGCTCTCCCACTGCCAGTTGCGCCAGCCTTCACAGACATTGTTTACTGGAGGGGTTTTCCAGTGATAAAATAAATTACTGTATTTTGACCTGTTGACCAAATGAAGAGTCTGACAGAGAGTCTGGGTTGAACTAGAGCCTCTTTATAGAAGATTAAAACCCAGAGACCCTGCAGAGGGCAACACTATTGCATACCCTCCAACATTTCTCTGATGAAAATAGAGATGTCCCATTCCACAGCAACAACAACAACAACAGCAACAATTTTATTATTTATACCTGCTCATCTGACTGGGTTGCCCCAGCCACTCTAGGTAGCTTCCAACATATATAAAAACATAATAAAATATTAACCATTAAAAACCTCCCTATTCAGGGCTGCCTTCAGATGTCTTCTAAAGGTTGCACTGTTACTTATCTCCTTGACTTGGGGGTCGCATAACATAACTCCATATGTCCCGACATTTCTCCCATGAAAATAGGGATGTCCTAAAGAAAAGCGGGGCATTCTGGGATCATATCAGAAACCAGGACAGCTGGAAAATAGGAACCCGTGGAGGGTCTGCTATTGGTGCAGGAGCAAACCTGAACCCAACTGCAGCCTCTAGAGTGCAGGCGCTGGAAGCATGGCTGTCCAGCCTACATTCTACTTCCAGACTATACCCTGAATGTGTGTAGGAAGGCCTATACTGCTCCACCGGCAAGGCTCCATAGCTTCAGGCTGATGAAGCAGTTTAGTGTCAGAAGCAGCCCATATCCCACCTCAAAGCCCAGACAGGAAACCTCAAGGGCAACCCATCACCCTGAAAGGTGCCTAAAGGGGGGTCACCAGGCTGAAACACAGCTGCTCTCCTTCCCACACCTGAACTCCCACAAAAGGGGGCAAATCTCTATTTAGTCCCCTTTCCTCTATAGCTCACCCATTGGGCTAGTGAGATGGTTATATCCTTGCAACACTGGTCCGTCTTCAACCACCATAGCTGAAGATGAGCCTGGCCATCAAGGGTCAACTGAGAAAACTGCTCCATCAAAAAACTGGCACTCCCCAGAATCAGAAGTGCCAGAGAAAATCATTTAAACAGTGCACCACCTGTGCCAGACCTGATCACCTCTTGACCACCCACTCCAAAAAATGTACCAAACATGTACCAAGCAGCCAATTGTAAAAGCTATGTCAACAAAACAAGAGCCACCCATCAAGGCCCAACAAATAAAAATCCCAGGGCTGACAGGCAAAAGGCAGATTTAATGTCGCATTTGCCCATCAAGGACCTACTAACACAGTTCTGAACCATACAGATCAAAGGAGGTATAGGAAACTGTGCACAACTGATCTGGGATGTGATGATTGAGTGATGGGACAAGTGGTGAATAAGCTTAAACTCACTTGGGGCTTTCTAGGGCACTATAACTAGAGGCAACACCCTAAGAGAGGGCATTGGAGGGACAGAAAAGAGGCCTAAAACCTTGCCTTTGTTAAATTCCTTATCTATCTTCTGCCAGGCTAGAGACTCCATGCCTAATACCGACTTCAGATTCCTTGCAAAAGAGGGTGCTGTGGGCCCTCATAAGGGATGTGAAAACTAAAAAGAATACCTCCCTGAGGTTTATCTCAGTATCCTCCCTAAGGGGATAGTCCTCCAGAATTTGGCACATGGCATCCACCCTAGTTGGACATGGCCTTTTTTGAGATGCACTGTCCTCCCTCAGATCCTGGATTTTTGCCCTGGGAATCCCTGTAGCTGTACTTTAAGAATTGACACATTCAAATTATGAGAGGTCCCACAGATGGAGCAGTCCTGTTGACATTTGTAGGGATTCGGTGTGCAAGGGCCACAGGAGCTGTACTCCCACAAATACATCCCACTGGCTGGTACTGAGGTGGACCAGGTAGTGGACTGGACCTTTGCCATATACAGAGGCCTCATAATCCAAACTGTGTTGGCAGCCATCACAGAGGCAGTGTCGTTTATTATTACAGCTGAGCGATGTGTTGGCAAATATGGATTCTTACCATTCTTAGAAAGTTTTGAACCGGACCTTTGGGACAGCGTGAAGACTTTTTGCAAAAAATAAAATAAATGAACCACATACACATTAAAGTTTTTGAATATGTAAGGCCCCAGAGGCAAAACGAGGCCATATTCTGGAGCTGCTTGGCAGGAGCTTTTGCCTGGAAAGATGTGTGGAGAATAATTAGTTTAGTACTCAGAACTCCAGAAGAAATCTGTGCCTCCACAGCTATCTTGGGAGCGTTGCAAAATGCTGTTGCCATGAGCAACGAATCCTGTCCTTGTGACCATGAGCCCAGTCTCAGAACGATGTGGATGTCACAGACACCCCCTCCTTCCCCGAATTCCCTGCACATGGAAAAGTCTTTGTAAAGAAGGGGAAGGGTCATGTCTTGTGCCTGGTGGGACTGACAACCTGATCATGAGGAGCAGAGAGTCGACCTCTTATTTAGCACCAGGACCCTGCGCTGCAATACAGCAATCGCCTCTTTCTCTTGCCTGATTCTGTGTGTCTTCAAAGCACACATTACTTGTGGTGACGCAAAAGGGGGCTTCTTCACTGGTGGCATCAGTGCTTTGGAATGCACTCCCTGATGAAATATGAGAGGTCCAATCTGTATTGGCATTGCACTGTTTACACAGGCATTCCCATGATCTTTAGATCCAAATCTCCTGTTTGTATTGATGTGTTGTTCTAACGTATATTTTAATCATATTTTAATGTTTGTATAACTGGTTTTAATAATTTGCAAACCATTTAGAAGCCTATTTTGGCATGAAATGGTGTATAAAGTTGTTGTTGTTGTTAAACATGAGTGAATGGCTTATTTTGTGCTGTGCTTTGAAGGCACTTTAAGGCAGTTAGACAAATTCTTCTTCCTCTGTGAGTCTGCAAATCTCATCACTCAGTGAGATTCTGACCTCATTCTTTCTTGAATCCCCCAAAGATACCAAGATCTCTTAAAGATATCTGGGGATGGGGGGACGGGACAGGGCAAACACAAGTAATGACCGGGCTGCCTGTATTTTGGATCTGTATATCCAACACTGTAAGTCCTAGACAAATACACACTACTGTGAATTCACAGAGCTCTGTTAACAACTGAGACTTGGTGCATGGATAGACATTGGCCCCATGTGCACTGAACAGCACAACACACTAAAATTTACAGTTAGGAGGCATATTATGAGCTGTAGAGCACAGAGAAATATGGAAAGATTTGTTCAAGGTGTTTGGAAGGTTTTGATGAAACCCATTACAGTTTTATGAATGTAACTTGAAAATATATTCCCAGAGGGTGAAAATAGGGCAGCACCAAATAGAAAAGAGAAGGAAGGAAGGAAGGAAGGAAGGAAGGAAGGAAGGAAAAGAAAGAAAGAAAGAAAGAAAGAAAGAAAGAAAGAAAGAAAGAAAGAAAGAAAACCTTGCAAGAACAAGTCAACAATTTGTATTCTTGTTTTGCTAAGGAAGATTTCCACTGAAACAGGCTGTGCAATTAACTACTCATATGATCACACTTCTCCGAGCACTGAGATGTTCCAGAGGTGCTGTTATATGTTGTTTTCACAAATGCATGCATCTTTATGCAGACTTTCCCCTAATCTACACCTTTGTGTTAATATTTTTTTGTTGGAGAACTGCAGCACAAAATTCAGAGAAGTGCAGTGTTTGAGGGATAATTGTGATTAGGTTCTGGGAAGTGTGAAATTAGTAATTTCACATTTAAAAATGAATCAAATTTCTCTCCCCCCCCAGCTTGAAGCTTACTCAATATTCCCCCTCATCTTCATATTGAAAGGAAACATCAGTATCAATAAGCAAGTGGCCTTTCAAGTAAGCTTGTCCATCATTGCTGATCTTCATACCAAGAAATACTGACTGGATAGCTCAGCTGGTTAGGCAGGGGTCAGCAAACCTTTTCTAGCAGGGGGCTGGTCCACTGTCCCTCAGACCTTGTGGGGGGCCAGACTATATTTTTTTGGGGGGGGAACAAATTTCTATGCCCCACAAATAACCCAGAGATGCATTTTAAATAAAAGGGCACATGCTATTCATGTAAAAACACGCTGATTCCCATCCCATCCGTGGGCCAGATTTAGAAGGCGATTGGGCCAGATCCGGCCCCCGGACCTTAGTTTGCCTACCCATGGGTTAGCAAAACAACAACAACAAACCTATGGTTACGTGAAACATACTCAGTAAACACACAAGACGTAACCAGCTGTATTTTTGAATAAATAAAGTATACTATTCATTGTATCAAATTGTAGATTTCAACAGAGGTTTCATAAAGTTCAAAGAAAAAAGCAGAAGACCCAGTAGATCAGTTCATTCTCTAGTCAGTTCATGTATGAAACTTCCGTTGAAATCTACAGTTTGATACAATTAATAGTATACTTTATTTATTCAAAAGTACAGCCAGTTACGTCTTGTGTGTTTATTACCCATGGGTTAGAACATGGTGCTGATAACGCCAAAGTTGCAGGTTCAATCCCCATATGGGACAGCTGTATATTCCTGCATTGCAGGGGGTTGGACTACATGATCCTCAAGGTCCCTTCCAACTCTTCGATTCTATAAATCCCCTTCCAAGCCAAGGAATCACCAGGATGCAGTCTAAAAGTCCCTGGACCAGTCAGCTGAATATTTATGCACTGATTCCTATTACCCTTTCTGGTTCCCCTCTTCCCCCCCAAAAAAATCTTGTGATCAGAATTTTCTGTGAACTGTGTTTTCTTTTCTTTCATAAAATACTAACCCACTCCATAAATGCCAGACAGCACATGATGGTGATTGTCCAGACCAGTCCTCGAAATCCTTTCCAGCGAAATGCAATTCAGCTATACTTCTTTTCTTTAAAAATGCCTGATGTTTGGCAGTAAATATATGTTGTGAGAACAGAAACAAAGTAAGCCTAGAAGAAATTTTCAGACAGTGGTGAAGCAGTGCCAGACCTCTGGAGCCTAAAAGGAATAATCAGGAAATATGACGTCTACCCTGCTTCTGCTGATGGTTTCTGTATTCTCCTTTCATCTTTCATTACAGTTCAGCACCTTTCTACTTTCATTTGCTCTTAGATGGATAATTTCATACCAGGGAAAACAAGCTGAAGGGAGAGTTTTTTGCCAGGAAAGGTGTGCAATGTAAAGAGTTCTCAATGCGCTCAAGGGCTGTTTATAACAAGGAGAGGGTTTGTTGTTTTTACACATGTAAAAACAGGGCAGAATGATACACTAGAATCATGGCAGACGCTGCCATGGCAGACAGTGCAATCATAATTTTACATTTCTGTCGCTTTTTCCAAAAGATCAGCATAAGAAGGGTCCGTATGCTGGGTGCAGTGGATGGGTAAGAGTTCTTAACTAAGTTGTTGTTGTTGTTGTTTAGTCGTTTAGTCGTGTCCGACTCTTCGTGACCCCATGGACCAGAGCACGCCAGGCACTCCTGTCTTCCACTGCCTCCCGCAGTTTGGTCAGGCTCATGTTTGTAGCTTCAAGAAACACTGTCCAACCATCTTGTCCTCTGTCGTCCCCTTCTCCTTGTGCCCTCCATCTTTCCGAACATCAGGGTCTTTTCCAGGGAGTCGAGTCTTCTCATGAGCTGGCCAAAGTATTGGAGTCTCGGCTTCAGGATCTGTCCTTCCAGTGAGCACTCTGGGCTGATTTCCTTAAGAATGGATAGGTTTGATCTCCTTGCAGTCCATGGGACTCTCAAGAGTCTTCTCCAGCACCGTAATTCAAAAGCATCAATTCTTCAGCGATCAGCCTTCTTTATGGTCCAGCTCTCACTTCCGTACATCACTACTGGGAAAACCATGGTTTTAACTATACGGACCTTTGAGAAAGAGTTAACTAAGTTACCTTTGAGAAAGAGCTGGTGGGGGGGGGGAGAGAGATTTGCGCACATAAAATCACCTCAAAATGGTCATTTGCAAATTTTGATGACAAATGTTTGCATTGTAGTCTCTGATTGTTTGCTGGGGGCTTCTGTTCGACACCCAGAGCAGATTCACACTATGCGTTTAAAGCACATCCAGTGCAGATTTAAAGCAAATGATTGCAAAGGTTGCAAATTTGATCCACATATGGGACAGCTGCATATTCCTGTATTGCAGGGGGTTGGACTAGATGATCCTAAGGGTGCCTTCCAACTCTACAATTCTATGATCCCAACCCCACACACTCAAAGAATCCTGGGAGCTGTAGTTGCCCTCTCATAGAGCTACAGCTCCCAACACTGCTGAAAAAACTACAGTTCCCAGAATTCTTTGGGGCAGCCATGTGCTTTAAATGGGCATCACGTCTGCTTTAAATGTATAGAGTAGATCCACCCATAGTCATACTACTATTTGTTATTGACAGCTGGTTTTTTTAAAAAATAGTATTGGAAAACTAACATGAAGTGTAATAATGGTATTTTGCAATCCCCAGGGGGCATATGTTAGTCTGTTGAAGCAAAGGCAACAAAGAGTCATGCCTCAGCACTTTAAAAACCAAACACCGTATTTTTCCATGTATAACACGCCCCCGTGTATAAGTCGGCCCCTGTTTTTGGGGACTCAAAATTAAGAAAATGGGGGGAGAGATTTTATCCGTGTATAAGATGACCCCCAATTTTAAACATATTTTAAAAAGAAAAACCTAGTCTTATACACGGGGAAATACGGTAATTTCTTATGGAATGCACCTTTATAGATCAGATGGCTGTAGTTTGCAAAAATGCCAAAGTAAATCTCAGTGCTTTAAGGTGCTACACGATACATTAGTTTATTATATTTGACAGTACTGAGCACTGCTGGAATGCAATAGTGTACAGCATGTGACAGAATATTGCCACAGAGCACAGGGTATGGCTGCACATCACCATCGGAACCAGAATTCCCCATTATACTCGGGAATAAATCTATTTGACCCCATTGAGGATTACTTCTGTATAGGTTTTGCATTGTGTTTGATTACAGGTTTAAGCTGATGAATCAATTAAGTCTGCATGAAGTCTTGCATGTGAGACAAAACCAACAGTTCTACAAAGAAAAGCATTTCTTCTTTGTTTTTAAGGTGATGCGCACCAGTTCGCAGCAGGCATCTTCTTAGAAGAGCAATTGCCTCCTGGTTGAAATAGAAGAGGGCATGATTACACTGGTTGCAGGGCCAGCCCACTCATGAGGCAAGGTGAGGTGACTGCCTCAGATAGCAGTAGGAGCATCAGCTTCTGGGGACACCAGATCCCCTTTGTCCCCCCTATATTTTGGGGGTAGGGCCCAGGGGGTCCCCAATGCCCCAAAGCGTGGAGGCATAGCCACAGCCAACATGACAGGGCTCCAGTGGCCAGCTCCTTCTCCTCCTCCTCCTGTAGCAGAGGGAAAAGAGGATTGACACCAGGAGGAGGTGTCACTGGCTATTGAAGCCACGCAGCCACCACATTTGGCTCCCCCCTCCAGCTCCCCCCAATGTCCTGACATCATACACAAAACACTGGGACATTGGGACATCACACGTGTGACATTGAAACCCCCCCCCCAATCGCCCTGGCACCTCTGGATGACAGGATCCACAGGGGCAGCAGATTCCGATGTAGATCTTCATTCCCTGCTTGCTCCTGATCTAGATCTCCACTCACTCCTTCTTCCCTGGCGAGAGAGGAGGGATGCCATTTTGTGCTTCGCCTCAGGTGCCAAAATGCCTTGCGCCGGCCCTGACTGGCTGTGCCTGCAGTTTTTGAAAGCGTGAGCTTTAAAAATAATTGCATTAAAAAATCAAAAACCTGCTGACCAATTCATCAGAGGCATGTTTTTAGCAGATTAAAGTGTTTTTAATCCAATGAACTAATCAATTAAATACCGTAGGGCTGAATGCATTATTTACCCATTGTGAACAGGGACTATTCCAAAGAGTACATTCAGCATCCAACTGTAATTGCATATGGTACTGGTGAAAATCACTTGTTTTTCATTCAGGAAAAATAAACCATTAACCTGGGTTTGGACTTAACACCCCGTCAGACCATGGTTTGTTTCCCAGCAGTGTGGTAGCAGCAGGAGTGGGGGAAGAAGATAGTGCCCACAATTTCAGCAGCTTACACCACCACACTAAAGGTTTTCATTTAAATCATAGTTTAGTATATGGTTTAAAGTGATGCGCGAATAAGGCCATTGGGCTGCATATGCTTATATGGATGGATGCACATATAGCAGTGCATATTATTTACTATGCCTTACTAGCTTGATACGTAAATTATTTGATTTCTGTAAAACAGTGCTTTCTCAAAGCTTCTTTTTTCTAATGCAATTCATGAACCTTCTTTCAATGCAAGTTTAACTATTATTTGAATATGGTCATGTAGTTTCTTGAAGTTGCTGTTCCAAGGCTACACTTCTATATCTATTTACCTGGGCGTAGGGATGGAGGAGAAATTCAATTTTGTTTGCATTGTACCTAATTTGCATTTCTCAAGGCAACACATGAACCAAAATGCACCCGTCCCCCAGATTTTAGCCATCCTTTGAAATTTGTACTTCTGTGAAGTTTGCAATGCAGTTCTTTTTTTTTTAAATAATTTTTATTAAATTTCATATTTCCAAATTAAACACATCAAATCAATTAGTCCAAATTATAACAATACATATCATATAATCCAATTATTTTCCAAATTATAAATTTTTGTGGGGGGTACCCATGCTTCTTGATTGGCAGGAGTCCAATCCTCGAATATTTGTTCTGCTTCCATATTAAGAATGATGTTTCCAGTTTCCTCTTCTCAATACTTGTCATTACTCATTTTCCTTTCCATTTTCCTCCGATATGCTCCGCAAGTGGGTTGAAAAAGACAGTCTTATTTGTATTTCTGTGTGGGCTTTGTGCTGCTCTTTCGTAAATCACTCTCCTCCAACAGTCCTTTCCGCTCGAGCGAGTAATCGCCATTTTTGTCGTTCCGATGAAATACAGTCTAGAAACTCGCTCTTTAGCTTTTCCGACCTGTTGCATCGTAAATTAGTCTTTTTGCAGGAGGGCTGCCTCTTCCAGTTCACAATCTCCTCGAAAATAATATATCTTTGGCTCGCTCTCCCCAAGACCAACTCCAGCAACACAGGTCTCTTATCAAGTTTCCATTCTTACTGCGTCACAAGAGAGAGCCCTTCTTCTTCCAAATCCTTCACAGAGTAAAACCTTTAAGTTCATAATTATTCCCACACAATTCATTTTTAGTCCCATTTGCAATTAATTTCTGAGACAGATCTTCAGGGGGAGGGTTATTAATAATCACATAGAGCAAAAGAAATAAAAAGTCGTTCCCCACCCCCCTTAGTTCCGGCATTCCAATCCACATACCATATTTGTAGTACTTTGATGTAATCTTCCATCTCAGTCCGTCTCAGTCTTCTTCCTTTCAGTGGTAAAATTGTTAGCAGATAAAAACCTCCTGCCTCTCTTGAAGCATGTGCGTTATCTTTCCCAATTTTTTTTTCCTTTTAAGTAACGCAACTAGTTTCGCTCCTGGAAGCAGCTTCGGAGGAGTTCCGAGGCCCGCCAAGGGTTGTGCACCCAGTGCCTCACCCCCTCCTTCTTCCGAACTCGGGGGTGATTTATGGCAACAGCGGGTGAAAACGGCATCTCTCCCCCCTGGAGAGATGAAGGGAGACTGATATACTCCCCATAATCAGCCTCTAATTACCTCGTGCGAGCTGGATAGATGTTAATATCCGCCATCTTCCAAGGCGCCCCCTAGCGGCCCCCCCTGCAATGCAGTTCTCCGGTCAAGTAATGTGTACACAACAAAATGTACACACGAGGATAATGTGTGCATAAAATACACATATTAGAAAATAACATACAAAAATGCATTGTGCAAGGGGTAATTGGTTGCAAAAATATGCACATTAACAAAACTGCATACAAAACTGTGTTTATTAGGAGAAATTCACACTAAAATGCTGGCAATTTTTCATAAGGATCTGAAAAATAAAACCTCACAAAGTACTGCAGAAATATGAAGAACTCAGTTAAAGATTAGGAAAATGAGAGAAAGCAGAAAGGACAGCTTTGTCCATCCCTATCCAGGAATAAGCTCCACTGAACCCAAAGAGACTTACTGCTGAGAAGACATGTATAGGATTGCACTGTAAGCTTTTCCTCCCCATGACTTGTTATTAAACATAATAAGAGACTTTGAGATTTGGCAGCTCCTGTAATAACATATGCAAGACCCTACATACAGTATCAACTGCCTGGCTGTAGCCTAGAGTGACGTCAAATGTCTCACGAGCACTGATTGGCTCCAACCTTGCAAAAACAACATTTAAATGTTGCCCTGCAGATGATTTTAGAATGGAGAGCAAATTGCTTCGATTTTCAGTCTTAAGTTGTTTTCCCCCCTCATCCCATCTCAGGATCCCAAGAATGCTTCCCCACATTTAAGAGGTAATTCTATTTCATATGACTCCCCTTCATTTTGATTTTTGAAATTTGCGTTTTACTTTGCTAAAGAGCATAATGGTTGATTAATTGAAAAAGGAACAACAAGCAATCAGTGACCGCGTTATGTATTAATGGATGTGTCATTTTTTTTCATTACTTTGCAAATACTGTGTGGCAAAATAGATATTGCTTTAGATTTAAAATCATAATAATAACAACAGCACAGTCCAATCAGAGTTATGTGACAAGTCCCACTTATTCCCACAGGAGAGATTTAAACATTCATTCATGGGACCTACTAATTTAGGAATAAATCCAATCAAACTCAGTGGGGCATAATTCTGCGTAGACAGACATAGGTTTGCACTGTAAATCAATGTTAAAAAAGGCAGTGGGGACCCAATCCAACATGCAATTGGGGCTATCTAAAAGTGAAAATTCTTAGGTATGGCTTTTGCCATACTTCCTTTGCTGTATCAACTTTGTAAATGTCAGTAATTTGCCTTTTTTATTTAAACTGTTTGAAAACAAGGATGGTTGGTGATGTGATGTTTCTTGGGATTTTGTTGTAATGTGTATTGCCTGATCTTCCCAATGTCTAGTGTGTATGATACAAAATATTTAGATTTTTTCACTGTGTTTTGAGATTTGCAACCCAATTCTGTTTTAAAATAGTAATAAAGCTCGTTGCTTCTATCTATATGGTACAGTGGTACCTCGGGTTACAAACACCTTGGGTTACAAACACTTCAGGTTACAGACTCCGCTAACCCAGAAGTAGTACCCCGGGTTAAGAACTTTACCTCAGGCTGAGAACAGAAATAGGCGGGAGGCCCTATTAGCTAAAGTGGTACCTCAGGTTAAGTATAGTTTTAGGTTAAGAAACTGGAATGAATTGAGTTCGTAACCAGAGGTACCACTGTAATGCGTTCATTATTGAACCTAAAAGACGGAGTTGTCCACAGTAGCAGATCTGATGTGGAACTTCTGCTGGGGGTAAATGTGCATAAACTTCCCTAGGGGCATGTGTTAATCTCTTCTGTGCGATCTGTAGATTTTGCAATGTTCTACTTATGCAATATCTCTTAGGCTCGCAGACTAGAGAGGCTAAACTTCTACTCCAGCTATGGACTTACTTTCTCCTTGGGGCAGGGTGTGGGGTGTGAACAGTGCCGGATTTACGTATAAGCTAAACAAGCTATAGCTTAGGGCCCCACTCTCTTGCCCCCCACAAAATATACTTCTTCTTAATTGTATCTCACAATGAATATACTTCTTCTTAATTGTATTTCAGTTCAACAATTACTTTGATAAAATACATATTTTGTTATGCGCAAATGGCTTTAGATACCTATTACAGTGGTACTTTAGTTTACAACCATAATCCGTTCCAGAGGTCCGGTTGTAAACCAAAACAGGTTGTAACCCAAGGAGTGCTTTCACCAATTGGGCCTCAAAAAAAGGGGGGGGGGGTTGTAATTAAAAAAAAATGGGTTGTAATCCAAAAAAAGGGATATGGGTTTGACGTGGTTGTAATCCAAAACGGTTGCAAACCAAGGTACCACTGTAGGTCCATAAATTACCATATAGCATATATGCAACACAAAAAACAGCGACAATTTGTTGTTGACAAAGGACAGCTGGACATATAAAAGGCCTCATTATCTTCAGTAGCTTAGGGCCTCATCAAATCTAAATCCGACCCTGGGTATGAAATAGCAGAGGCATCATATCTTCCTGTGCCTCTTCTGGGAATATATTTATCAAACACTGTATAGTCTTATATACCTACTACATCCAGGTAACAAGTGCATTTACCTGAATGGAATCAAACCAATGAAAACACATGGATCAGATGACACATACTCAAACCCATGTCATCAATAGACTCAGTGTGCCCAGAGTGGCTGGGGCAACTGACTGGATGGACCAGTCAGATGGATGGGGTACAAATAATAACCATTATTTAAAGGAGGCAACCATCAATTGGCTGTAAATGCCATTTTAGAAGGGTAAAAAGGCAAGAAATTAAACAAGTTATGGAATTATGAATTGGGTGTCAGCCACTGAAGGTGCCTGGGTGAGAGAGTTTCAGTTGGTCCTCCCGATGTCAACTCCAAGGCAAGAGAAGTGTGTGATGACAGACTGGCCGCTGTGGAGATTGAGCTTTCTGGCAGTCCACTTTATGGAATGGGGGAGGGACTTGGGCCACCACTATCAGCCCTGCTTCCTATTGAAGTCATGGCTCAGTTCTGTAATTACTGAGGTTCTTTTATTATCCGTATTGTTGCTTTATACTATTATGCTGCACGTTTTTAAACAGTATACCACCTTGGGGACAGAAAGGAAATTCGTAAATTATTGTATAACTAGTAAATGAACAACCATGGCTGAAATGGGTTGTTATGCTACACATATATAATAGCAGCGCTGTCTCTAAGTTCAGAGCAGCTTAAAATTGTATGGGCCAACTCCGGCCAGAGTCTTAATAGCACAAGGATGGAAGAACGAAGAAAGCCCGACAAAAGATCAGTGGCAAGGACTATTGATGGACTATGCGGAGTTGGCGAAATTGACGTACAAACTGCGTGACAAGGACAACTGTGACTTTAAAGAAGAATGGGAACCTTTTACCAAGTACTTAAAAAACAAAACAAAATGAACTGGACTCCTTGGCAGGTTTTGAATGAACATACACAAATTTATTGTTGCTAACATAATAGATGGATAACTGAAGGATCTTTACATTTTTGCAACATGCAGAGAATAATATGTATTAAAAAATCAGAGAGAGAAGCTGAGGGAAGTCGTAGGGGGGAGGGTATGTGGGGGAGGGAGGGGGGAAATGGGGAAAAATATAATGAAGATGATTTGTTGGAATCATTTGTTATGTGAAAACAGTTAAATTTTAAAAAAACAACAAACTGTGTGGGGCAACTCAGCCCGCACTCTAGAATGTGTGCATGCATGCACACACATGCATGAGAGAGAGAGAATGACTTATATGTGGGACATACAATAAAGTTAATTCAGGAGGGTTTCCACACACATGGGGAAGGAGACAGAACTTCCTACAGCCTGCCAGGTCCAGGACAGTCAGTGGGGGAAGAGTTGGGTGTCTTCTTCCCCCCCTTCCTTCCCAGTATAACTTTCTTGATCGCCACCCTCCTGTTGCTTTCAGCAGGAGGAAAATACCCATGCTAGCTGCAAGCCAGAGGAGTAATGATGATGGACCTTTCTGCCACCCCAATGAGGCACTTTCCACTAACGGGGGGGGGGGGAGGAATTCACAGGATCAAGCAGCCCCACAGCAGACAGGCTGGAAAGATACAACTGCTCCCTAAAGCATTATTTAGCAGAAACCTATTGCAGTGGTGGTGGCGCTGTGGGTTAAACCACAGAGCCTAGTACTTGCCAATCAGAAGGTCGGCGGTTCGAATCCCTGCGACGGGGTGAGCTCCCATTGCTTGGTCCCTGCTCCTGCCAACCTAGCAGTTCGAAAGCACGTCAAAGTGCAAGTAGATAAATAGGCACCGCTCTGGCGGGAAGGTAAACGGCGTTTCCGTGCGCTGCTCTGGTTCGCCAGAAGCGGCTTAGTCATGCTGGCCATATGACCCGGAAGCTGTATGCCGGCTCCCTCGGCCAATAAAGTGAGATGAGCACCGCAACCCCAGAGTCGGTCACGACTGGACCTAATGGTCAGGGGTCCCCTTTACCTTTTTATTGCAGTAGTGGGGAACAGCTGGCCCTCCAGATGTTGTTGCAGCCCCAGCTTGCATGGCCAATTACATGCTGCAGAGGAAATTTGGAACACACAGCTCTTGGGGTCTCACAGGTGGCTCTAACGAGCGTTTTTTGGAGGCTGTGCTCTCGTGAGAGCCAAAACGGGACATCCCAGGATCCAGTCAGAGGCTGGGATGGCTTCTGTAATTCTGAGATGCCCCGTTGAGGTGTATGTAATAATTAGGGGTGACAGGAGTTGGAGTCCATCCTCACCTGGAGGTTCACAGCTTCCCCACCCTTGTCCTTGGCAATTATAAAAAATAACTGTCCTGCGTTTCTCTCAGGTGTCTTTTGTGGGGTGTCTTCTTACGCAGTGCAGTTCTGAGGCTCCATGGTAAAGGAGACGACGTTTTCAAGACATAGTCAACATCAGGTATGCCTGGATCTGTTTGCTGAGGTATGCCAAAATCTGTTCCTGCTTCACTTCTAACTATTCTACGTATCTTAGAATTAGGCTATGTCAGTCTTCCATAACCTGGTGTCTTAGGTAGGTTTGTATTAACATGCAGGCCACACAAATGTCTCTTCCACCCCTAGTCATGTAACCAGAATGAAGACTAGGCTGCTGATTTGCAGTAAAGAACGCCTGAAGATGCCCACTCTTAAAATTATTGCATGATAAAATCAAGGCAGTGTGCTAAAATGAATGGTCCAATATATGTGATGGACTGTTGATTGTGTGTATGTTTTTTTATAGGCCGGAAAAGGTGAAGGATGAAGCTAACCCTCCTGTATCTTTGCCTCATGGGCACAGCTTTTGGCATGTCGGTGAGCATTTCAGACCCAGCCCATTTGCTAGGCCTCTCCCCTTTTTAATTTTCCTCTGTGTGATCACTCAGCACCACTTTTTCTTTGTTTCTACCGTAGCTGCGCAAACCCCGTAAGGCGGGATTTGGAAGTAAGAGTGAAGAAGTAAGTAAATTTCCTTCCATTTTTCTCATTCAACCAGATTTATCCAGCTCTGTATTTCCAGCGGCTACTCTGTCCCCCAATAATCCAAGCCCCTCGCAGGTGGTTTAGTCTGTTTCAGCTAGTAAACACTGCTTCATAGTAATGGAGCACCCTGACTCAGAGATGGCCAAAGCCAGAGGTGAATAAAGGGGAAGGACCATAGCGGCAGAGAAAGTCTGAGATTCAATCCTTGGCATATCCAGGTCTGAATCTATACAGATATTTAGAAAAACACTGCTTTTTAAAAAAATGTAAAATATATATGGAATTTGCCATTAGCTCACCAGCGCCACCTAAGGTAACATTTGTATAATGCACTTAAAACATTATATTTCCAGCTGTATAGCTGAGTCCTAAGTATGGCTAGGAAAAAACCCTGCCTGAAATTCTGGAGAGTCCAACTCACCTCTGTTCCATTGTATATACACCCCGTCCCCAAAGAGAAGCAACAGTCTCACACACTCTCTTATGCAAACATTTTCCCTTGATGAACTCAACATCTGGCAGCATTAAAATGGCCAGGTGAAAAACAGAACAGGACATGACTCTTGCACCTTTATTTGTTGTGTAGAAGACTGAAACTCAGCAGGTGTAGCTTGTCGGGGGGGGGGTTGAGCCCTGCCTTCCTTTACCCCTGTCCACCCTAGGCAGAATTCCTCCATGCCTGGGTTCAAATTTGCCCATTTCAAGTTTGTCTGTGTACAGCTGTAGTTCTCAGCTTATTGTCTAGGGCCGGGTCAGCAAACTTTTTCAGCAGGGGGCCGGTCCACTGTCCCTCAGACTTTTGGGGGGGGGGCGGGCTATATTTTTTTGGGGGGGGGGATGAACAAATTCCTATGCTCCACAAATAACCCAGAGATGCATTTTAAATAAAAGGACACATTCTACTCATGTAAAAACACACTGATTCCTGGACCATCCGCGGGCCGGATTTAGAAGGTGATTGGGCCTGATCTGGCCCCTGGGCCTTAGTTTGCCTACCGATGGTCTAGGCAGCTCTGAAAACAAGTGAGGTTCGGCAGGCTTGGAAAATAATTTATCACTTCCAGCATTTTAAAATGACTGACAGGATGCGGGCCAAGGATAATTTACCCTCCCACAGTGCTAGTGAAGCCAATGGGACTAGAATCAAGTTGATTTAATTGAAAACTGGTTCTGTTTAAATACTGTTGTTCACGGAGAGCCAGATTCAAATGAAACACAGTCTGACAGATATATTTCTTCACAGATGATGCAGTTTGGTCCGTATGGCTACATGAATTCCCCACAAGTAAGTTCACTCTTTTCTTGGTTCTTGAAACATACACTTTCTATAGTTCAGAGGATAGCTCAGTAAGTAGACCATGAGGCTCTTAACCTTAGGGTTATGGGTTCAAGCCCAACATTGGGCAAAATATTTCTGCATTGCAGAGAGTTGGAATAGATGATCCCTTTTAACTCTATTATTCTGTGATTTTATTGCATGTTTTTTTTTTTATTTCTTTATTATTTGTACCGCACCCATCTGATTGGGTTGCCCCAGCCACGCTGGGCAGCTTCCAACATATACTTAAAAACACGTATATCCTGCCTTGCCACTAAGGATCTCATTGCGGCATACATGGCTCTCCTTCAATTTATCCTCACGACAACCCTGTGAGGAAGGGTTGAGGGAGACCCAAGGCCATCCAGCGAACTTCATGGCAGAGAAGGTATCTGAACCTGGGTTTCCCTAGTCTTAGACCAACACTCCAATCAGAAATGCTATCTCACCATGTGCTGCTTTTATTTCTCTTTTAATCACATTTCAGCTGGCTCATTTGGCAGCTGCTTTATATGGCTACCGCTCGGGTTTCCCGCAGATGTTCCCCCAGCAGCCTATGTTGCCGCAGCAGAGATTTCTCCTCTGGCCGCAGCAGACACCAGTGCATCAAGTCGCCAGGCTGCCCCAACGCAAGCCTCACCAAACTCCAGTGGCCAGGCAGCCAAACATCAGGCCGCAGCCAAGGCCGCAGTTAAAACCACAACTTCCGAGGCGTCCGCAGCCACAACCACGATTACAGCCGCCACCACAGCAGCCTCAAAATACCCACCCTTCTCAGACTCACCAACAAGTGCTGGTTCATCAACCCCAAAGGGGGAAGCAGCAACAGCCTCAGGTAAACAAGCAAGTTGGATCTGGGGGGAATTGCTCCAATGTCCCCAGCATTTCACCGTCTGCCAGTGCAAGGGATCAGCAGGGACGGCCCTATCATTAGCCAGAATGAAGGATATGCTTCAGGCAGCAGATGTTGTAGGGCAGCAGTGGAAGCCACACACACACCTACTTCCCTCTGTTGGAGGACAGAGCTGTGAGTTCCACACAACCTTTCCTGAAACTCCTAATATAATTGGTTTTGCTCAGGTGGGTGGCAGATCATGCTGTCCCATTGAAGTAAGAGCCGGCTGCCAGTCCAGTCAGCTTCTGTACATGGACCAGGGCTGAGAGGAGGTGCCATATTGACCTTTGCCTCAGGCAACAATATGTCTTGGGTCAATCCTTGCCTTCAACCCTTATTCCCATCGCTGCATTTGCAGGTCAGGGAAAGAAGCTGCAAATTTTCTACTTGTCACAAAATGTTAGGGTGACCCCTTGGCCTACTTTATGTGGGGGGCGTCCTATATTTGAAGGCATTCTCTATTTGAAGGACTGATCTGCCCGTATATGGGTTAAAAATAAAGAACCCCAAGATGGGAGAGCTGTGGCCTTGAAATTAGTATTTGGATGGCAGACTGAGCTGGCACCAATGTCACTTGGTCACAGTCTTCCTGCTATGGGGAGATTCACTTTCTTTCTATGCAAATTACAAAAATTATGTCTAAATTGTGCCCTCTTTTGCCCATGCGTAAGTGCCCACCCTAAAGACACAGGAAAAAGACACAGGTGGCGACCCTAGTTTTCCTTTTTAGGCTATGATTATAGGGCATACGCATCAGAAAGGAGGGGTATAAGAGGAAGAAAACTGAGAGCATGTGAAGTATTGCACATGTGCCAGCACTGGACTGTACACACCATACGTTTAAAGCACATTTCCCCCCACAAAGCATCCCAGGAAATGTAGTTTGTTAAGGGCGCAGTGTGGGGGTAAACTACAGTTCTCGTGTTTCTTTCCAGAAGGCTGCATGTCTTAAATGTATGGTATGAACACAACCTTAGTTTTGGACATTTTCCACGTTAAAGGGGGGGATGTGTTATGTGGTGTCAGGCAAACCAACACAACAGAAGCTACTTTCAGTGGTCATTTTAGGCAAAACAATGATAGTTGGAAATGTAGGTGGAATCACAATTTTTTTTTATTGTAATCATTGCATAGTGACTTTTTTTTCAGGGAGTGTTAGATTTTGTCATAATGACACCTTCTCTTTCCCTCTCCAGGCATTCCCACCACAGCAACAATATCCTTGGCACTTCCTTCAGGTGAATGGATGTTCCTTGTTTTACACACGCAGAGAACATTTAAGGGCTACAGTTGTGGGGTATTTTTTGTTTGTTTTTGATTAAAAACGACTTCTGATTAATTGGCCAGCAGATCTCTCCTTAAAATAAAAATGCTTCTAAGTTAAATTCTTCTAAATTCACAGGTGGAAGATGCTTTCTCAGGGCAGCCAAAGCTTTCTCCTCTCAAACATGGGAGGAAGTACTTAGAAACTCATTTTGGCATTAAGCCGTATATTGATGGATTCATTAATATCATTAACTGCCAGTAATCATACTTTTGAAAATGATCCCCATTGTATGTACCTTATCTGAAAGAATGTCTACCCCCTCAGCACCGTCGTTGAGTCAGTAGTGTATGCAGATTGAGCTGATCACTGAAAACTCACATGGTTAATCTACTAAGATTTCTTCCATGGATTTGTTGCCAGCACCACAACAACATTGGTCCAATGCATGCTTCCTCACAGATCTTTGTGATTTTTGTTTACATAGGAAGACAAGCGAACCACCAATAAATCAGAAACCATGCCTGTGGTTGGGTGATTTTGAGGAGATTCCATGTAAAAATTACACAGTTCCATTATGATCCATGTTTGTGTACCATGAAAACACTGGGAAACACCTGATCTGTAGTTCTTATGGTAGAGTCAACAGGTGCCAAAATGATCTGTCATGTGATGGGGGTGGAAGGAAGAATCCATGATAAACTTAAGCAGAATCAGGGGGCTGCATTTTTTTGTATCATTGTGTCTCCTAGATCTCTCCACGTTCTCTCTTATCTTCTTGGTCACTCTGATGCTGTTCAGATGCTCTGATCTCTGAAAAGCACTTAGAGCTAGAAGCGTAAGTGGGAATTGGTGCTGACCAGCTGGGAGCCTGAAGGGCCCTGCCTGCTACTCTCCACCTGGCTTGGGGTAGGGCCTGACAGGCTCTATAAAGGAGTTTTGCTGCTGCTCCTCAGCAGAGAGGGCCCTGTTTTTGTTTTTTTAAAAATGCTTTTTTTATCTATGTCATTTTAAATTTTGATTGATATTAATGCGCCAGAAGCGGTTTAGTCGTGCTGGCCACATGACCCGGAAAGCTGTCTGTGGACAAACGCCGGCTCCCTCGGCCTGAAAGCGAGATGAGCGCCGCAACCCCACAGTTGCCTTTGAGTGGACTTAACCATACAGGGGTCCCTTTACCTTTTTAACCTTTTTACCTAGATTTTATGATTTATGTGGAAATTGTTTTCCATTTGGTTGTGTACTTTTTGGTGTGTTTTATTTATTTTGTATGACTTTTGTTGTGTTGGTAATTACATAAATCTTGTCATGTTGTAAGCCGCCTTGAGCACTGATTTAACTATGGAAAGGCGGCATACAAATAAAAGGATGGATGATGAATGGAAGTGGTGCCACTTCCTCGTTAAATTACAATTATGCTAATGTGGCTGTTTTTCTTCTGCATTGTAGATGTTTGGTCATGGAGGCTTCCAACAGCAACCATTTGGTCCATATCAGGGAGTAAGATATTCCATTTAAAGGCTTCGGGGGTAGTGGGGACAATTTTGGGGACCACTTAGCTCTATCCCATAGCTAAAGTGGCTTGTTTAATCAGGAATGATTGATTGACAATGCCTTTGTCTGAATTAGTATCTCCATGAGCTGCTAGGGATTGTGTTATATTCTTAAGATTATGGATGTTTTAATTGTGTTGTTGTGGTTCTGTAAAAGTTATAAAACTAAATAAACAAGCCCTGTGAAACTAATACAGATCTATACAGTGAATCCAAAATGCTGTTGATTCTTCCATTAGAAATATAAAGAAACGAATTCAGTAGAACAAAGGGGGAAGAAGTTAAGCACTTTTTGTAGTGTGGTGGGTGGATATGAATCTGTCCCTCATTATTCATCAGATAGCTCGTGTCTGAGAAGGGAGGGAGAACCTTGCAAATTTCAACACATCATGTGAGCTTAGACACTGGTCTTTATGTTTTAGAATATAGCTAAGCAATCTAATTTCTATGCCCTCCCCACAAAGTCTATCCAAACTTACTTCATTTTCTTTTTCTCCAGCGTATGCCATTTGGACAGCCACCTGCCAGCAATGAAGAAGGGGTAAATACAATTTGATATAATTGGGATGGTGTGAGCTAAACTATATATGAAGCTGCAGGAAAGAGGACTTCAGAGGCATCCTTCCACGTTCTCCTGCTATAATGTTCACTTGGGAGCCCCCCCTCCCCTTGACCTTCAGGAAGGTCAGGATGCAGAGACCACATGGATTTAATGCTTCCTGATTCTAGTGCTCAGGACTGCTGAGTGATGAATGCAGCTTTGAGGTCAAGGCCTTCAACCCACAGTTAAAATAACATTTATAATTCTATTAACAATAACATTTCATTCACAACTGCTAGTAATTTTATTGTATTGGGTGGTATCAAACTATTTTACTCTCTTAATTATATTTGTAGACCCCCTATTATGGATATGGCTACCTTGGGATGGGAGGCAGACCTCCGTATTCTGAAGAAATGCTTGAGCAAGACTTTGAAGAGGCAAAAGAAAAAGAAACCCCTAAAGAGAGCCCAACAGCTGATCCTGCAACCAACTCGACGGTCTTGGAAACAAATTCAACCATCTCTAATCAACCAAGCCAGGCAGCGAATGGCACTGCTTCTGGGCTCAGTTCAGCAGCCAATGGGGCTAATTCGCCAGGCCTTGAGAGGAACTTGCTCAGTGGAAACGGGATCCCAACACCGTCACCCACGGCTCATGTTTCAGCAAGGAACAGAGCAACATGGAATGGCATTGATCCCTCAAGTCAAAGGCCTCCATCTCCAGATGTCAATGCCATTCAAAGCTTTCCTTCAGGGGGCCAACAACCCCCAGGGTATGGTGCACATGTCTATAAGCCCCAACCAGATATGGGAGATACAAGGCACAATGCTTTGATTTCTAGAGGAAACCCCTCTACCCAAACTGAAAACCCCAAAAATTCCTTGACTTATGGAGAGTACTCTAACCACAGAGGCAATCCCCAGAATACAAACAGCAACCTTCCCTCAGTGAACAATAGACCTAACTTATATGAGCAACAAGGGCAACCCCATTATCTTGAGAGGAACACATCAGGTCAAAGAGAAAGAGTGCCTTTTCCTAGTTCTGATCCACAAGGCCAGTGGAATAAAGTTCCAGTCTACAGGGATAATGGTCTAAATCATTCCCCATCTGAAGGCCGTTCCCTGGACCCGCAGTTTAATACAGCAGGACGAGTTGAGGATGTCTATAATGAAAGAGAATACACTGAACGGCGTCAGCCTTCTGGAATGCAACGAACAAGCACATTTTCCCATCAGGAAGCATTCTCAGCCACAAGCAGAACTCCATTTGAAACAGAAGCCCGGCGGTATGAGTGGAAGGAGAAGCCCTTTATTCATCCAGATCGCGAAAGAGAACAATTTCAATCTCCACAAAACCGGAGGTGGAACAACCAAGAAGATCCACAGGTCTTCCGAGATGCCCCTCCCAGGTATAACTCGATGTATTCATCTGGTTCTTTTCAGCGAACGGGACATGCTGCTTACTCTGAAAGGGAGCTCAATGGCCAACAAACCCATTCCTTTTATCCCAGAGGATGGGAGGATAGAGAACATTCACCCACAATGAGCCCAGCAAACCAAAGAGAAAGTCCACCATATTCTCCAGATTTGCCTTCAAATCAGATGCAAAGAAACACCTATCACAGAAACGTTCTGCAGGAGCGTGAACCATATCCCAGGCAAAACCCATGGACCCAAGAAAAACAGGTGCTTGACCTTGACAGAGAGTACAGAAACTCTCCATACAATCCAACTCAACACCATGCATATCCAAAATATTCTATGGAGAATCCAGGCAACCAAAGAAGTAATTTGCCATATGAGGAAATTAACCGGTGGTCTCCAGAAGAACACTCTCCAGTTCGTGGCACAGAACACTTGAGACAAACAGAAAACACCCCATATCGCGTGAACAATGCGTTCGGACCCAGAGAAAGGAATCTGGAGAACCAAGCACCACATTCTCCATTACAAAGCGGCACTCTCCTCCAAAGCAGACCACAGTATCCCGAAAGAGATGTTTGGGTCCCCCAAATGGTGGGCCCATCTGCTCCGAAAGAAACTTCACCCTACTTTAATACCTACCCCACAGACTTCAGGAAAAACCCAGCGCATGCTGAAGACACAGAGGGAGCCACGCATGGGAGAGCACCAATCTCCAGTATTGATATTGCAGAAAGAAGACATCATTCTGACACACTGAGATACCCAGGTGATTACCCAAGAGAACCCAGAACTGCCACCTCACACACAACTGACAGGCACCTGTGCTGTGCAGGTGACTCCCCAGTGCCAAGAGAGAACTTACTGGCACCACTGCAAAGTGCTCCTCGTTTCCAGTTTGCTTCATGGGAGCAAAAAAGAAGCTCGACATATCCAGAGAGCAACCATGCAAAGCATGCCAGGGATGCCCCCTACCCAGCTGGCATACAGTCTAATCACAGGGTTATTTCTCTAAAGACTGGGGAAACAAAATCTCAGAGAGAAAACTTGGATGCATTTGGAGAGGAAATAGCAGGCCTACAGACTGGTCCACCGTGCTCCAAATCACACCTAAGAAAACAGAATGAACCTGAAGCCAACTATGAAACTGGTCTACCTGCAGCTAGGAACACACCTTGTTATGGAAGCAGCATCCGAGGTGATGGACACAATGTCCTTGCTTGGATCGTGGGGGAAAATCAGTCCAAAAGAGAATCTGAAAGGGCAGCTTCTATGAAGTTTGTTCCTGAAAATGTACCACCGCCACCTCAAGGGATCAGAAGTGCAGCTCATGATGGTGAAGATGTTAGGAAAGGAGAAGGCGCAGCACTTGGGTTCAAGAGGACTCCATGCTTTGGAAGCTGGTTAAAGCAGTATTTATCCAGCACAGGAGCTCCATCCGGTGATCAGCAGCACGATCAGTTTTATCCAGATAGCCCATTGCCCACTAGGAAGCCAAACATCATGGTGCCACCTGTACCACAGCCAATCTCTAGTACTGATCCATCTCATGATATAGAAGAAGCACCATTGAAATTCGGATCCCCGGGAGAAGAATTGGCTGAGCAAGCAAAGGAAAGGACACCAGACTGTTTACTGTTCCCAAACAAATGAAATGCTAAAGAACCTCCTTTTTTTCAAGTTTGGAAAACAGCATCTCTAAAAAATGACAACGGCATGCTCATTCAGAGCACAGATGCAGGAAAATGGAACGTACATAATTGCATAATTACAAAGAGGGGGAAATAACAGCTGAATTGTGTAGATAGCTTGTGTAGGTCATTTGGTATTTGGTTTTTCAAACCTCGGCTGGCATTTCACCCTTCAACATTCTAACCTTCAACCTTTCTTCTGGTTTTCTGTAGGACTCAACCAAAATGGGCTCGCGAAATTCTCTAAAACCTAAGCTTACCAGATTTTTTCCCCAATAATTCCAGGAACACTTTTCAACTTCCCCATTCCAGGGATGGATTTTGTCAGGGGACTGATTTGTAAATCAAAGGACTGTCCCCGGGAAACGGGGATGTCTGGTAATCTTACCAAAACCTGTTTGCAGAGGATGGTGAAATTCTTATTAATATATTTCGATTTATTATCTGCCTTCAGGTCCCAGGGTGGGTTACAATAATTTAAAATTCAATATTAAAAACAATTTAAAACAAATTACGGCCATGGGGATAGGTGAGGGTGGGGAAGTTATTTCCCTAAATATTCTCTTTGGAAGCATGCATAATTCAAATGGAGAGAGAGAGAGAGAGAGAGAGAGAGAGAGAGAGAGAGATGGACTATGTAGTTCTGGCAAGCTTCTCCCCTTCATACCTTCCCTCAACATGTTAGTAGTGTGGGACTGGTCTGAGATGTCACAATATGCCCATGTTGAGTGTGTGCAATCCTGCTGGCTCTCTGAATAGGGCCTTATGTATATGCTGGTTTTCCCTTCCCTGCTGGTTTCACTTTGCACAACGCTTTTCAAAACAGTAACACCATCAACGTTATGGAAACATCGGCACAGCTTTTCCTTACTGGGGCGCAAATTACTTGTTTGAAACAAATGTAATCTTCCCCTTCTTTTCTGAACATTTACTTGACATTAAAGTGCATTTATTATGGACACTTTTCCTCCCTTCATGTCTGTGTGGCGCATTTTCCTGGTTCCATTTTGCTCCGTCTCTCATCGCAGAAGATGCCAATTAAACTGTCACAAGTTTAAAGAAGTTCAGAATTCAAAACTGGCAGGGTTTAATGGTGCTCTTAAAATAGCATAATTAACCAGCTTCCATGGAAAACAGCAGTCTCCGTCGCTTCACCAGTGATATGATGTAATATAGTGCCGGAGACAGCAAAGTGGTTTAGTACTACCTTAAAGCCAATTAAATGTAAGAGGTGCTGATTTAATCCAACAATAGAAGTACCAGGATGTCAGTTTACATGGGGATAATGGTCCTTTCTGTCCTTCAGAAGGCAATTAAAATGTTATTTAAGCACACGGGACACTAAATGCACAGGAACACAGGAAACTGCCTAATACATAGTCAGGGAGCTGGCCCATCTACCTTGCTATTGTCTGCTACAGTGACTGGTAGCATCTCTCCAGAGTCCTGGGCAGGTGTATTTATCAGCTGTATCTGCAGATGTTGGGGACTGAACCTGGGATATTGGACACACCAAGTGTGTGCTTTGCCCCCGAGCTATGTGTACACAAACAGGATGGGCTGCAGTCTTGCACACGGTAACAACAATCCACACACAGAGCTGATTTCAATGGACTTAGTTAAACCTAAAGGTGGACATGTCTAGCCTATTCTGCCTTGGATGTCTTGCATTAAGGCATTGTCCTTTTGATACATGTTGTCATGAACACACCTGCCGCAAGTAGAGAAACACAGCATGTGTTAGCAAGCAGTCAGACAGCTGGGAGCAGCCCTCCTCCCTCTCTGACACAGAATGGAATGTTGATAAGGAGTTAGCAGAGAGTGGGAGGGTGAGAAGTCAGCTCGCTCAAGACGCACTAGCAGACTTGCAAAGCAGGAGGAATAGCGTTTCTTCACCGGAAGAGGAGGCAATTAATCATCTGAGCCCAAAGAGTCGACATATTGGAAAGGTATTAGACAGGAAGCAAATCCAGAAATGTAAGGGTCATAGGTTCAGGATATTCTGCAGAACCAGGAGGCATTCTTCAGAAGGGTCAACTGATTCATATGCCGCAGACGTTTGGTTAGACGACCAAGGCTAATTGTTTGCATTGCAATAAATCTTCAAGCTAATTACGACTTGTGCGCTGTGTTATCAAGATGGCAGCCTGGGCTCCTGACACATGTCCCCAAATGGATGTTTGGACTAAAGGTGGGTTTTGTGTCTGAAAACTGGGTGGCTGCTGCCTGCTTCTATGCATGTCTCAATTGGTTTAATGAGACTTATGCCCAGGGGTGCCAACTTGAATCAGATATGGGGAGGGAGGCAAGCCCCACCCTGCATAATTGATCACATGAGGCGATGCACTGATACCATTTGAATGGCAACGTGCATCAACTTTCTGCAGTCCTTTGTGTGGCAGGGGGCCATTTGCAGTACTTGGACACACACACTCCAGGGTAATGAAGATGTTGGTTGATGAAGTGAAAAAGAGGGTCAGGCTTCTGTAGCTTTAATCGTTGAGTGAAAGAGATGATTTCAGCAGGTATAGCTTGCATGAAAAGCTGCACCTGCTCAAGTTCCATCTACTACACAACTGCGAAAGTTGCCAGTGCCTTTTTCCCTTTTGCAACTCATTAAATGCCAAGGTTCCAGCCACCTATGGCTCAAGCAAGGCCTGTGGGCTGGATTGACCCTTAGCATCTCTCCATCTGACTCTTGGGAAGAAGCAGGAGCTTCAGGGCAGAGTATCCGCTTTGCGTGCAGGAGGTCAATCCCTGACATTTCCAGTATGGACGACACTGGGCTGGATGGCCAAATGGCCTGACTCAGGGCTAGATGGCCAAATGGTGAAATTGAGGATGGAAAGTGGTATGTGTAGACAACTCTGACTTTTGCCTTTCTAGAATGGAACTCTACAGAAGTATGAGTCACATCCATTGCTCCACCTACTTTTGCCTCTTGTCATCCCCCCACTACGGCAAAGGTTTTCAACCTTTTTGAGTCCATTACTCAATAATAATAATAATAATAATAATAATAATAATAATAATAATAATTTATTTATACCCCGCCCATCTGGCTAGCTTTCCCCAGCCACTGGGCGGCTTCCAACACAATATTAAAATACAGTAATGCACCAAACATTAAAAGCTTCTCTAAACAGGGCTGCCTTCAGATGTCTTCTAAAAGTCAGATAGTTGTTTATTTCCTTGACATCTGATGGGAGGGTATTCCACAGGCGGGCTCCACTACCAAGAAGGCCCTCTGCCTGGTTCCATGTAACTTGGCTTCTCGCTGTGAGGGAACTGCCAGAAGGCCCTTGGAGCTGGACCTCAGTGTCCAGGTAGAACGATGGGGGTGGAGACACTCCCTTGACGAACTGCATTCTTTCTGCGGCACCCCTGTGGGGCTCAGGGGCCCCCTTGCTTGCAGAGCTGGCAGCCTCTTACCCTTTTTCAAACACCTTTCCTTGTGGAGTGTTCCTTCAGCCTCCTCTCCTCTCCTCTCCCCTCTCCTTGGGAGTCGTGCTGCTGCCACCCCTGGTCTCTGAGCTGCCCTCCCTGCCCCAAAGAGAGGTGCCTCCTCAAACTGCCCCATAAGGGCCTAGGATTTGTCCGTCCATTCCAAACAGCAAGGGCTGGTGGGCTGGCTGGCTGGGCTCCATTGCCTGCTTGCTTGCCTACTCCTCAGCTCCTGGCAACCAGCACCCCTGGCCAGCCCCAGAGGCACCATTCGCCTGCAGAGCTTGTAGCCAAGGCTGCTGCAACAAACAGCTGTGCAGCTCTTTGGGCGGCAGAGACACGAGAGGGCATCAGAGGAGGGAGGGAAGGAAGGAAAAAAAGAGGGACAGAAGCCAGTGTTGCCCATGGCACCCTTGACCACCATTCAAGGTACCCCAGGGTGCCACGGCACACTGGTTGAAAACCACTGCACTACGGTAAGCTGTCTTGAGTCCATATCAGGGGAAAAGGAGGGGTTTACACAAATATATAACAATAGCATTGCACAAAAGAGAACATCGCTGGGAAAGCTAACCCACCCTGTCTTAGAACAACTATCCTCTCCTAGCAAATATATATATATTAAAAGCTCAAGTGGAACACTTCGTTACAAATGTCTACATTGCCACTTTCTCTCAGGGCTGCTTGAAGTATGGGAAGAGGAGCTCCTTGACATGCTCGGTGCCAGCTCAGTAACATGTTCAGGATCTGCACATAAAAACAAGAGGGGAGCAAAATATTACCCTGAACCTTTCTCAACAGCTATAGAAAAGCAGTAAAATCTTATGACAGTCATATGGTTAGTTTTACCATATAACTACCATATACCATCTCATATATCAGTACTGTATCTGTTCATTTCACTTCATTAGCCTCAAGCCTGCTGGTTTGTGAGAAAGTGAGGGGCACTTCCTGTGAGGGAGCCTTGCTGCTCAGTGGCACTTTCTTTGTATGCAGAAGCCCCTAATTTTAATCCTTGGCATCTCCCAGCAGAGTTGAGAATATCTCCTGTTGGAAACCCTGGAGAACCTCCACCAGCTAGTATAGATTAGGTTCAGACCCTTTGGCCTGCCAGCTGTTGCTGGACTACAACTCCCATCAGCCCTAGGAGCAGTCCTAGTATCTGGTAGTCCATGCCCAATGACAAGGGATGATGGGAGTTGCAGTTCAGCTATGTCTGGAAGGCCCAGGTTTCCTACATCTGTACTGAGTTAGGTGGACCAATGGGCTGACTCTGTCCGAGGCAGTTTCTCTATGTTCATTGCATTACAAAACCAAGCAGTCTTTCACAGAAACATTTGGAAGATTCTGTGCTCAGATCCCCCTTGTGAGCTTCCTGTAGGAAGTTCATAAGACCAGAGCTATGGACTGGTAATCCTAGTTGCTTCCAGTCTTGTCACAGTAACCATGCAAAGGCAAGCCAGCTGTTCTGCTCTTCTAGGGAAGATGACTTAGGAAAGGACTTCAGCCCTGTGGTTGGGGACTCTGACAACTAAGCATGCAGCATGAGCCCCTCCTCATGAGTTAGCTCCCCAAACATCCAAGCTCCCTCATGTAATCCCGCACTGGAAATACCAAGAGGCACACAAGGAGGATGCTGAATGTCAGAGATGCACACAGTTCCAAGCTAGCACAAGGCCCCTTTGAGTCCACTCCACTCTCTGTTAAGGGGGGTACAGCTTCAGAAGTCATCAACTCCTCCATCAGGACAGGAGGTAGAGATGTGGAACCCATGGTCCTCCAGATGTTACTGCTCTCCAACTCTTGTTGTCCCTGACAATGCTGGTTTGGGCTGATAGGGTCTAAGAATATCTGGAGGACCACAGGTTCTCCATCTCTTCTAGAAGACCTCATCTGAATGCCACACTCTCTTGAAACAACATGGGCTGTATTGCTGCCAGCTAGGCCCCTCTGGATTATGCTTAGTGCCCAAGTATCCTGCCACTGGAACAGGCAACTTCCTTATCACTTCAATACATGGCTTTCTCCACCAACCTAACAGGTATGCCACTCTTTGTCTTTCAATATGGCTGTTGCATTTTTATTATAATTACTGCATGTTCCCCAACTCCTGACTCAATTTGGTTTTGACACTTGCAAAAGATTCCACACCATACACCAAATGTGACTTACTTGGTCCTTTGTTTTCCCATGCTCATTCCCCAAATGGAAGTTGTCCTTCTCTGTAATGCCAAGCTTACTAGCAAGATGCCTCCAGTTTCTTTTTCTTGTGGCTATCTCTGTGGCCACCTTAACAAGTTGCAGGTCACTCAGTCCTTCTTTATCCTGAATATCTGCAGTGAACTGCGAAAACAAAGTGGATTATTAGAGAACTGCATTCCATGGGTGAGCCACATGGTCTAGATGGACTCAGCTTCTGGTTAGAACTTTATTCTGATTGGTTAACAACATAAAGTTATATTTTAAATGACCTTGCTAAGCGGAAACCCATTAAACTAAACAGTAGCCATATTATTAAAACTTCTGGGGAGTTATCAGGTTTGCATCTAACAGCCTTGTATATTTCTCTTTTGCTCCCTTCACACTCTGTGAAAAAACAGAGCATGTAGAATGATGTACAGTGGTACCTCTGGTTACATACTTAATTCGTTCTGGAGGTCTGTTCTTAACCTGAAAACGTTCTTAACCTGAGGTACCACTTAAGCTAAGGGGGCCTCCCGCTGCTGCCGCACCACCAGTGCGCGATTTCTGTTCTCATCCTGAGGTAAAGTTCTTAACCTGAGGTCAGGGCCGTCTTAACCATTGGCGCCAGGAGTGCGGAGCACTTGGGTGCTGGGCTCCCAGGGGTGCCAGGCCGAGAGTCTGGGGCTCGAGAGTTGGAGTCTGGGAAAGAGCCTCCCCATCGGAGCACCGCAGCAGACCCTTCTGCTGCTGGCGGCTCTGCACCACGAGTTCAGGGGCAAGCGAGTCAGTGAAGTGCTGAGGCGGTTGGCCAGCCGGCCGGCTCCGCCCTCCTGCGTGCCTGGGATTGGTGTAGGGCCATGGAGAGGCCCACCCAGCGAATGCTGCTCACACCATGAGGCTCCCAGCTTTGCTCAGTCGTCGATACTGACGCTTCAGGCTGGTTTGTTGCGCTGGGCTGGGGGGGGGGGGCACTGGGAAGATCTTTGCACCCTGGCGCCGCATATGCTTAAGACAGCCCTGCCTGAGGTACTACTTCTGGGTTAGCGGAGTCTGTAACCCAAAAGTGTTTGTAACCCAAAGTGTTTGTAACCTTAGGTACCACTGTAATAGGGCTGTGCTTCTGACCCCGCCCAAACCATGTGCAGCTCCTCCCATTCATATCATTCATGAAATTGCATGGGTGCCTCTGCATGTAGTTACTGGCTTCCTCAGCTCCTGGAACCTCACACCGTAGATGACGGGGACATAGGGAGAAACAGCTGTGTGTCTGGGCAGGTCCAGATGTGTGGGCCCACTGCAGCTTTCTAAGCACTTTGTCCCTTCATGCAAGTAACTGTTGGCTGCTTTTGGCAAAACGGTTGGCAACATCTCGCTTTGGATCACAAGACAAGATGGTATCCAAAATGCTATTTCAGAATGTTCCGCTGAGTTCTTTTTAAAAGCTATGATTCCATAGGAACAGGTCAAGAGTCTACATGGACATAGTACTGGGATTTCCACAAGACTTGAGACATGTTCCATATGCTCTCCATGCAAACAGCCCTAACTGCCATTTCTAGACTACTGCATCTCAAGCCCTCGGGTCAGATTAAGTGTACTTCAAATAGATACACAAATCAAAAGCAGACGATTTAGAATTTATACAAAATTGACAACGATCAAAAGCATCCAATTTAGAATTGTACTCTCTCTCACGCACATCCTTCTGAATTAATTTGATCTTTCAAAAGCCAGACCAATAACAATGCCATTCAGAAGGCTGCTAAGCCTTGGCATTTTGCGGTTTTCTGTATTTAACAGATACGAGCTTTGCAAATATGTGGACTTATTAGAATTCTGGAAAGAGATGTTGACTGTTCTCATATTGCTGGTTGGATGCAGAGATATTAAAAGTCCAACAGATATAATCTTGTTACGTGTTACGTATAATATGCCATGTGAATATTCTTTAATATAGATTGGTAACCACTTTCTTTTCTCCCACAAATTATTATTAGTGAAAAGTGACAACTTTTTTTTAAAAAAAGGCAAATCTTAAAAATAAATCATAATGTCTACTTACACTCAGATAAGAAGTAGGATGCTCAATTTGTGTCAGATTTGGAGGTATTATTGGAAAATCTAGCGTAGATTTGACTATTTCTTCTGAAAAGGATAGAACCCAGGCAACAAACATATCTTCAGAGATATACCCTAAGGAGAAAATGTTCTTCTTACATTAATGCTATTTATCTGCAAATCAATGGGTGCTATCCTGTAACTGAAGTTACTACATATCCGTTAGTGGCAGCCCCACACAGAGCACGTTACTGTAGCCCAGTCTGGAAGTTCCCAAGGCATCATGGATATTCTACTACTAGGGAAGGTTGGTTTTCAAAAGAAGTGCTCTGATCCAAAGCTCTTCAGATATTCAGAGCTGGAGAAACGACTCCTAGGAAGAGCAGGACTCCCTATTCACTGAATTGTCAGGGGCAATAGCTGCACATGAGTGCAATGAGGACAGGTAAATATTTTTATTTGGAATTGTCATGAATAGGGAAGTCGTGGATGCAGGAAAGCTGTTTGCATATTGAGGTTCTGCATAGAAAATAGCCTCTGGATCACAGAGTAATTTATGTATTTGCATAATCTTCACAGAACTCTAGCCCAATGGTTGCCATCAATTTGATTTGAATTAATTTTATAATGAAATGATTTTAGAATGTTGTGTTATTTTATTGTTGTTAGCCCGGCTTCAGCTGGGCAGGGCGGGATATAAATAAAAAATTATTATTATTATTATTATTATTATTATTATTATTATTACTATTACATACATAAATACTTACTGCAAATTTATGTATGTAAAGAACCAGCAGTGACGGTATATGGTGCTTTGGTTTTAAAATAATAAACACGATCTAGCCATAGTTAAGCACTTTTAAGCCCCATTGGTTTCAGTGGGGAGAAAGTGAGTACATTCTTAATTGTCTCATTGGAATTAACAGGAACAGCTTGACTTCAGTTGAGTCATGTAAAAGCAAAATAATCCTGGAAACCACATCTCTTTGCAAACTCCCCCTCATTTCTGTTTGCCACATAACGAAGAATCCACAAGATGGTGCTGTGTCACATCCTTTATGGAAAAAATACATTGTTTTTGATCTTCTTTCAGTCAATTTAAGTTTCCTGTTAACATGGTATCCTATACATAATGGACTCTGGAATGCACATTTCTTCAATCAATATTCTCAAAAAGTCAGCAAACTACCTTGGTTGTCTTTATCCACTTCCTTGAGGAAAGTAGCAGAAAGTTCATCAATGGCGCTGCAACTTTGCATAGGATGTAAGTCATGCAGCAAATGCCTGAGTTGTTCCTTGCCAACTATGCCAGAGAATAATGTTTGGTATAGTCCTAAGCAAGGGAGATGAAAAACAAACTGGAGGTTATTTTCTAAATCTGCTCCAAATATTTTTCCCGTTTTTATTATTAGTTAGAATTACTGGCCATTTTGGAGAAGTAAAAAATCCTGTTGTCGTCGTCCCCCTCTCCCCAAAATTACTGATACTTCCACCTTTCAAGATTATTCACATGGGGAATTCCAACCAGTCATGGATCACAGAGTGAACAGGATGATTTTGTGCCATGGATTCCATCTAGCAAGTTGCTAGGCAGTAGTGGAGGCTAAAATATTGTGGGTACAGGACTGCAATCTTGGGTAAAAAGTCCGTCTAGATCTCTGAACATTTTAGACCAGGGGTCAGCGAAATTTTTCAGCAGGGGGCCGGTCCACTGTCCCTCAGACCTTGAGGTGGGGGGCGGACTATATTTTGGGGTGGGAGGAAATGAACGAATTCCTATGCCCCACAAATAACCCAGAGATGCATTTTAAATAAAAGGACACATTCTACTCATGTAAAAACACCAGGCAGGCCCCACAAATAACTGACAGATGCATTTTAAATAAAAGGACACATTCTACTCCTGTAAAACATGCTGATTCCTGGACCATCCGCGGGCTGGATTTAGAAGGTGATTGGGCCAGATCCGGCCTCTGGGCCTTAGTTTGCCTACCCATGTTTTAGATGGGGCAGGAAGTCATAGATGGGGCACAATGATGTTAACCAGTAACCTGGCATCAACAGTCAGGTTCTGAAGACCTTTCCACATCACACTATGGAATCTGAAGAAACCAAACAGCACCGCCACAGAAACTACTTCTCTCTTGCAAGTAACCAGTTTTAGCAGGAGTTGCCTATTCACCAAGAGGCCACTGTAGACACAGCTTTGGGAACAGGACAAGGAGGTGCAGCAGTGGCAGTGGGTGAATAATTTCTTGGAGACTGGATCCACTGCCCATATGGATCCTGCTGCCCAAGGTGGTCACTTCACCTTGCCTCTTGGGTGGGCTGGCCCTGGGTCTAGCCCACAGCCACTCTCTGCATCTCCTCCCTCCTCTGTGGTAGTGGCTTCAATCACGGATTTAATGGGACTTTGGTCTGAGGAAGCAAGGAAAACAATCTTCTCTCAAGTGTATTTATCCAATACTACACAGACAGAAGAAAGGAGATTTAGCCAAAAAGGGTTCAAGAAGAATTGACTTTGGCCTCAACGCAAATACAAGCTTAGCATTCACAATATTGTTCTCTGGTGACAATATCAGAATGCCACTTTTATAAAGCTAAACTCCTGTGTACCAATGACACTTACAATCCGGAGCACCCTCTGCCCCACCAATTTTGTTAAGGAAAAAAGAAAAGCATGCACTTGGGAAATCAATAAATCTTTAGATGTGCGTCATTATCATTTTTATGAGTTCGATGAAATCACAGATGCTGTATCCTCTTCATTTGGGATAATTGCATTGTTTGCATGCATCACGGGAATTAGAGTGGAATGACGGTAATTTATTGATTTGAACAAAAGGGCTTACCACTCATGTGGTAAAAACAAACAAAAAGATATTGGCTGGTTTAAAAGCCAGATGTGCCCCAAAATCCTGTCAATAACTGATGTTTCTAAGAACCTTGATTTGTTCTTAAGCAAAGCCAATCTGCAAAGGGGGTTCTCTCAAGTTTCCCATGTTGGAGCAAGATAATTGAGCTAAGGGGCAGGATCTCAAAAGATACAAGAACTGTGTATGATTACTCTTGAGCTCAAACCTGACACTTTTTCTGTGGGCATGACCAGTGCTATTTTACTAGAAAAGGAGGTGCCAGAACTCACAATGAACACCTCCTTTATTCTCTTAGAATGGCAATGGCACCCACCTGAAAGGTGCCAGAACTGAGTTCTGGCTGAAAAAAAACACACCCTAGGCATGGCATTGCTGATGTTGGCAAGGGCACAAGCTGATCTTTAAAGCCCTAAATGGCCTCGGTCCAGTATACTGTACCTGAAGGAGCGTCTCCAGCCCCATCATTCAGCCTGGACACTGAGGTCCAGCACTGAGGGACTTCTGGCAGTTCCCTCACTGCGAGAAGTGAGGTTACAGAGAACCAGGCAGAGGGCCTTTTCGGTGGTAGCACCCACCCTGTGGAACACCCTCCCGTCAGATGTCAAGGAAATAAACAACCATCCAACTTTTAGAAGATATCTGAAGGCAGCCCTGTTTAGGGAAGTTTTTAATGTTTGAAGTTTTATTCTGTTTTTAATGTTCTGTTGAAAGCGGCCCAGAGTGGCTGGGGAAACAAAGGCCCTAGCATGATAGAAAGGCATTCATTTTTTTAAATTTTATTTTAAAATGGTTTGCAAGTAACTTTAACACACAATGGTGGATCCAAACTAAGGAAACTGTACTTCATTCCCATTGAGATCATTGGGCCAAGTGAGCCATGATGTAAGTAAGCTCCATTGATTTCAATGGAAACTTAGAGAAATTAAAATGCAGTGTGATCAGCTCTCTGTTTACTTGTGAGTATTCTATCCTTTCTATTAATTGCTTTATTCAGCTGCCTGAATCTTCCAGCATTGCTAAAATGTTGCCATACTCCCAAGCTTCTCTTTTCTATTTCTCTTCCCCACAGCTCAGTTTTCTTCATTGAAAAACAGCCTTCAACAGAGGATATCTAGATTACTGAAGTGTGAATCTCCTTGCAAGCCTGGCAGTAATCCAAAATTCCTATTAATTTGGAATATAAGAGTCAATTTCATGGTTTAAGTCTCATGATGCAAGCCCACATTTCAACGCTGGTCAGAGATACCAGGCTGTGTCGCAAATACTGCGGACTGATGCTCTGCCCTACTCAGAAATGCTGGGCCTCGCTAACAAACCTTATCAGGGATTCTCAAATAGCCACCCTATAGAATCAAGCAATGCCTAACAGGGACTGATGAATCTATTTTTGATGCTATTATTCTGTGACCAGAGTTAGTACAGTCGGGCTGATGAATTTTTATTCGGACGTCAGCTGCTAGCTACACATCTGAATAATTCTTCAGCCTGCAGAAAAGATGCATTAGTATCTGTCATGGCCCTAGGGGGGCTCTGTAGCTATCTGTTTTTGTTGCTGTTTCATTGTCACAGATTTGCAAGAATCCAAGCAAGCTTCATCTTATTCCAAGAGAAAAGAAAACAATCACGGAATCTAGCATCCCAAAACTACAAAAGTGTTATTACTGAGGTGGATCCTCACTGCTCCTTGTGGTGATCACACAGGGTCCCCAGACGTTTGACAGTGTATTGATCCCTGTGCCACCACTGTGATTGCTTTGTTCGCTGCCACCAACCCGCTTCTCTCAGGTACACACGGAGTCTTAGGCAGTTGTTAATATTAACAAGTTTATTTTATAGGCATGAACAAGTTTATGGTTTCAGTTAATTTTTCTTGGCAGTTTCTTCATCTTAGTTTATTTAGTGACCTATATGTTCCTAACAACTTCAAACCGATTATCCCAACTATCTATCTGACTCCACCTAACAGTTCCTCTCACTCTCTCACAACACAACTCGACCAATCCACAGACTTAACCTCCCTCTTCCTTCTCCAACTCCCAACTCTCAACTAACTTCCACACAACTCCAACTCTAACTCTAACTCCTCCTATCAGTTTCTCTCTGGCCAATCACTTCACACTCATTTAACCCTTCCCTCATGACCCACCTAGGAGGCAAACACCACACTCCTTAACATTTCCCCATCAAGCATCTAGTGCGGCTGTTAACAATTTGATAACTAAGAACATCCTAGTCTGATCTATCACCCATGTGTGGATCAATAGCTGCAGCAAACAGCTTCAAACACAGTCATGGGTCCCTAAAGCATGCAAGCCGCACAGCAACGACCCTTGCTAAAAAGAAAGAAGTAGAAATCCTGAATTCTAGTCCCTACCATTCCTTCATTAATATGTTTTCCTGTCAATGATGGTGATGTGAGGTCTTTAATATATTATTTAATATCTTCAGACTCACTGCTTCAGTACATGAAAGTTTAAAGCCCTACGGACATGTTCTAGAATGAAGTGAACCACTCATAAGTCTTTGACGCTGACCTAGCTAGGAAGATCCAGGTGTCTTCTTATTATATGTTGATATATGAGGAGAAATGCACCAAAATTGAGTGAATATATGGTATAGGAGGAACTAGTATAGTGGTACCTCAGGTTAAGAACTTAATTCGTTCTGGAGGTCCATTCTTAACCTGAAACTGTTCTTAACCTGAGGTACCACGTTAGCTAATGGGGCCTCCCGCTGCCGCTGCAACACTGCCATGCGATTTCTGTTCTCATCCTGAAGCAAAGTTCTTAACCCGAGATACTATTTCTGGAAGGACAGATCCTGAAGCTGGAGGCTCCAATACTTTGGCCACCTCACGAGAAGAGAAGACTCCCTGGAAAAGACCCTGATGTTGGGAAATATTGAGGGCACAAGGAGAAGGGGATGGCAGAGGACGAGATGGTTGGACAGTGTTCTCGAAGCTACCAGCATGAGTTTGACCAAACTGCGGAAGGCAGTGGAAGACAGAAGTGCCTGGCGTGCTATGGTCCATGGGGTCACGAAGAGTTGGACACGACTAAACAACAACAACAACTATTTCTGGGTTAGCGGAGTCTGTAACCTGAAGCGTCTGTAACCCGAGGTACCACTGTACTAGGCATATTTACTTGGGCAGGAGTGGGGAAACTCAGGCTCAGGAGTCAAATGCCCTTTGTATCTGCCACTCATGACTCTTCCCAGGCCACACTCCTGGTTGGCCCTGCTTTGCTCCTTGATTGTTTCTGTCTGGCTAGAATGTCTCATCTCATCGAGTCATAGAGTTGGAAAGGACCCCGAGGGTCATCTAGTCCCAGTGGCATTGCTGGCAACATCAACCCTGCCATGTGGGAATCCCTCGCAGATGACCACAGTGCCTGGAGACAGGCAGTAAAGTTGTGTAAACAAAGTAGTGGCCAGAGCAGAAAGGACCGCTGGGAGGAGAGCAGAGAGAAGGAACGCCGTGATGCATCTGCAGCAGTACAACTGGATACCTTCATCTGCCCCAGCTGCAACAAAACATCTCTTCCACATCAGTCTCTACAGCCACAGCAGGCGCTGCAACTGTCCAACAGCTTGAACTCGCCCTGAAAGGCACACTCCTCTACTGTCTCCCCAGACAGATGGATGCCCACAAATTACCATATTTTTTGCTCCACAAGATGCACTTTTTCCCACCTAAAAAGTAAGGGGAAATGTCTGTGCGTCTTATGGAGTGAATGTGTGGTCGGTCGCTGGCTCCATTTCTGGCCCCGCCCCCTTGCCCAGGCCTCCATTGTTGAATGTTTTGCAGATGGAGGCTGTTTCTTTCCCCAGCGACATGTGACTGACTGATTAGATTATCAGTCTGGAAATTGTAGAAATGGCTCCCTTTCCTTTCCTAAAGAAGCTGCAGAACTGTGAGTTGAACCCCATAAAAACAGGATTTTTTCCATTTGCAAAGTAAGCTCAACAGCTTTGAGCTGATCCTCAAAAAACCATGGCTTTTCCCCTTTGCAAAAGAAGCTGCACAACTGTGAGCTGACCCCCCCAAAAAACGGGGCTTTCCCCCTTTCCTCCTCTAAAAACTAGGTGCGTCTTATGTCAGTCTTATGGAGCGAAAAATACGGTATTTATATACTGAGTACTGTAAAATCTATATTTATGCTATTTTTCTCTCATATACCTACCATGTCCATAACGTCTGTGTGTTTTGTTTGTTTGTTTTTCCTCTTTTTCTAAGATGTATATCTGTTGAATCTTTTTTTAAAAAAAAAATGACAATGCCACCCATTTCTACTCACAACTACTCTGTAAGGTAAGTTAGGTGGATCTGGTCTTCCAGCATCTAGTCCAACACACTAAGTAGTCATTGGACCACACTGGCTCTCAAATGAAGTTTGATGGACAGGCTTATAATGAAAGACATGATCCTTCAGATATCCCGGTTCTAAGCCACTTAGGGCTTTACATGTCATAACCTATAGAAATCACACAACTGAAGTTACTCTCAAGAAATTCATGTCCATATTTTTCAATCAAAGCTCCTTTCTCCCATGACTGTAGGCGAAATAATTTTAGAAAATGCTGTGAGATAAGAACTGGATTACAGTCTTTTGTTTCACAGAGAAGGCCAAGCCCCTAGAGCTATATCATTTCTGTAAAGCATTGGGTGTGTGCCTGGGGCTGGGGTTTTGAGAAGAAAGGAGCAGTTATTCCTGTTTGGTTGTTTTTAAACAAAATGATTTAATAGCAATAATGGTCGTTCCAGCAAAGGATTGTCCAGCAGCCAGCTGGAGGTAATAGCCCAAAACAAAGCAAAATTCCAGAATATCAGTTTCCCCCATCTGGCCATTAATCTGCAGGAAATGCACTGTGTGCTGTAATTGCTTTAATTAATCAAATGAACTCTGCACTTCAAAACTGGTATTCCTGGGTTTTTCAATTGAGACAGCTAATCCCATCAGGTATTTCAAAAGCAAAACCTTTCAGCACTTCTTCACTCCTTCCAAGCCTGGGTAATGAATCAATAATTTCATTTTGAATGCAGAGCAGCTGAACGTGGGCAACAGATTTATACCTACAGCAATGTGATGCCTGAGTATAATGTTATTCAACCTGTTTCTTGGATTTCCCAAGAAGGCTAATCCAATAGAATTTGTTATTAACCAACTACAGGAGGAGACCCTCCCTGGAGCTTGAAGAGGACCTCTGTAAAGTAGAACATATAGTCACCTTACAGGGCAGCAGGGGAGAAGAGAGGATGATAATTTCATGAACTAAGATTACCATTTTAGGATCCAGCCCCATGCCAAGGAAAGAGAGTTGATGTATAAAATCATTCTGATAAAAGTCCTGATCTAAATCTACAGCAGAATGGACTAAAACAACCTAATGCAATACACATGAGAAAGTGAGTAAACCCTGAACTACAAGCCAGTAATGAATTAGTATGCAAAAAGCAAGTAAACTAGAAAATCCTGTGGCTTCAATCTCTACTCACTCATCTGGAAGGAAGTCCCATTGAAATAAATGGGACCTGTGTCTGAAAACCTGTAGATGCCATCAAAAAGTAAATGGCATTTTCCATTCCAAGAGACACAAGACACAACTTTTCATGAATACTAAACTACAGAGAAAATTGATAGTGATCCCTGGAGAACAAAATACTGGATAGAAGAATATCCCCTGACAACACGACAAAACTACCACACACGACTGCTTCTGTATAATCATCCCACACAAGCAAGCAAACCTCCCTGGACTTGACCGGAGTTCGGCTGATTTACAAACGCAAAGCCCATATCTTACTCAGACTCTTAGTCTGCCAATAGGTTGCAGACTGCAGTACTGAAATAGTCATACATTCATTCTCATTTGCAGCACAGGGCATGTGCTGATTTGATGTCCCAGGCCATAAACTTGTCCACAAGGAGGCAGGAATTGGGCTACAACCAATATGGGTGCAACCACCTATACAAATCTTCATTGTTGAATAGATAGGTCTTTTTCCTTTGCTCTTTCTTCCAAGGCTATACCTTGCTGTGTATTCAATTCATTCATTTATTTTTTTGTCATAATATAGTGCTTGCTTGGTCTATTCTGCATGGTCTCTGATCTGGCTTTTTTTGTTTGGGCTAGAAGATAACCCTGTAGAAGATTCTTTAAGTACTTAGAACATAAGAAGAGCCTACTGGATCAGGCCAATGGCCCATCAAGTCTAGCATCCAGGTCTCACAGTAGCCAGCTAGGTGTCTATAGGAAGCCAGTAAGAAGGATCTGAGCACAACAGCAACTGAGACTTCCTGCTTCTTGTAGAGATGGACCATAGCCATCAAAGGTAGCAGCCTTTGATGGATGACAAACACATTTATTTGAGTTGTGATGGTGTCATGACTAAAGCCACAATTCTGGAAGACGCTTCAAGATGAATCTCTTGAAATGTTTAGATTTTTTTCAACCTTCTTTACTGGTGTTCTGATAACAGTAAGGACTTGTGAGATAACACACATCAGACAGAGGTTTATGCATTAATAGCATGTTCTACAACTACATTCCTATTGAATGCAGAGAATACAATAGGTGGCTTTTATTTTTTTAAAAACTAGTTTTGTGAGTGAAATATCAGTCTTAATCATTTCCTCAGTTATTATTTCCTCAAGAACATTAACCCTTGATTGGGTATCATATAGATTCATCATAATGACTGTTGGATAAATCTGTCAATTTAAGCTTCTCTCAGTTTCTTATTTTCCCAGTCTTGTTCAGTTCTCCATATTTCCACATTCAATTGTGATTTGTTTTTAAAACTCTTGAAAATTCACCAGCATTTTAGGGTGAATTTTTTTCCTTATGTACACAGGTTTGATGTAGTTCTGCCTAATATACATTTTTTTGCAAAGTGCATAATGTAATGCATTTTGTGTTATTTTCATCTATTTCTGCATTTTTATGCAAACTTTCCCCTGGTAAATGCACATTTGTGCACATTAGTTTGTGTACAAAATTCAGAGAGATGCAAAGTTCAAAGGATGGCTCCATTTTGGTTCATGCACTGTTTCAGAAAGTGTGAATATGGCAGTTTCCCCTTAAAATGCGAATTGAAATGGATTTCTCCTCCCTCCTTAGATATGACATGAATGGATCTCTCAGTAGCCTAACCTTATTATATGTTTAACAGCGGTAAGACGGAAAGGAAAAAGTCTAAAGGCATATCTGCTTCTTAAGTATATTCCAGCTGTTATCTTACCCAGCTAGGGACAGTATCTTAACATTTGTTGTGACAGCAAATAAGAGCTCAAGATCAGATGCCAGCATACTCTACAAGGATAATACTGTGCCGTGCGAGGCCTCTGTCGAATGTGTCAGCAGATAGTGTCTACTGCAAGATTTAACACTGAAACTAACGGAATGTTGTGCTTAAGAGCAATTGAATAAACAGAGAGGACTAATATAAATCTTGGAATTATGTCTTACCTTTTACTTTAGTCTCCAAGCTGCTTTTAGATAGCCAGGACAAAGCATTACAGTAAGTCTGGAATGTTAACTGGTCACCATCCGTGACAGGAATTTGCTTTAACAACTGAAACAAACAGACAAACTTATTCAAAACCAAGGAGATAAATGATTTCTCTATCTTAAATACAGTGGTACCTTGGGTTCCATACACTTCAGGTTCCATACGCTTCAGGGTACAGACTCGGCTAACCCAGAAATATTACCTCAGGTTAAGAACTTTGCTTCAGGATGAGAACAGAAATTGTGCTCCGGCGGCGCAGCAGCAGCCGGAGGCCCCATTAGCTAAAGTGGTGCTTCAGGTTAAGAATAGTTTCAGGTTAAGAACGGACCTCCGGAACGAATTAAGTACTTAACCCGAGGTACCACTGTATTTTTCTCCCTAAATTTCCACGCAGGGCCAGCCATAACATTAGGCATAGTGAGGCAATCGCCTCAAATGACAGGTGTTTATGGGGCGGCAGCAGCAGCCATCCAACCACTCTTCCTGAGCCCCCTATTTGTTCTCCTCTGTCAGAAGATACAGCTGTGTGTGCCGCACGGACTGTCTACCTTCCTGAACCCCCAAATATTAGCAAAAGTCTCTTAGTACTGAGCGATCCATTGTGTATTGATGACATTGTTTTCCATGCAGAGCAAGACGCTCAGCGCAATGCAAATATCTGCATTCTCCGTTGGCTACATGCTCAGGATTGATGAACCCAGTTTTTGCTATAGTACACATATAACTAACAATTAAGCTCCTTATTTTGGAGATTTATACCATCATCACTGTGTAAGCTTGAGAATGAAAACAATATTTGCCAATTTCTTCTATGTGAAGTGACTGGCAGCAGCTTTGACTGTTGCACCAATTATGCTTTGCACATATCTATTTTAAGAGTACAGCACATGCATTCCCCTTGCCACAGGAGGGAGCACTAGAATCAAATTTTAAGCAAGCAGCATTTCCTGCCTCTTTGCTTCCTTTCATTAAATAGGTTAACCAAATATATTAAAAAGCACCAGGTTGTCAACTGCAACTGACTTCAAAACATAATTATTTATATTACTTGCCAATTAGCAGCTCTTTGTTCTCTTAAAGACTCATCATGTTTCAGAATATAAAAATATGGTTACCGTATTTTTTGCTCTATAAGACTCACTTTTTCCCTCCTAAAAAGTAAGGGGAAACGTGTGTGCGTCTTATGGAGTGAATGCAGGCTGCACAGCTATCCCAGAAGCCAGAACAGCAAGAGGGATTGCTGCTTTCACAGTGTAGCGATCCTTCTTGCTATTCTGGCTTCTGAGATTCAGAATATTTTTTTTCTTGTTTTCCTCCTCCAAAAACTAGGTGCGTCTTATGGTCTGGTGCGTCTTATAGAGCGAAAAATACTTATACGTCTTAATTTTTCATCCCACCTTTCTTCCAAGGATTCCAAAAATTGTAGAATTGGAAGGGTCATTGAGGGTCATCTAGTCCAACCCTGTGCAATGCAGGAATCTTGCATTATTTTCTTGCCCCCCCCCCATATTTAATCTTCACAACAACCCTCCAAGGTTGGTTAAGCTGAGTGGATAAAAACCAAAACAAAAGTGTTGTTTCTACAGCAGCAGGAACATAGGAACAGGGGAGAGAGAATCACTGCTTTCTCATATAAAATATTGATTCTATAGATTGGTTGCTATGCACATTTCTAACACTGTCTTCCTTGGGGGGTCACTGCTGAAAAATACTTATAGTATATCATCTGGATGATGTGCTGTAACTATTCTTCAGAAATTGCCCCTGAGAGAGAACTCGAGTTTAAAGTCTCCAATATATAGAATAAATATTCCTTATCATTAATCAGCGACTTTCCTGTTTCTTTTGTTCCACTTTCAACCGCCAACTGCAAATCTTCGCATTCTTAATCTGTGGAATGAAGGCAAAAACTTTTATGCCTTCGGCCACATGTGTTTTCTCCTGGCTGCCAATATAGTAGGCTTACAGTTCCAAGTTTTTAACGATGCGTAACAATTACTGGAGGTTCTTCTCATACTTGCAAGACCTTTTGCATCGCACACATTCCTGCAACTGGGTTCTGTGAATAGCTAGTTCTGTGAGTAGCGAGCAAATTTCTAAGGAATGTTCAGGGATAAAGGCTGACTTACTGTACCTTTCAGAGGGCCTGGAATCTCCATGGAAACACCACTACACAAGGACCAGACTGGCAAAGGAAGAAAAACCATTGCTGGAACAAACTCCAGAAGGCAGTGAGGTTGATGAGTCTTAATGGCTGTGATCAGCAACCAGCAAGACTTTTTCACATTTTTATTATTCTTTTAAGAAGGGGGAATACTGTCCTTGACCACCTTGTCTGTGAAGTAAGCTAATCCCCCACTTCAGTCCCTGAAATTCTTAGAAAATTCTCCTGCTCAGTCACAGTTTGGAGATGGGTTTTCTTTCCATTTCGCTATTAGTTTGACCAAAAATATCAGGCTGGCTGTAATAAAAAATGTACTATTTTCATACTTTCATTGCAATTAGGTTCTCCCAAAAGACATTCTATCTGTTGCAGAAATTCCACTTGTGAAGTGCAAGCATATTGTTTATTGCCTCATAAATAAACCTTTGTCTATATAGAGATATATGTTTATTTTCATAGAACATTGTCTATTTTACAGTGTGTGTTTTTTTAATAAAAATAATAATATTGTAACCCACCCTGGAACCTTATGGTGAAGGGTGGGTAAGAAATCTAATAAATATCATATTTTTCTTGGCTTCCACTGCAAATGTTCTCCTGTGGGGCATCCAAGGCCAAGCAAGGCTTTCCCCCCTCCTTGGACAAATCCCTGTTTAAAATCCCCAAGAAAACTTTCTTTAAAAAGCAGGAAGTGGAAGTGTTATCAAAGCATTTAGTCCAATAGATGCAAGCATTCAAGCTGTATGATCTCATTCAAAACATAAAAGAAAACAAGACTTTTTTTATTTAAAAAAACCTAAACTCCACCCTGTTGGAGTCGAATGGAGGACGTACGAGTACCACATGCCTGCCTGGATAACACTTTAATAGAGTCTAAGAGTCTCTAGGAGGTGGACAACAATTCTCCATCTTTTTCAAGGACGTGATCAGAGAACAAAAAGCAGGACTAGGACTGTGACCACAGAATTCCAAGTAGAAGCTTGAATCTGAATTCCCCTGGAATGAAGAATCCAGCCCTGAAACAACGAAAGCCTTTGGGAAAAGGTGACCACCCACCTCTTATGGCAGGAGCCATAAGTCCATAGAGATGGCGAGAAGGGAAGCTAGTGCAAAGCGAACAAGGGAAGCTTATTCAAAGATAAGGATTCCATTCTCCCTATTACACACATTTGGTTTGAATGAAATACGGTAAAATGTTGAGCCATTAGTTAACTCTGGAAGGCTTACATCTTCCTAAGGTTGTCCAGGTGACAACAGAACACAAACGAGAAGTAGGATGCACACAATTTCCTGGCTCCCAAACTGGCTGTTGAGCTCTATAGTAGCCATGACAAGCAGGCCGGGATCATAACATATACCCTTTCTAATCTAATGCTATTTGAAGGAGGTAAAGAGGTAAGTCTCGCCTCATGTCATTGTAGTTCATGTGTGGCTTGGCTTATTCTCTGTTGCAATGCAAGCAACTGTTCACTATCACAAAGTGAAATTCACAATTTCTGCATGACAGAAATAAGAATGGTCCTTTCCCTAGTAAACAAACTCTCTGTGTACCGATTTTTGGACTTTCACAGCAGACGGAATCCTGTTGAAACCCCTTGAGGCTGGAACATCTTATAAATATACAATTGATCCAACAACATTGAAATGCTGTTGCTCTTCTGCATGACCTTGATTTGCGGCAGGTTTATAGAATTATGAACCTGTGGAAAAGTTCAACTATGTTTTTTCCGATATCTTTGTTTTCAATCGCAGGGTGGATCTGTAGGCTGATTGGCCCTGGAGCTTTTCTGTATCTCTAGAAAGAAACAACTTCTTGGCTTCACAGACAGCAAAGCAATTATAAATTCCTCAGACTCTAATTAAAAACCAGATAGGTTTCCAAAACACTATTAAAGACACACTAGGGGAATAAGGATTTCAATTTATTGTCATGAATATCAAGCTCGTTTCCTTATTAGCTGCAAAGCAGTGAAGAGTAAATGTTCCATAGGCAAAGCATTCTGTTTAACAATGGTAAAAAAAATGTACCTCAGCAAGAAAATGGTGTTTTGCAATTTCTGCCTTCTTTCCACTCAAATATATCTACAGTAAATGAAACTGCACTAATGAGAAATATTTCCCATTAGGAGACACTATAATCTGCAAGCAAGTGGCAGGCATGTCGCATCTTGTGTAGGTTTATCTTTTTGCTGTATGTTTTCAAAATCTATGCATATTAATTTTGATTTATGAGCCGAGTTCTTCCACTGGATACCTCCTTGGAACTGTTCATTCCATTTGACTATCTAGTTCATTAATGCCCCTCTCCTCCCATGATAAATGCTGTAGGTCAGGCCTGTCCAGCTCCCAAGAGAATGTGATCTACTCCCAGTATAAAAAAACTGGCAGTGATGTACCCATTGTCACTGAAGAAGAAGAAGAAGAAGAAGAGAAGAAGAGTTTGGACTTGATATCCTGCTTTATCACTACATGAAGGAGTCTCAAAGCGGCTAACATTCTCCTTTCCCTTCCTCCACCACAACAAACACTCTGTGAGGTGAGTGGGGCTGAGAGACTACAGAGAAGTGTGACTAGCCCAAGGTCACCCAGCAGCTGCATGTGGAGAAGCGGGGACGCAAACCTGGTTCACCAGATTGCAAGTCCACCGCTCTTAACCACTACACCACGCTGGCTGGTGGATTGACCAGAGTTGTTCAGTTTTTCTTGGGGAGAGCAGAGTTGTTAAACTTTTGGGGGGAAATCAGAGTTGCTGAGCTTTTTTGGGGGGGGAGCAGAGTTGTTGAGCTTTTTTCGGGAGGGTTAGGGTTATATTTTTAAGAGGGAATAGCATACACCGCTCACCTCATTCTCAAAACACCAACAAACAACATCGAGTGGTTGAAGATCGCTGCTGTAGGTTATGCATGTGCAACTGTCAAATCTTTCCCCCTGAGGAGACATAGATGCCCACCATGTCAACTTACGGAAGTGGGTGGGGAACAGAAGGAACAGCAGCTATGGCCATGGGGAATGCTCTTAAGTTTGCTTGGATCCTAAATCGCATACTTTTGCCTTACTGTGCATGAGCTAGAGACCCCACATTATCATGCCACATTTTCCTGTTCATTCAGCAACTCCTGCTTCACTTACAGCTAGTAAGTGAACTGCACCCACCTTGAAATATTAAAGATAATCGCCCCATTTATCTGGTCACATCCAAAAATGAAACTGAGATGAGTCAAGACCCTCTCATGGTTCTGAGGCTCTGCTCCACACTTTAAAGTTCACATCAGATTTATTTATTATTTTAAAATGTTTGTGATCCAGACTTATACTCTCTATTACATAGTGGTCTGAGGACCTCACTGCCCTTACTCTTTGGACATCTGGATGGATTATATAAATTTATATGTTTTAATTTAAGATGGGTGTGCTGGTGGTTATTTCATGTGAGCTGAAGTTTTTATTGTCATTTTTCCTTTTCCCTTCTTTATTTTTTAATAGCAAAATTAACAAACAAATAAAAATATTTCTTATCATGTTCACCTTGGGTGGAAACCTCTGATAAACCAGTAGATTCTACAAACAAATCACTGATGTTAAGGTAAAATTGTTGGCCTGTTTCTAAATGAATTGTAATTTAAATACGTGCTTTTATAATCAGACAACGCATTTGCAATGGATCAGCTAAGTCAGCTTTCAAAAGCAGTTCCTAGTCCTTTAACAATGGACAAAGATTATTTTGTGTGTATGTGTCATAATATTCCAGTCCAGATATTTTAAAGGGATGCTGATAAAATGATGTTCCCTTTGAGGCTCTCATGTCTTAAGTACAATTAAGACGTTATGCAATAACAGGCTATTCTGCAGTTGTCTCATTTTAATAAGGGGAGAGATTTTATTGTTTATAGTCAATTATTAATAGCAGTGGAACTATCCAGAGTAGGTCAACTGGCAATCGCTGCCTCTGATTATTATTTCATCTGGCTACAAACATTCATGCTTGGTTTTTAACTCTCTTAATAAAATTATGTTCCCTGTCCTGGCTAAAATGACCCAGTGCCTCTTCTTTCTTAAGGCTATTGTCTACTGGGGAGCGAAGCCAGCACGGTGATGCCCCTTGGGTTTAAAACACAATGCTTTAAACTAGGTTGTTTTTTTCTAGACTGCAGCTTCTCTGCAGCCAATAGACCTTTATTGGAGCTGAGTGAATGGTCAGAGAACATTGTAAAGCATGTTGCAGGGCTGTGGCGTCATTGAAGCTGAGCAGCTGTGGACCTAATCAGTGCCTGGATAGGAGACCACTGGGAGCCCCACATAGGTTGCTGTGAGAGCAAAAGTTGCAAAGAGCAGGGGGGCAAAAAAACAAAAACAAACCCATGATGAGCTCCCCCAACCCTGCAAACTGTTTAGTTGAGCTTATTCATTCTTCTAACATCATTACAATGTCCATGTCCTGGCTTTGCTTCAGTATCTGCTGAAGCCAGTTCTGCTGGTGCCAGAGGTAGGAAAACATAGACTGCAACATTTTACATATGGGAAGCTTGCCTTGGCTCATCTAGCTCAGCAGATCTCCAGGGTTCCCAGGAAAATGCTCAGACAGTGGCGTAGCGTGCGGGGTGTGGGGGGGGGCCGGCCGCACCGGGCGCAACATCTGGGGGGGTGCACTCGCAGCTCTCTGCCCCTACCTGGCTCACTCACTCTCGCTGCCTCTCCCCTCGGTGCCTATTAATAAAGGCGCACGTTATGTGGTTTTTTGCCTTCCGTAATGTCATGCCGGCGGGCTTTCCAACATCTCCCTTTCCGTTTTCTGCGCCGCACTAGCGACGTTGGGGCGAGTGGGGACGTCGAAGGGCTTCTCCGCGTCCTTCGGGGCGGGAAAGAGGGTTGTAGATGTGTGTGTAATGCGCATTTAACAGAGCGGAAAGTCTTTGCTAAGGCAACGATCCTATCCCCGCTTACACAGGAGTAAGCCCTGTTTAACGCAGTGGCATTTACTTCTGAGTAAACGCGGTTAGGACTGCAGCCCATGCTGTCTATGGAAAGCAGCTACGACAAAGATGCAGGACTGTTCAGAGTGGGTGGGAGTCCCCTCGATCTCCGAAGGCCCACAGGTTTCCCGAAGGGTGGCCCCCGTGAAGCTAGTAAAGCAGGATCGGGCCCTTCTTCGTTTCCTGGTTCCCAGCCCAAGTCGCTCGTCCAGCTGGTGTAGGCTGAGTTGGCGGGGTGAGCTTCGGGTTTTTGCAAAAGGTCAGTGTCCAAAGTCCTCGCGTGGGAGAGCAGCCAACATCTGCTGTTGCTGCTGCTGCACTTGGACTCTTTTCTCCGATTCAGTGTCTCGTTTTGCCTCAACCTCCAGTTGCCCCGCTTGTCCTTTCTGCCAGCTTCTCTTGAAACCTCTGCTGCTGAGATTCTCAGTCTTAATCGTCTCAGAGCCTAGACATGCATTTGGGGATACGCAAGAGATGCCTACATGCCCTCAAATCAAATCAAAGGACCAACAAAAAGGAAACTGAGACTTAAAATGGCTTGGGCATGACTCATTTGTCTGGGAGACTTCGAGCTGACATCTCCAACATGTAGATTTCAATTCCGTTGTTGAAAAATTTGCGCTAATTAAAAGCAGGCAAATTTAAATTAATCTGTATATACAGATTGATATCTTGCACTTCTATTAAAGAATTACAATTAGAGGTACAGGATTGAGGAAGTTGGCTCCATCTAGCCCAATCTTGGATCATCTCCAGGGTATGGTTCCATTTTTATGTTTAGTTTTTTTTCTTGATATTTTTTGTTGTTTACGATGGTTGTGAGACGACATATAATAGCATGGCTCATGCTAGGTTACTACATTTGTAGATTTGTATTCATAGACCTGCTGAAAATGTGGAGAATGTGTAATGCATGTTCGCACTCAATAAAATGTTTGAAAATAAACTTGTATTTAGATGCATTTTACTTTAATTACATCAGTATTTTCATAACAAACAATACATGTGCTTAGGGGGTAAGGGTTTCTTTAACTAATCTAGTGGAAGAGACTCGAGTGCTAAAATCCACGGGTTAGGGGGCGCAAATTACTTGCCTTGCCCCGGGTGCTGACAACCCACGCTACGCCACTGTGCTCAGATGTAACTAGGGACCTACTGTGCCACTGAGCTATAACCCTTACCTAATGGCTATTTCTGCTAGAACCTTCCAAGGAAGGGCAGTATCCAAGTACAAAAGATAGGGGTAATTATAATAATAATAAATAATAAATTTTATTTATATCCCGCCCTCCCCAGCCAAAGCCGGGCTCAGGGCAGCTAACAACAATAAAATAGTACAACATTCTAAAATCATTCATTATAAAATTAATTCAAATCAAATTGATGGCAACCATTGGGCTAGAGATTCTGTGAAGATTGCCAAAGGAGGGAGTCAGGCTGTGCCCTGGCCAAAGGCCTGGTGGAACAGCTCTGTCTTGCAGGCCCTGCGGAAAGATGTCAAGTCCCGCAGGGCCCTAGTCTCTTGTGACAGAGCGTTCCACCAGATCGGAGCCACAGCCGAAAAAGCCCTGGCTCTAGTTGAGGCCAGCCTAACCTCTCTGTGGCCTGGGACCTTCAAGATGCTTTTATTGTTCGTAGAAGTGGCTTGGATAAAATAGGCTGAATCCAGAAAGTGAAGAAGTTGGCAAACTTTATAAGCGGGTAGGCTGAACAAAACTCTAGCAGTAAGATTGCTATAAATAAGAACGTACAGAGTCGTCTGGTTAGCAGTCAGACAGAAGCTTAATCTGCTCTGCTCTGCTAAAAATAAATGAATGTATTACTGCAACTAGAACACACTGGACATTCTTTTATACTCAAGAAACTCAGGCTGAAGGAAACTTCTTTAGCTCCCCCCAGGAGCTCTTAATTAGCTGTCAATTAGTTCAACCACTATGAGTGACTCTTGCAATTGCACCAACTAGCGGCTTTAACACTCTAAGAAGAAATGAACTCTTAGCTTACATTTTGAGCCATTCCAAGATAATAATACTATAATCATGCAAAATACTAAGTTAGATCCATTCATTTCAATAAGTCTACTCTGAGTAAAACTTTATTGAATATCAGCCAATGTTTTCTTTTTCCACCCCCCTTTTTTAAAAACAGCTTTTCCGTTTCATTTTCTACCATTATACCCTGCCCTTAAATACAAAACTTTCTCAGGAAGGCTGACAAAGTAATAAACATATATATAAACCATTCAAGACAAATCAATGCACAACAACAACAACAACAAGTGAAACAGTAGGATAAAAACAATAACCTACCATCAGTTGAACAAATCATTACAAGGGAAATGTTAGGGGAAATAAGATGGTTTTTGCCTGGTACTGAAAGGGCGTGGAGGCTGCCAAGCATGTCTCCCCTGGGAGAGCATTCTAGAAGAGGGACACCCACAACTGAAAAATGAATGCAAGAAAGAAAGATTTGCAGTTGCTACTCAGTTAAGCCTGGAGCCAAAAACCTGAGCAGCCAACTGTTGTTCTGAAAGGATGCATGTATAGCTGTGATGTAAGTTTTCTGGGCACCTCTTTTGCAGTGACATCTCTATCAAATGTGTGAGATTCCTAGTGATTGTCTGGACGACTTTCCTTTCTCCCCTTGCTTATTGCTGGGCAGGCCTTATCTAAGAGAAAGAGCAGAAAAGTTCACCCAGCGGCTGCTGGTTGTACCTTCTGGGCAAAAGGACTGTTGGTTTGCAGGAGGCGCATTCGAGGCACGTTCCCCTTCTGGTCTGGCTGAAACATAAGGAACCTACTCCAGCATCTTTGAACCTCTGGCACTGGCACTGTTCAGAGAAAGAAGGCAAATAAAATATTGACTGTTTTTAAGAGTACATCCCAGAAATTTGTTTATTTTTAATTACATGTTAGGTGTAACATTGTGTGGATATGCCATATATGTGTTATACAGGTATGCTGGTAGCTCAGGTAGCTGTGATTGGCTGCAGCACGCTGTTGAATGTAAAATAACCAGATTTACTACTATGTATGGGAGGTAAAGGTAAAGGGACCCTGACCATTAAGTCCAGTCGCGGACAACTCTGGGGTTGTGGCGCTCATCTCGCTTTATTGGCTGAGGGAGCCAACATTTGTCCGCAGACAGCTTCTGGGTCATGTGGCCTGCATGACTAAGCCGCTTCTGGCAAACCAGAACAGCAGATGGAAAAGCCGTTTACCTTCCTGCTGGAGCGGTACCTATTTATCTACTTGCACTTTGACATGCTTTTGAACTGCTAGGTTGGCAGGAGCAGGGACTGAGCAACGGGAGCTCACCCCATTGCAGGGATTCAAACCACCGACCTTCTGATCGGCAAGCCCTAGGCTCTGTGGTTTAGACCAGGGAGGTGGCTGTCCTCAAATCTCAAAAACCTAAGCTTACCATATTTGCACTAAAAGCAGGGAGAGGAGTCTCTGGGTCTCTCTGACCTTTGAGGCTCTCCTTAGGCCATGAAATTTTCCCAAGCCACACCCATCACATGTTCTGCTCAACTCCTCCCTTAAGTGCTTAACTGTGACAGTGCATCTTCCTAGCTTAGATGGAGAGGTCCACTCAGTTTTGCCACTTATCCCTAGCATATGGCCCCTGAAAGTTTGCTCATGTTGGAATGTAGCCCTCAAGCCAATATGAGTTTCCCACTCCTGCACTAAAAAGAAACCCTTGAATGAATCAAATGATATTAGATTAAGGTCAGGCTAGGTGTTTGATGTGGTGAATGTGTACATTTTTAAAGAATGTAAATAGCAGCTCAGTCAGCACAGGGGACACAGGGGTGGGGGAGGGCAAGTTTAACCCCTTCCCACCCGCCATGGTCAATGAAAATTCCCCACCCCACTTGCTATTTTTATCAGGAGGGAAGGATACCAGTGACACCTTTGGAGATAAGCTCCTCCAGCTCCAGCGAGAGCAGATTTTAGGCCATGTATTCCCTCGTTTACAATCACACAGATATGGGCAAAATATGGGTGGTCGCTCCAGCTTACTCCTCTTCTTCTGAACACGTATATCTACTTGCAACTGTAGTCTTTTGTAGCAAGCCTTCTCAAGGCCAAGCTTGGATCGGGATGCCATTGGGACCACAAGGGAGGGGGCAAAAGATTGAGGCACCACCCATGCCAAGATAGTGCCCGCCACCACTCCAATTTACTTTTCAAAAGCCATTCATGCCATTGCTAACCGCATAGTGTCAACTCCAGTTTGACCCTTATTTATTCAAGTTGGATGCTCCCACTATCACCCTACTGCAAAGAACAACCAGGAGAAAAGCAAAATGCCCCCAGACTGCCACTACCATCAAAGTTTTTGAAATAGCATTGTTTGAGAAAGAAGAAAATTAGGCTTTTTAAAAAAAATACTGTTTTTATTTATTTTGATGGTACAGAAGATAAATTTTGAGAAAACAATTGTTACAACAGTAAACAGCAAGTAACTTGTCCTGATAAAATCATGCCGTGTGTTAAAGTTTCATTTGATTACACTAAGAGATCATGCCACATTTTCCCACGAGTGCTTGGTGGGTGCTGGCATTTTTGTCAAGGCAGATTCCAACTCAGCTGCAAAAACAGAAGTGATTTTTTTTTTTCACTCCAGCACTAGTTTTCAAAGGAGGTTCTGAGTCACTGAAGCTTCACCTGTTATTTGCTTGAGAGAATTCTGGTGCAACAAGAATGTGCTTGAAAGACAGATGTTGTCTTCCCTTTCTCAGCTACAGGAGTCTTATTGCTCATTTTATTACTAAATTCTGTCTGGAGATGTGCATCAAGAAATGCTGATGTGATATTCACCCTGGGTAGAAGACGGCTTGCAGGGCTTTCTCGAGAGACAAGAATCTAAGCAAGGCTAAACAACCCCCTCTCTCCAGATTGAAGAATGATTGCTTTGTTTTTTGTAACAAAAAGTCAAGTAAATTGAATTAGAAGTGTGTCTACACCAGACCTCAATATGTCTGGGGCTACGAATCTCATCAGCACCAGCAGACTTGGTCAATGGTCAGAGATGGTGGGAGTTATATTCAAACAACATCTGGGAGGCAGCAGGTTGGTTTACACCTTGTCCTAAAGAAGGGACATCTTTTGGGGTTTTGTTTTTGGCTTTCAAGTCAATTCATGCATTTTTAGTTGCATTTCAGCATCAATAAAACTGCTAATTTTTTCACTTCCGAAAAAATAGAGCTTTTCTAGACATCAAGCAACAGTATCAACTGCAAGCATTACTATTGTCATAAATTCAGATTGATTAATAAATCATCAATAAAGATCTGCAGTTCAAAGTGGTTCACAAGATTTTATTTTTTAAAGGTTCATTTTTAATTATTACTGAGCATACAGTGTGAATTATTTTAGCTTATGTCATGAGCCACTATGAAGGTCTATGGACAAAAGGTGGAATTAAATAAATAAATACTGCATTGGGCGTTCTACTCATGTGTAAATGCAACATGTGAGTTGGGAGAGTGGGGCCAAGTATGCCAAGCATCGTTCCTGTTGTCCTGTGTCAGCTGGAAGAAGAATTTCCTCAGTCAGTAGAACATGAGACTCTTAATCTCAGGGTTGTGCAATCAACCCCCACATTGGGCAAAAGATCTCTGTGTTGCATGGGGATGGACTAAATGAACCTCAAGGTTCCTTTCAATTTTACACCTCTATGAGCTTGTGGTGTTTGCAGAGGGTTCCAATTGTGAGGGGACCTTCCACAAGTACCATAACCTCTTCACTTTGGAAGTTCATCCTCCAACTTAGGGAGGGTGGTGGCAACAGCAGACAGAGCTTAGCATTCTCATCAATACTTACATGTTGTTTTGACATATGAGTACAATGCCTGAATGCCGACAAAGGTCCATATAATTAAAGCTATGGTTTTCCCAGTAGTGATGTATGGAAGTGAGAGCTGGACCATAAAGAAGGCTGATCGCAAAATAATTGATGCTTTTGAATTATGGTGCTGGAGGAGACTCTTAAGAGTCCCATGGACTGCAAGAAGATCAAACCTATCCATTCTGAAGGAAATCAGCCCTGGGTGCTCACTGGAAGGACAGATCCTGAAGCTGAGGCTCCAATACTTTGGCCACCTCATGAGAAGAGAAGACTCCCTGGGAAAGACCCTGATGCTGGGAAAGATGGAGGGCACAAGAAGGGGACGACAGAGGACGAGATGGTTGGACAGTGTTCTCGAAGCTACTAACATGAGTTTGACCAAACTGCAGGAGGCAGTGGAATCCAGGATCGCCTGGTGTGCTCTGGTCCATGGGGTCACGAAGAGTCGGACATGACTAAACAACTAAACAACAACACAATGCCTGAAAGAGACTGTAGTGGTTTGCCCAAGGCACCAGAACAAACTTTTTGGCTGAGAGTGCTTTGAACCTTGGGCTTCAGTCCTATGCACAATTACCAGTACTTTTGAGTGGACCTGTATAGGATTGCACTTAACTTAGTAGCGTTTACTCTGAGTAGACAGGTATAGGATTGTATGTTAATAACTGGCCAATATTCTCCTCTTATCTTTGTGGAGAGTTCAAGATGAGGAGCCAAGTGTTAATCTAAAAATTAGTTGCAAAGCTGAACAATTTCAAAAGGCAATGTTACTGCTTCATGACTAGATGTCAGGGACTGGGCTGAGGAGGAATGGTTGGAGCCCCACCCCCCTTTTCTGAAGCTTCCCAAGGGCAGGAGGACAGTATTGATTTAGAATAGTGGTTTGCAGAAGGGCACAGCCCAGAGGGGAAAAGCTCGGAAATACTGGGTGAGGAACAGCTAGAAGAGGAAGTGCCAAGAGAGAGAGAGCTGGTTAGATTCAGTGTCCTGGGACAGCATTCCTGACCCCCCCCCCCTTCGCCCAAGACTAGATGGGATTGGAAAGGGATAGAACAGAAAGCACAACAGCAATAAGCTCAGATTACCCGAGGTAGGAGTGACATATATTAATGGGGATGGAGGGGGTAAACCTTTATTGGGAGCGACGCCATTTTTTAGAGAGATGTGCCTTTGTCTCTCGCTGTGATTATTAAAGAACTTATCTGGTAATCACACTCCTTTCGTTTGATCCGCTTAGTTACTGCCACCAGGGGAGGGATCCGATTCACCAAAGCCTGACACTAGACAGAGTGTGTAATGTCTTGTTTTGCAATTCTTTCCCTCTGTACAATTTATAATTGTGATCGGTTTGCTGATGGGGCAAACGTCAGGCCTGGAAAGGAGTACATTCAGTGCCCTCCTGCTTCAGCAAAACTATTGATTGCAGCTGGACTCAAAGCCACCACTAGCCATTGCTTCAGGGTGGAGGGATTATTTGTTTTGTAAGAAGCTGGAAAGTTAAAAAAAATGTATCAGAAGCTAAAACAAATACCTATTTATGGGTTGGAAAGATTTGCTCTTGAAAAGTATGGTATAAATGAATAAAACAAAGATAGATGGCATCAGATGTAATAAACCAAGTGTGTGATGGCACAACCATATGGAAATGTCATTTCATAATGACTATGTTGCCACATTGCCACTTCCCTCGCTGTCCCATCTTCCCATCAAAAGTTGCACCTTTTGTAATCAGAAAATGTCTCAGATACTTTAAGCTGACCAGCAAGGGAGGAATCAGCAAATACAGTACCTAAGTGTATAAATTCTCTGTGTGGCTGTGCAATGTTTCTCACACTTTATTACACTTTCCAGACACCCCCCCCCCCCCGGTCTTCCCATGTGTGCAGTAACTTAGCACATCACAAGAGAGCTGTTGAGGATTTAGCACATACTTGTCCATTGTTGCCTCACTGTTTATTGGATGCAGAGGAAATGGATATGTTGATGAGTTGGAAGTAGTGGGTCCTAATAAGTGCTTAATTTCCAGAACAAGAGATGCTGGATCTGGAAATAGCACTCTCAGCTGGAAGCCTCTATGCAAATCCCCAGTATGTTTGGCAACAGGCATGGGGTGGGGGCTCTCTGTGCTTACTCCATGAGAAAGGAAGCCCATCCCAAACCTGTGCAGGGTTGCTTTCATCTATTATTCCTTCATCTGCCCCTAGCACTGTGGACAGATGGTAAAGACAAGGTTCAGCCCTGGCACAATCAACTGATCTAATGCAATATTAAAGCACGTGCATTAAACCTTGTGCATTGCGGTTTTTCAGCATCACCACTGTTTGAAGGCTCTGTGGACTTGCACATTCTCCAATCCACATGGCTAACAGGAAAAATGTGTACAATGCAAAGTGGGCTGGATGCCTTAAATGGATGTCCACTGCAAACAGCTTACACTGCCTCATTCCATAATCTTGACCACACAATCTTGCATAACAATTGCTTCATTCTGATGACAAACGTCCTGCAACATCAGCTCTTTTTGGAACCATGTTCAAAATCACTTTGTAGGCTTCAGGCGATGGCAACTGCACCCTATCCCAAGGCAGAGTGCTCTACTTTACGTGTAGGGTGTGCGTACACCCTATTACTGGATGTAAAAATAAATTGCTTCTCTCCACGGGACATTACGAAATCTGCTCTTTTATATTATATTCGGGTGTGTAATTAATGTGGCAGCTGCAGTCACGTGAACAAAAGTTCAAAATCATTGTTTTTTCTTAGTAAATCATTAAGATTTTGCTTTTGCTTTTTTGGATTTTTTGTGTTCACAACAGACTTAACACAGCATGTGCTAGCCTTACTATAATGATATCACACATGGAATCTGGGCGGCATGTCATTCTTCCACGTATCTCCATGCCAGCATCAGTTTCTACCACAAACCAGTGGCACTAGAATGAAGACATATTATCTGGGGGGTGGGGAATATGGTGACTAGGTCTAGATAATATTTATACATACATACATACATACATACATACATACATACCCCGCCCATCTGGCTGGGTTTCCCCAGCCACTCTGGGCGGCTTCCAACAAAAGATTAAAAATACATTAAAACATCAGTCATTAAAAACTTCCCTAAACAGGGCTGCCTTCACATGTCTTCTAAACATCAGATAATTGTTTATTTCTTTGACATCTGATGGAAGGGCGTTCCACAGAGTGGGCACCACTACCAAGAAGGCCCTCTGCCCTCATGCCATGGCAGCAAAGATAAGTCATGACTGACTGGGCAACTGTTTCAAATTGTTCCCTTGTGAAAAGTGCAAAAACATAGGAAGGTGCCTTATACATAGTCTAATTGGTGTGTAAGGTCTGATGAAATGGACAGTTGCCTTGAGTAAACATCCAACCAAAGCCAAGGTCCCATTTCCATTACAAACCTATGCTGGGTTCATTCCCCCTTTGACCAGCATTATTTCCTCAAGGAAATTATTTCCTCACCTTGCCAACAAAGGTCCGTATAGTTAAAGCTATGGTTTTCCCAGTAGTGATGTATGGAAGTGAGAGCTGAACCATAAAGAAGGCTGATCGCCGAAGAATTGATGCTTTTGAATTATGGTGCTGGAGGAGACTCTTGAGAGTCCCATGGACTGCAAGAAGATCAAATGCATCCATTCTTAAGGAAATCAACCCTGAGTGCTCACTGGAAGGACAGATCCTGAAGCTGAGGTTCCAATACTTTGGCCGCCTCATGAGAAGAGAAGACTCCCTGGAAAAGACCCTGATGTTGGGAAAGATTGAGGGCACAAGGAGAAGGGGATGACAGAGGACGAGATGGCTGGATAGTGTTCTCGAAGCTACCAGCATGAGTTTGACCAAACTGTGGGAGGCAGTGGAAGACAGGAGTGCCTGGCGTGCTCTGGTCCATGGGGTCACGAAGAGTCAGACACGACTAAATGACTAAACAACAACAACATTTCCTCAAGGAATCCTAGGAACTTAAGTTTGACAAAGTGCTGAGGATTTTCTACTTGGGCCTCTATCCATTCCTTTCACAGAACTAACAGATTTTAAAGGGGAGAGCAAATGGCTCAAACCAGCACAGTCTATTACATGGAGAAACTATGCCGCTAATAATATCACCATAAATATGCCATTAATTAAACTTATTTTGGCTACGTAACGGGTAAAAGGCGCTGTATGAAGTCACTATGAAGGGATACATTTTTTAAGCATGCAAATACTGTACTGTAAAAAGGATTACAGGAATGTGTTCAGCAATTATTGGTGTGGACAGAAATAGCACTTTATCCTTCAGAGGCCAAGAGAGAAGATTAAGGTGTGAGTCACAGCAGTGGCTGATGCTTCTTCTTTTCTTTTTTTTTAAAAAAGCGATTCTCTTACTTTTGCAGGTCTCGGCATGGATCGCAATCCAGTTGGCTTGAGATGGGTCTGTAATTGCCGTAAGGATCTGACCATCGTTCTTGTGGAAGTGAGCGGCATAGATTCCCATAGTCCAAACAAATCCTACAACCTGAAGCAGTGCAGTGTAAGGAGAACTCGATTCTGCTACACCAGAGAACTAGAAATCCTCACTTTATTCTAGAGCAGAGTAGGGACACTTTTTCAGTGTGATAGCTTCATTTCCTTCTGGCCAACCTTTCAGGGACAAAAGGCCTGTGGTGGGTGTGGGCAGAGTGAGGAATGTATATTTTACCTACAGTAAGTACACTAGGCTAGGTTCTATACAAACACCCTCCTCTCTTTCCTGCATTGTTAACTGTTAATTTTGAATGGGCTCCTTCATAGTCAAGTCTTCCCAGCTTTGGGGAAACTAAGTTTGGAATCCTAAACAGATGTGGTTAGAAGTAAGCTGCAGTGAAATCAGTGGAATTTCCTTCCGAGAAAATATATAAGATTTTGTATATTTATTTTTATTTTATTTATTTATTGAATTTATATACCGCCCTATACCTGGGGGTCTCAGGGCAAGTCACAGAATAATTTGGCTGTAGGACTCTACTGCTTGCCAGGAAAAAAATTGACTTTTTGGGCCTTGCATATTATGGGACTGGATATATATCTTTTCATGACCTATTCGTATTATGTGCATTAAACATAGGGCATCTGAAGCTACAGTTTGTGGGACTTCCAGGGTGGCGCCATCGGCAATGGCGGACTCCCTCTGAACTGGAGGGACTAGGTCCGCGCGAAACGGGTCTTTTCCGCTACGGCGAAGCGGGGACCCTTTTAAAAATCACAGGCAGATGAAGCCTGTGACCATGGGACTCGACGGGCACCCTTAGGGGCCCCCCCCAACCCGCAAAGGAACCCACTAACGGGCTCTGAAGCGAAGAGGGGGAAGCGGCGCGGTGCTGTGAGTCAACTGCTATTTCTGTGGAGCGAAGCCGCATAGCCGTTGCCGGAGAGCGCTGCCTTTTTCCTGGGACAATTTGGCTTCTAAAATAAGCACCCGTGAGTACTTAAACTTTGAACAAATTGGACTTTAAATAAGGATTTGCGAGCAGAAAGGAATTGGATTTAAAAATTTACTTCAATTTGGTACTGAAACGGGAAGGTCTAAACAGGAAGTCAGCCTTCCGTTTCTTTGTAGAAAGAACAAAGCAAAGACAACGTAAACTAGAGCTTAGAAAATTGCTTCTAAAGGATCAGCTTTCATCATTTAAAATCCTCAAACCCCCCTTCGGCAGCAGGAGAAGAAGGGGGATCTTTTTCGGACTGTTTAAACCTGCAGAAGTGAGTTTAAAGTAAAGTAACTTTCCACCGTCCTGATCCTGGAGCGGGGTGTCAGGACTGATGTTTGAAGCTCATTGACCAGAGACAAACGTTTTTGACAGATAGCTAAAAGAAGAGAAACATAGTGATTCCACTGTTTCCTTTCGCATTTTAAAGGAACAAATATTGACAAAATATCTTAAAAAAGAAACTTTGTTGCAAGAACAACTAGAAGTTTTCCCCCTAGAGGGAGACTGGGAAACTGTAACTAATTACAGGGAGCTTGCAGCTGTCACAGATTACAATCGTGGGAAAAGGCTTGTGACCTTGTAGGACAATGAATTCAGAAGCTCTGTTGTGTGCTCTCTGTAAAATAAATGCTCTACTGGAACAGTTAACTGAGAAGACGGATTTGATGACTAATGCGGTCAGAATTTTTGAACAGGCAGTGGGAAACTATACGGAGCCCACCCAGGAATTAAATCAGGAATGTGCCCTGACAGAACAGATGAGAGAAGAGGATGTTTTGGGTGCCAGAGATGGAGGGAGCTGCGGCCCAGCAGGAATATGAGCTTTTGGATTTGACAAATGAACTTGGAAAAAAGCCAGATTAGGAAAGATAAAGTTTGGACTGATTTGGAAATGGGGGGTTGGATAGACCCCCCTATGCAGGGATGTTTGGACTTTCCGAGTCTGGCAATGGGCCGTGAGATGTTTGGAGCTGTGGGGGCTCTCAATTTTGGAGGGATTCTGAAATATGACTTTAAATACTACATGGAGTTTAGTCTGGACTATGGAAAAGGGGCTGATTTGTTGAAAAGGGTCAAAAACATTACCAAGCTGGAGTTCCCATGAGTGAAAGGTGAATATGAAGAAGAGCTGCGGAAGGGACATGGAAGGGACGTAAGGGCCTCAGATATAAGGTTACCAGGTTAATGCGCTAGATCGATGGGATAAAAAGGACTGACAAAACCTGGGACCAGGAGGAAGGGACGCTGGATGAAGATTGGATTGTTTCTATTTCTTTATTATTATTATTATTATTATTATTATTAGGATTGTTTTATAAAATTGATGACTGTTAGAAAAATGTTGGAACGAAATTACTTGGCTCTAGCAAAAATGTTTAAAGAATTAGGCAAGAATATTATGGTCATGAGAAGTGGGTAAAAATAAGATTTAAGTTTTAAAGTTTTTTATAAGATAAGATGAAAATAGATCAAGGTAATGTAATGACAGAATATTATGAAATATGGAAAGGATTTGCTGCGATAATTAATAACTGGGATACAAAAAAAGGGAGGAGGAGGAGGTCAAAGAAAGAAGGTAATGAAAGTTGAAGATTTGAGAATGTTGGTTTTATTTTTATATGTTTGTGGTGTATTTTTGTTATTTGAATTTGTATTGTTGGATGTGGTTTGTTTTCTTTTTCTCTTTTCTGTTTTTTTTCTTTCTTTCTCTGCTTTGTCTTTTTCTGTAATTTTAAAAATTTTCAGTAAATATCATTTTTTTTAAAAAATGAAGCTACAGTTTGCTAGTAGCCATGATGACTGTATACAGGGTTTCCCAAACTCGGGTCTCCAGCTGTTTTTGGACTACAGTTCCTATCATCCTTGACCACTGGTTCTGCTAGTTAGGGATGATGGGAGTTGTAGTCCAAAACCAGCTGGAAACTCACATTTGGGAAACCCTGCTGTATTCCATCTCCAGTACAGGAGTTTCCAGAATTTCTCAGAATTGTTCTGGTGGACTTCCCCATAGGCCTATGACTGGCCACTATGAGGATAGGGTAAGGATGCTGCACAAAATGGTCCTTTGTTCTGATCCAGTAGGGTTCTATTTCAAGTCTTACTTACTTACTTACTTACTTACTTACTTACTTACTTATTTTCTAATGCTAGGAAGAAAGTATCATTTACTAAATAGGTAAACTGGAACAAGCTCCATGCAAAGGCAATAGTTATCCATGAGAGTTTTTTTTAAAGAAACTCTTTAAGGATCTTTAACATTTCAGAAGTTATCTCCCATCACACTCATTTGGAAAGCGCCACCCTCCCCCATCCCACCCCCATAAATAAATAAATGTGCCAGTAACAGATTTTGAGCCTGGAGTTACAGAAGATAGATATGGAAATTGAGAGAAGCATCCTTGCCTGAGGTGTGCATACTCATTTGAAAAAATCCAATCACTGTCTCCAAGCCAGCAAGTTTACATGTTGTTGTTGTTTTGAGACAAATACATGTGAATAGAATGGGATGAGAAACATATACCCCATACTCAATGATGCCTCAGAGCTTGGGTATAGGTAGGGACCTGTGTTTCCCCAGCCAAACTAGTAACAAACTATATGGGGTTGCTCGTGCGTAAGTTGCCGCCTCTCCTGGCTATGTTGCCTTGTTAAACCTTTCTGTCTGGACAGCCCTTCAATTCGTGGCTGCCTCAGTCGCTAGCAGAATCCGTCAGTGGGCGTTTCTTAAACCTTTTCCAACATAAAAGTTGTTTGACACCCAGTCTCCTCCTACTTTCTCTGCGCGGAAGTCTTATGCGCAGGGAGGGCGTGGGTAGCGGAGGACCAGTGCTCTCCCCGCTGGTGTCCGGTGAAGAGTCTGGGAGCCCTCTCGCCGATTCCCCCATCTGCCCCTCCTTATTCCTGGTGTTGCACTGAATTGCTTCCCCATCTGCTGAGCTGCCTCTCTCCCTGCTGGGCCCTTCTCCAGCATCATTAGAGAGCCTCCCCTCCACCTCTAGCTCCGATGTCAGTTCCCTGACACAAACTATAGCAAAAGTGCTTCTGACTTTGAGGTCACCATGTTAATTCACAATTTGAATTAACTCAAGACACAGATTTGCTGAGTTTGTGGCAAAAAGAAACAAAAGTTTTAGGGAGTGGTCTTGCCCTGCGGCTCCCTGAAGGGGTAACCTGAAAGAGAAATACTCTGAGTCAATACTTTGCAGATACCCCCACTACCTGCAGCAGGCCATACCCTAGAAGTGGTACTGTGTACCCTGATACCCAGCTGCTGTTAATATCCAAAAACAAGGTCTTAGATGGCCTTGCATCCACATATTCAGCGAATGCGCCTCTCTTCAAACGCTGGTAGTGATGGCAGTGGTTGCTAGCCACTGGAGCAGGATGTTACAAATTTGCCACCCCCAATTTAGTGCCCCACACTTTCTTGCTGTCCAGGACCCATTGAAATAGTTCCACTGCCTAGTTCCCCTCCTTATGCAGAAGCAACACCTGCAGAAACTAAATGGGGCAGGAGGGGCGCACGTTCTTTCTTCCCACTACAGTGGAACAAGAGCTGCTTCTCACCTCTGGCAATGCTGTTGGGGAAATGGCTGAAGAGTTGTTGTTTTTAAATTATTCCAGGAAAGAAGATTTGCAAGGGGAGGAAGGGAAGAAAGCTGAGAGAGAGAGAGAGAGAGAGAGAGAGAGAGAGAGAGAGAGAGAGAGAAGGGGCTCTGCTCCTTTAAACTAGTTTAAGCAGTTGAAGTTACAGATATGCCTGGGGTTGCTATTGCCTGAAGTGAGAGACAGAGAAATGGCTGAGGAACATGTCAGTCTTGCTGCTCCCAGGCACTTTTCCTGAAACAAAACAAAGGACTCCCTTGCCCCCTTCTTCCCACATACAAGTCTGATGAATCCGTTTGAAAGAACTCCGACAAAGAGGGAGAGAGAGAGATTGCAGTTCTGAAGCAAGTACTCCCCACACTGACAGCTCTGCCTTGCATATAATATTACACCTTGAAAGGAAAGATCAAGCATAATTTAGAAAAGCTCTCAAGATCAACTGAGCAGGGAAGCGGGGACAAAAAGAGCAGCAATGCACTCACCTTGTGTGTTTGTTCTCTCTGCAATACACAAACACACCTTTTCAGGTTGCTACAATGCACTGTATCCAGGAAAAGCCTCCTCATCTTGTTATTGGATGGAAGTTCTCAGGGCTTGTCTTTGCCCAGAAGCTCTCCACTCATGGCAAGTGGTGGGGGGGAGGGGGGAGAGTCACAACAGCATAACCCGCTGTTGCCTGGCCTTCGCCTCAATCTTCCAAAGCAACCAGAGCCTTCAGTTGAGCTTGGAGGAGGGCTTTGTTGTCTGTATGTAGCAAGGAGAGAGAATGCCTCACTGTACAAGGAAACAAAATTAGTGGTTGCTTCCTAAGGGAACAACCCAGGCTTAAAAAAAAACACCAAATCTGCTCCTTATTTATTGCTAAGAGGAACTTGTGAGCAGCAATTAATGCAGTCAAATTATTTGTAAATTAAATAGATTAAATCGTTTAATTTGTAAACTGAATAAATAACTTGCTGTTGAGAGCTCAAGATTTCCCTCTAAGTAGGGATAGAGGAGAAATTTGATGCGGTTGGCTTTGAAAGGTGAACCTACCTAATTCACACTTTCCCAAGTAATATGCAAACTGAAATACAAGCATTCTTTGACATTTGCCCTTACGTGAATTTTGCAATGCAGTTCTCAAGCCAAGTAACATGTACGAAAAATCCATCTGCTACAGTAAAGTGCGCATATGAATGCATATACCGTATTCATAAAAAATGACATACAAAAAAGCAATATATTAGGGAAATTGCTTTGCAAACCTGTTTGTCTTAGGCAAAATTGCATACATGGGTGTCTATTAGTAGAAGTTCACTTTAAAATGCTGACCAATTTTTACGAGGACATTTTTAATATATCACAAATTGATGCCAAAATGTAGAGAACTGAAGAACGGGCAAATGAGAAACTGAGGGAAGCCAAAACTGACACATTCACCCATCTCTACCTATTAAGCACATCATCACACCTGAAAGCCTTTCTATGCATAGGGCTCGCGAGAAATGGCCTCTGAGCATGCTCAGATGAACTCTCCCTTAGGATGATTTTGTATGTTATACAAGACATTGAGAACAAGTTCTGGGACTGAGATCTGGAAGACTCTCACACTTAGAGCTGACACTTTTTAGCCTGCCAGCTTATGAAGAGTTCAGTCAGCCACTCACTGTGGCAGAGTACAACATCTCAGGGTGAAAAATATCATCCTTGGGACCCTGCCGACATTTTATTCTAGTGATTAACTACAGAGCTTGAGATCTAGCCACAAATTCCTTGTTATCCCATAATATGCCTTCTGCAATCTGGTGCCCTTCAGAAGTTTTGGATATAATTCTCAGCATCCCCAACCAGTATTGTAACCTGAAACATCTGGAGGACACCAGGATGGAAAAGGCTATCATAAAGCAATTACAGTGGTACCTCGGGTTACAGACGCTTCAGGTTACATACACTTCAGGTTACAGACTCCACTAACCCAGAAATAGTACCTCAGGTTAAGAACTTTGCTTCAGGATGAGAACAGAAATCACATGGCAGCAGTGTGGTGGCAGCGGGAGGCCCCATTAGCTAACGTGGTACCTCAGGTTAAGAACAGCTTCAGGTTAAGAACAGACCTCCAGAACAAATTAAGTTCTTAACCCGAGGTACCACTGTACAGCTTTCCAGAGTGTGGTTAACAGACAAGATAACACCAGTATAAATAAAATTTCAGCACCCCATCCCCTTTCCCCCCTAATTCTATCCTACACTCACATTTTAGCAAATTTCTGCTGCTTTTGAAGAAGAACTCTGTCCCTTTGCCCTTAAAAATGTGTTCCTGCAAATGAAAGCAGCTCTGATCAAAGAATGTTTACTTTGGACACACAATTCAGTTTGCTCATTGAACATGTGAGCAAACACCACCCATGCTCTGCTTTCTCCTTATTATGGAGAGAGTTTTCAAAATATGAACTGTCCACGGAAATTATAAGCAAATGTCAGTCTTTCCTGTCACAGTTTAAGCTTTACCTAAATTGCTTTCTGTTGGGCCAGCCCTAGATTTCCAGGATATAATGTGAAGTAGAATAAAAATGTTGTACCAAAAGCATAACCTCCTACATCACCTTCCAGCTGAGATTATTCCTTTCCCTGTCCTCTGATATAGGATGTCTGTCTGCACCCCTCAAATACTAAAGTTGCTTAGAGACACAGTGGGACTTACTTCTGAGTAGGTGTGCATAGGATTGTGCAGATAATTGATTTCAATGCAAATTACTGTCAAGTAAGTATGTTTTTGAGGCAGGGGTGTAAGAAGGGGATACAAACATCCCTAGGCCAATCTCCAGTGCTCCTATTCCACTAGCATAAGAGACTTGCACTAGCAGAATGGAACTCTCCCTGGCAGCTCCTCTATATCTCAAAATCAGCTCAAAGGGGTTGAGGGACCCTTAGCAGATTTGATTCCAGCATGCAGCAGGAGGAGAGGAAACTGAAGTGGCTCAGCACCAAGGGAGCTCTGCTTTGGACATAGTCCCTATTTTACTATGATCAGGAGCGGAGGAAGGGGGTGAGGTGGGGGCAGTCCGCCCCAGGTGTCACCACTGAGGGGGGGGTGAGAAAATGCTGAGTGGCACTCACCAGTGTGGCCAGCGTGGTGTAGTGGTTAAGAGTGGAGGACTCGTAATCTGGTGAACCGGGTTCGCTCCTCCACATGCAGCTGCTGGGTGACCTTGGGCTAGTCACACTTCTCTGAAGTCTCTCAGCCCCACTCACCTCACAGAGTGTTTGTTGTGGGGGAGGAAGGGAAAGGCGATTGTTAGCCGCTTTGAGACTCCTTAGGGTAGTGATAAAGCGGGATATCAAATGCAAACTCTTCTTCTTCTTCTTCTTCTTCTTCTTCTTCTTCTTCTTCACCGCGGGGCCTGCAGTGCGCCCGAGCCACACATCTCTCCTAGGAGTAACACAGTGGCTTGAGTGCCCACAGGCTCTGTGCTTCCCCAAACGGTCCTCCCGCTGCATCCCCCTCAGCTGTAGGGCGGCTGAGTGGGAGGAGGCAGGCAAACTCCTGGGTGGCCCCACGGAGTGTCCTACCCTGGTTGGCCCCGCCCCATGGGTGGCTGGCCCCGCCCCCGGGTGCAGGGCACATGTGCAACCCCAGGCACCCAAACAGCTTGCTCCGCCGCTGACTATGGTTACCAACTAAAGAAGTGGCCTGGCTTTCTCTTTTGACTAGAAGACAGTGCCTTCCACACAGCAAGGATATAAGCATCGTCACCTGTGAATGCCTGCAATTAAGAAATTCAATTCAAGGCAAAAGAGCAGTAGCCAGTGAAAAACCTGTCAAAACCTTAACTTGCTGGAGAATTGTTAGGGGTATTCATATAATATCTAACTGTCTAGGAGGCCAGTGAGTTTTTTGTTTTGACCCTGGAACCACCAGTTGTCTTTGATATGCTACAGAGTTTTCAGCCTTTAAGCCTAGCACCTCTTGCCAGGGACCCAACAGAGATCCAGTCTGGAGTTTGGATTCAGCTTGTTGAGCATCCATAAAACATTTGGGCTGCTCAGCTCTTCATTCAGAGTTACTTCCAGATTGAATTTCAAGTGGCTAGACCCATTCCAAGGACAAACCTAAGCATGCCAAGCAGCTACCTAGCAACGCTTTCCATTTTCCTTTCAACTTGCAGGATGCAGCAGACAGTAACTGCGGCAGCATGAGCTTCAGTTAAGAAGCCTTTCAAGCCACCATGGCAGCCATAATTTAAAAATATATCTGGCGGCCAGCAAAGAACAAGCAAGCAAAAACTGTGGCCTGTATGTTTCCAAATCATTGACTTGAATTAATGCAAGTCTTCCTTTTAAACTCCCCCAAAAAGTTTTTTGGGCAAACGTAGTACAAACTGGTCCAGGGTCTGAATCTGTTGCCAAGGTCAAAACATTATGGGGTTGCACTCCTAGGCTGGTTGCTGTGAAGGGGAAACCTCTTAAAAACTAAAGTGTGTTATTCTATAACAGCATGAGTTACGTATGCTCATATTGTTAAGAAGCGCAGATTCCCACCTTTCTTTTAAAGTGTAGATTCAACTGGTGATTCAGTCAATGATCAGGACTTGAGGGTCTGAAGTACAAAATTTTACCAGGAAGGAGCTTCCAGGCTAATTGGAAGCTGAGCCCAAAAATTACCAAAAAGTATACTCCCTTCATAATTAGTCTGAGCCCAAATACAAATTCTCATTGGTGTTGCAGCATCCATGCAATCTCTTCTCTGGCTTGAGTTTCCCTGGCTGCATGGATGCTGATGAGAACTGATGCTACAGTCTTTATTAAACACTGCAGTGTGGGTACTTACACCCTAGGAGATGTTTAAGATAGGAAATGTTAATCAAGTCCTTATTAAAGATCAATAGCTTCATGACTTGACAACATTTATGGGGATCAAGCAATGTATGTTGGAAGTGTAAAGCAATTAACAGTGACACATACCATTTATTTGGTATTGCTCAAAAATAACATCTTTTTAAGAGAGATCGTAACAGGATCGTAACTTACCAGCAGGCTCTTTCCGCACTATACATTTAAAGCGGTATCATACCACTTTAAACAGTTACAGATTCCCCTGAAGAATCCTGGAGAATGTAGTTTGTTAATGGTGTTGAGACTCCTATTCTCTCCACAGAGCTGCAATTCTCAAGAGTTCCCTGGAAAGAGGGGTTGACAGCTAAACCACTCTAGGAACTGTGGCTCTCTGGGGGAAATAATGGTCTCCAAACAACTGTAGCACCCAGGATTATTTGATGGACACCATAACTGTTTAAACTGGCATAATACTGCCTTAAATATATAGTCCAGATGATAAAACATTCCAATTGGCTAGTTATAGGCAATAAGAACCCATCAGTCATTGTGGTGTCTGAGTTGGCTGACCTCTAAGATTGTAATTGAACTGTATTTCACTACAAGGAGGGGTGAACCCTCCATTGATGTTCTAGAACTACCTTGTAAGCACATGAGGGTTTGTGGCACACTTCAAACTCCTTGAACTCAATGGAGCTTATATCTGAGTAAATATGTATAAGCTTGCATTGTGCCTTTCAAGCGTACACTTTAAAATGCAGCATTTAAAGAGTCTTATTTAAAAAAAAAAACCCTATGTGACAGCGATTTCTGCTCTTCCTTTTATTCTAATAGTGTGGAGAGTTTTGTAATTGATTTAAGGCAGATCTTGGCACCAATCTTCAACTCACACACGAACTCTTGGCTTTATGTTGACAATCTTTTCAATTAACTGAAGAAATTAATTAGCAGACATTACAGACAAGAAATGCTGTGAACTGCAGGCATTGTGTTGCTGACCGTATGAAGTCTTCCTTTCGTTAAACTGCTGACAAGGATGTTGTGCTGCAATCACCGAGATGACTGCAAATTGCTCTGGGTCTCAAGCAATGTGCAAACCAAAAGCTTTTTTGAAAATATTTGTGCATGAGTACATTACATTATTTTCATGGTCCCGTAGAATGCTCATAATTATGAAGTTCAGGGTGTTACTGGAGTGTGTGTGTGTCACAAAAGATATCTGTCTGATCCAAGAATGCCACATGGCCACAGCTAGTCTACTCAGCCTACTCTATTTGAGCTAGAATATTGTTGCCAGTAAACAAAATAGAAGCAGTATTATAAGTTTTTAAACAGGACCCCTTCTCAGTAAGGAAAGAAGTCCTATCCCCCCTTGGAGTCAACTGCCAGGTGACTCAAAAATCATTGACTATTCCCCATTCAATCAGCACCCATTGCTCATTCCCCCACTCGTCCTGACCTAGCAAGGAACTAGCCAGGCAAATAAATTCAGAGCAACCTAGCAAGGGGAGCTTCCTCCATGAGCTATAGGGAGTCCTAGCTGATGAAATGCCTTAGCTCCATCTGTCAAAGGGTGAAGAAGAGCTAAGCAGATGTTCAAGTTCAGCAGCAGGGCAACAAAGCTGGGGCACACCACTATCCCTTGACCTAAAGCAAAACCAAGCTCTCAATAAAGCAACTTAAACTACAGAAACAATTATGCAGGTAGAATGCTAGTGGGGGTAGGATAAATGCTTTTCATTGTTTTGCACTGTCTGTCACATGTACAACTATCTCCCTGTTGGACAGAAGCCATGGGTATGTCCATGGTGCAATGAACTCCTGCCTCTCCAGGAACAAGTTTGTTTCCTTGAGACCAAGGTGGTTGACTTGGAATAGCTAAGGGAGGCAGAGAGGTTGGTGGGATGTTATAGTTGTGCATGCTCAGGACAGGGTACTGCAAAATATTTGCAACCCATTTGTGTCCTTGTGCTGTATGCTTAAGGATGACATCATTGCAACTTATGGTGATGATGAAGGAAACAGCCAAAATCTGGCAAAGCAATTCCCAAAAGGTCTGATTAATTTTGGCACAATCCCTTTACACTGCATACATTTTACACTGTAAAAATAAGACCAGATTTGGTACTGGATTCCTCCTCTAGAGGGGCCCAATGCTTAGACAGACAGGGCAAGTATCTTTTAATTGAAAAGGAAATCTCAGGAATTACAACTTGCCATTTAAAAAACTGTATTTGAAGAACGTTCAGGAACTGAGGTTGGTGTAGGATGCTGCTGTCAGAGCCTTGTTGAGGGCCCATTATTCATAGCATATATTATTCCAATATTATTCAACCTCTACTGCTTTCCAATTTGTTTCTGAGCCCAATTCAAAGTGATGGTCATCACCTATTGAGCTGTTATTGGTTTGGCTCCAAAATTGAAAGGCCTGCTGGCTCCTGCATGATTCTCCCCACCCATTGAGATTTTTGGGGGTGACTCTGTTCTGTGTTCCTCCTCTGTCTGGAGCAAGGTTAGTGGGTATATGAGACAGGGCCTTTTTGTGGCTATGTTGTGCTGCTCCCCAGGAGGAGCCCGTGAGACAAGGCACATAGTAGCACCAAGGACAGCTCTTATGAGCAACTCGCTGAAGTTGAACAGATGTATTTCAAAGCTCTAACACTCTAATGCTCCACCCTCTTTGTTGAAGAACTAGAGAAAGGGCCATGCATCTAGCCTGAACATGACCTGCTTCTTCATACTATGGCCTACTTCCTGTGTCATTGGACCAGTGAGGTATTTGGGAGGTACCTACTTTCTTAGACCCATGAGTCTGGTTCTGGTTCTATGGACCCTGGTGTTATGGGATCCAGTTCAGCAGGTTTCTGCCCACCTCAGGTTCTGAAGTCCCCTGGTCACCACCATCAGGGTCAGAGGCAGAAACCTGGTTCAGTGCCCAACCAGTGACACTGTAGCCTCTGACATGATGTCCTGCTCAACATTGGACTCTGACAGTAGCTGAGGAGGACAGCTGGAATGCCCTCATTTAGTGCTCGATCTCTCTCTCAACTTTTAGATGAACAATGAAGACAACAACAGTGTTAATAAAAAAAATCCTTCCAGTAGCACCTTTAAGACCAACTAAGTTAGTTCTTGGTATGAGCTTTCGTGTGCAAGCACACTTCTTCAGATACCTGAATAAAGAAGTGTGCTTGCACACGAAAGCTCATACCAAGAACTAACTTAGTTGGTCTTAAAGGTGCTACTGGAAGGATTTTTTTTATTTTGACTATGGCAGACCAACACGGCTACCTATCTGTAACAACAGTAGTGTTGTTGGTTTTTACTGATGTTTTATTTAGTTTGTTGTTGTTGAAAACCTATTTTTTTGTATTTTAAGACTGTTGAATATTGTGTGTGTGTGTGTGTGTGTGTGTGTGTGTGTCTGTCTAGAGATATAGATGCATACATCACACAATTTCTTATATCTCAAAAAGTCGAATTCATACAATCTTTACAAACTTGGGTGGATTCAGAATTCAGATATTTGGTGGCAAGATATTAACATGTGTCCCACTATTCACAGCATCATTAAATCTAGATTTTGTAGATTTCAAAATTAAATGCCCTTGTATGTACTGAATTCAGCATTTTATTATAGAGCTTTTATACTTTACCAGTTCTAGTGTTCTGCCTCCCTGCCAATTTACCATTTGGTTATTAAAACACTTATTGGTGTTACCTCTAGCAAACTTTAAGAATGAAAGCTGACATATATATTATATTTTAACTTCAGAAGGTTAGCCATGCCTCTGCAGAATTAGTATTATTAACATCATTATTATTTTATTTACTCAGTGACACACACACACATGAATGAGAGAGAGAGAGAGAGAGAGAAAGAAAGAGAGAGAGAGAGAGAGAGAGAGAGAGAGAGAGAGGCTTCTGTTCTTTCTCTGGTATCACTTAGATTTGAACTATAAAAAACCTTGCTGAATTATAAGCCAATAAAATGAATTTCCCGCCCCCTCCCAACCCTGCCCTTTTTGCTACTTTGCTTTGCATCTCCTGCCACGAGAAAACAAAGTGCTGCAATGTTCCCCAGATTTATCTGTTCATATATTTGGTTGACGTTCTACAAGGCCAGCAGCAGAAGCTGGACAGAGAATACTGCTGTAACTTTTACCTCCGTTTATGCTGAAGACTGCGTCATTTCTTTTTCATGAATTGAATTATAAACCTTTTCCTATTGATAATATATAGATCTTATATCTCAAGGTTTATTTCTTATAAGCTTGTCATCAAAAGCAGGGACAAATCTGGGGCCACTTTCTCATTGGCTCCAGAATTTTGATTGGCCCTTGAGCCAGGCATCCACAGTGGGCTCTCTTCATATGGAAAAAAATATGATGAGCAAACTGAGTCCTCACACACTGCTTTCCATGCAAAGTAAGGATGATAGCTCCATTAGGGTGGGGTAGGGGGCTCCTGAAGCCCTGACCTCACACCATTTAGAACTGACCCTGCAATTTGCCTTAAATTCCCTTTCCCTCTCTGTAAACTGAATGATCCAAGCACAATGTCCTCACTTGATTTGGGGGAGAACCTTTGGGATGGCAATTGTGATGTAGCAGACCTGTGCTGAGGAAGAAACAGTGGTTCTGGCCCAGTCCACATCTCTCACACTTACCTACCTTTTAGGACTGTTGGGCAGATAAATGAGTCCCTTGGAGGAAGGTTAGGACACAACTATGATAACATTTCGAAAAATAGCTCTGAAACATTTTTCTTCTTGCAAGAAAAGAGGAACATCAGTATCCCTCCACACTACTGTGACAAAGAAATGTGCTCTGTGCTAAGAATATTAACTTAGCTCTCTAAGCTCTATGACAAATTACAGCTAAATTGTAATAATGTGCCTGCCTTTTCTTTAATGAAACGTCTGTGTTTTGCTGCACATGACTGCACTTCTGTTTTGCTTCCCCCCCCTTTTCCCCTCCCTCAAATGGAAGGTGTTCTTATATAGCTCAGAGATGATGTTTTTGTGCATAAACCAAAGCTCTGAAAGACTTTATCAACTCATGTCAAGCTGCTTGAAGACCTGGCACAAGCAATTTCATCCAGGACTCTTGCCGGTGATGTATTTTGAAGGGAAATATTTTGTAAGCAAGATCCAATGATTGATTTAAATCTTTTGGTTAAAGCAGGGCTGGAAAACCTGTATCCCTCCAGATTTTGTTAGACTACAACTCCCATTCTCCCTGACCATTGGGACACAGGTTCCCAACCCCTGATTTAAAGACTATAACTCCCATCATCCATTGGCCACGCAGGCTGGAGTTGATGGGAGCTGAAGTCAACAACATCTGGAGAAGGCCACAGGCTCCAAAACTTGATCATAAGTTATTCTAAGCAGCATTCTATCTTTATGACAAGATATCCGGCAAAACCTTTGCTTTTCTGTTTATTTCAGTTCACAGTATTGTCATACCTTGGTTGTCAAACTTAATCCACTCCAGGAATCTTTTTGACTCCTGAAACAGTTCAAAAACCAAGGTGCAGCTTTTGATTGGCTGCAGAAACACAGCAAGAAGAAGAAGAAGAAGAAGAAGAAGAAGAAGAAGAAGAAGAAGAAGAAGAGGAGGAGGAGTTTGGATTTGATATCCTGCTTTTTCACTACCGGAAGGAGTCTCAAAGCAGCTAACATTCTCCTTTCCCTTCCTCCCCCACAACAAACACTCTGTGAGGTGAGTGGGGCTGAGAGATTTCAAAGAAGTGTGACTAGCCCAAGGTCACCCAGCAGCTGCATGTGGAGGAGCGGAGACGCGAACCCAGTTCACCAGATTACAAGTCTACTGCTCTTAACCTCTACACCACACTGGCTCTCTCAGACACTCAGTTGCAGTGAGAGAGCAAAATCTACCCTGCAAACATGAAGCTGAGTGGCCTGGAATTCACTGGTGGGAACTCTGCAGGGTGTGTATACCTTGTAATTGTGAGCAGAATGCCTTTTGCACACACCCAGGGTCCTTGCAGTATACAAGTCAGATATACACTTCAGCCATCATAATGGTGGGCACTTTGTGAGAGTTATAGAACAGTAATTATTTGCTACTTGGAGGAACACATTGTTCTGGTATGCTTGTTTTGGGGAGAACCTTTTCCACCTCACAGTATGGTCTCTGCACCACAGCCTGCCTCAGAGCTTTCGGTTTTAAAATTCAGCTCCTCTTGTACTAGGCTTGTGTGTACTGCAGTAAGGGGGGAAACTGTGGCTTGAAGGGAAGGTGAGCTAGGCAGCCGTTTGACACTGATAGGTATGGCAATACATCATAGCAGTATCAGTCAAAACACTGCGACTCAGGGCTAATTCTTACATATAGCTGACAAATGGGAACCAAACATGCTGCTACATGCTTAAATAATAGGCTGCGGGGAAGCGGGGGAAAGAGCAGCGAGTGTGGATGTTGTTGCCATCAGAGATGCTGGGAAACTGGGTTTGCTCCTCAGTTTTCCAGTGCTGAGACCCAGGGTGGTAAAATACTTTGGATAGGCAGCCTGCCAAGTTCAGGCTGCCAGCAGTTGGTAAGACAGGGGGCAGGCTGAAGATCAACAGTCTGGATGCATGGAGGAAGAGCCTAGTGGCCTCCCTAAGCAACATGTTAATCGGAAACTGGGATGAATGGTAGGTAGGTAGGCAGGCAGGCAGAGACAGAGTACAGTGCTATTTTTCTAGACAAAGAAGTGTCAGAACTCACAATGAACACTATCCTTGTTCTCTTAGAATGGCAATGGCACCCAACTGAGAGGTGCCGGAACTGAGTTCCAGCGAGTTCTGGCTGAAAAAAAGCTCTGGATAGATGATGATTATAGATAGGTAGGTAGGTAGATAGATAGATGATAGATAGATAGATAGATAGATAGATGATAGATGATAGATAGATTTGGTGGTTTAGAAATTCTTTTATAAATAAAAAATAAATAATGCCACCCCAAGAGAAAGAAGATAGCTGATCTGGAAGCCAGTGGCACCAAACTAGATTTCCAGTACCACCAGCCTCCACAGGTCAGGAGGATTTGTGGCTGCTATGGCTGCATTCACACGACACTTTATTCTGTTTTCCTGATGTTTCCCTAACTGTTTATTTCTGTGCTCTGTTTGAGCTTTCACATGAAATAAAAGCAGAATATGGCACAATTTTAATACTCGTTTCCATGTTATTTGAAAACTGGTGCGTGTTTTTGTCCTCTGGAAGCAAAGAACGCAGAAAGGACTGCTAAATTAGCACTGTCTTCTGCTATATTTATGAAAGCAGCTTTTATGCCGTGTGAAAGCTCAAGTGTAATGCAGAAATTTACGGTTAGGCAAGTGTCATAAAAATGGAATAGACTGCCAGGTGAAGGCAATCTCTGTGAGTATCCCAGTTGGAACTTCCTACCTTTCCTCCTCTTGCCAGGAGCCCAGGCAGCGACACAGAGAGTGGAGAGCCAACACCTGATTTGCAAGTCCTACATCCACCTGATAAAGTGTTATTTTGAAGAGTAAACCCGGCTTGGGGAGCAGTGACATACTTTGGGCTACTAATTGGCTAATAACTGTGGGAATTAAGGTGGGGATGGAGAGAGAATCACACACACCACCTTGAGCTTTTTGGAGAAAAGGCAGGCTATGAATCCAGTAATTACAACCAAGAGCATTGTCTACTGTGCTCTTTTGGGTCTCTAATTTATTTAGCCAGAGTTTGCACAGGAGAATGTCAGTTCATGCCATTCCCTGCCGCTCTTGTGCTCCAGAAAAGAAGATGGTGCAAAATAGGATAAGTGATATCTTTACCAACAGACAATATCACTTAGTTCCTTTCATCTCTGCTTCATGTATACAGATTTTGCATCAACAAAGTGTGTAAGCTGCCTTTTCAGATATATGATTTTAATAGTATTCAGTCATACCTCGGGTTATGAATGATGTGGGTTGCGCCTTTTCGGGTTGTGGACCGTGCCGAATCTGGAAGTACCAGAATGGGTTACTTCCGGGTTTTGGTGCTCACGCACGTGCAGAAGCACAAAATGACATCATGCGCGTGCGCAGACACGGTGCTTCAGGCTGCAAACGCTGCGGGTTGCGAATGTGCCTCCTGCACGGATCACGTTCACAACCAGAGGTATGACTGTCTTTGCATTGAGACCATTTCAGTTTTCTTCTAATGGAAAATACAATGTAACTAACTGTAGCTGTCCAGGTGAACAACTAGGGAATGTTATTGAGCCGCCTCACCTTTCCTTATGCCACTGCAGGTCTACTTTAAACAAAACAATAAAAGTCTATTTAAAGCCAGTTATCTCCTTTATACTGAGATGCTTGGAAAGGTCATATGGACCTTTAGAAATATTTTTGCATGAATCAATGCACATCCAAATTGATCCAGCCCCATCTTAATGTTTTGTCAATATCTGCTAGCGTATTTCATATGCCGCCCACTAGTAGCCTCTCTGACAGCTTCAAATGATGATACTTATTCATAGGATGGTTTGCAATGGCAAAGTGAAACCAGACAGATTGTCCAGATGTGTAAAAACTGAGGAAAGATATGGCACATTGCTCCAGGTGTCCAAAAAATATTGCATGGAATGCAGAGCAGATACAGACAGAAAGAAAAAGAAGCACTTCATAAAAGCAAGAAAGAGTAGCTTCTGCAAATAAGTTTTCTCCCTTTACCCTCCCATTACCGTCTTACCTCTTTATAAGAACTGGGCCATTATCAGTAGTGTGTGCCATCCATCAAATTATGTTATATTTAAAAAAGGGCTGAAAATGCTTATCAGGAAAGAGAGGCACTGGGAAAACTAATTTGATAAAGGCTTGCAAACTTGGACCCCATGATGAAGGCTGGATGGCTCTATAGGCCCTGGTAGTAAGGGCATATAGGGTTTGTGTCTGTGTAGTATGCCAGGTTGATCCTGATTGCAGGGAGCATATGAGCCAGCCAAGTAGTGCAGCTGAACTGCAGCTAAAAGCTCCCATATGGAGCTATCCAAGGTGCTGTAATCCTTGCTGCTGAGTTGTGTACCCATTACTCAGCTGCTGTGCGATTTGCCGCTTGACACTTAGCTCCCAGAGGAATGATTTAGAGAGGGTGGGTATGCCTCCTCCCACATTTGCAATATGCAGTTGTCCAGAACACCTATATTTCTGGCCAACATATTGGTTCTACAGTTGTTACAGAAGTTTATATGGGCCTACATATTGGCTGTATACTAAGCAACAGAGCGCCCGCAGCTATTTCTCTGCCCTTGTCTCTGTTTGATGCAATCGTTCTTGCTTTATTGCACATTGTTGCACACATACCCCAAACTCTGAGATGTGTGAGATTCCAGGGGTCCCAGGTGCTTAACGAGGATTCAGTTTCCTCGAAAGTGGGACAGTGAAGACTGGCGTCTTTATGATATATGGTTTATTTACACAGATATACAACCTGAGCCTACAAAGGAGGGGCTCTCAGCATTAACACTTCAATATGGCCTTGCTTCTCCCATAGCCATAGCCTTTGATTCCTGCAGAAATCAGGCATGGTTCTGTCTCCCAACTGCCTAACCTGCAGCCCTGTTTCAATGGCTTCTAGGTAACACACACTTCAGCTCCACCCTTTGTCTTTCTAACTACCAGTGAGTTGAGGGAAGCGGGTCCACTCATTTGCCATACTGCCAAGATCCACTCCCATTGTTGCCTTAATAGCTCACCAGGGAACTAGCCTTGCATTTTTACAGGAATTGAATCCATGCTGTATCCGGGAATTAGAAGGGGGCTCAGGCATACAGCTTACACCCCTCCAAAAAGGGGGAAAAACACATCATAACAATATTATGTGTCATATATGAGAAACTTCAGTTTCATATTTAAATAATGGATCAGGTTCCAGAATCAGGATGGAATTACTGAAAATCTTTATGTCTTCATTTCTTTTATTTTTTATTTATTGCATTTATACTCTACCTTTTGCTTTAAGGTGGCTCATGGTGGCTAACACAGTTCTCCACCTCCTTGTTTAATCCCCACAACAATCCTGTGAGGTAGTTGAGGTGGAGAGGCAGTGGCTGGCCCAAGGTCACCCAGGGAGATTCATAGCTGAGTGGGGACTTGAACCCTGGTCTCCAAGGTCCTAGTCTGACACTCTGACAACTGCACCACAGTTTTCATGAAGTGTAAACAGAAGGCTTGGAGACCAGCTTAATAAGATCAGTAAAAAAAAAAAAAAAAAAAAAAAGCAAAGGACCCCTCCATGGTTAAGTCCAGTCAAAGATGACTATGGGGTTGTGGCACTCATCTCGCTTTCAGGCCAAGGGTGCCAGTGTTTGTCCACAGACAGCTTTCCAGGTTGTGGGGCCAGCATGACTAAACTGCTTCTGGCACAGTGGGACACAGTAACGGAAGCCAGAACGCATGGAAATGCCGTTTACCTTCCTCCCCGCATTGGTACCTATTTGTCTTCTTGCACTGGCATGCTTTCAAACTGCTAGGTTGGCAGAAGCCGGGACAGAGCAATGGGAGCTCACCCTGTCACAGGGATTTTAACCGCCGACCTTCTGATCGGCAAGCCCAAGAGGCTCAGTGGTTTAGACCACAGTGCCACCCGCGTCCCATAATAAGGTAGTACAAACAAGATAGTCCCTGTGCTCAGGCTTACAAACTCAAGGCAGGGACCTATAATTAACTTATGTTACTCTGTAAAGCATTACATCAATAGTGTTGTTGTTGTGTTTTAAAAAGCATTTTTACCAGGCTCTTCAGCTGAAAAAAGCCCAGCTTAATAAGGTCAGTACAAACAAGACAGTCCCTGCGTTCAGGCTTAAACTAAAAAATACAATGCAAAAGGGAAGGTGGGAAAAGCAAAGCTTGACCCCAGCTCTTAAAGCTGCCCAGTTCCTATAATGACCTGCTTGAATGGAAACAGTTCTGCTGTCTTTCGGCAGAGCCTATCAAGTGGGATGTGCTTCCGATCCCTTCATCTGCTAAAGCCAGGTGGAATACAGGTGGAATGATGAAGGTGATTATTTCATACCATCTAAAGATAGAAACACACCAGCCTAGACACTGTGTACCAAGCATTTTGATAGCAAACCTACTAGCCCTGTCTCAGATATACTCTACAACTCTACAACCTTCAATTCCATCTCATAAAACATATGCCAAGAAGGATCTGGAAAGAATTCATCCCATTTGATCCACTTAACAATGATGTCATCTGTAGCTACTTCATCACAGATCAGTTTGTTGCCAAGAGTTTAGCACAGACTGGTGGATGCCAGTGTTGTTGTTTATTTTGCTTTTCTTCCAGTAAGTCCAAACTATAGCAGGACAAAAAGCATCACTGGTGCCAAAGTGCAAAAGACTCAAGTTAAGTTTTGACAGCTTGGGTAGAGAGAGCAAGCTTTAAAGTCCTGTGGTGTATTAGCATTTCTGCCTTGTGCTACAGATACTGCCGTGGGAAGAAGAATTCATATAAGAAAAATTATGGTGGTGGAATATTGCAGCCAATGGTGGCTGTACCCATTGTGATGGATAGGGCAGAAGACAGGGAACAAACAAACAAAAATAAAGGCAGTGTGGGAGCCAATGCTAGGCAGAGCCAAATAATTCTGGTCTTGTCCCCATCTTCCTCCTCTCTGCTGAGTTCTAGAAGTGCAACATTGAGACTAAGGAGAAGGAAGCTGATAGACAGTGCCACCTCTTTGGCTGGTTAAAAGAAAGAAACAGCAATGCCCCATCTGCCCAAACAAATCAGACACCACTTATTTCAGCTGCGCGAACTGAAAACGTGAATTAATTCAAGAGAATCTGGATCCAAATACTTCACCTTTCTCTCTGTATTTAGAAATTAGTGCTCCTTTAGATCCTACTATCTTCTTAAAAGGTAGCTCAGATTCCACCAGTTGTGGAATTTTTCTTGCATTGTTTCTGAAGAGCGATATCACCTGCACTAACCCGATGACATTATTTGAAGAACTGTCTTTCATGGTTTATGTCAGGATGCTGTCGGTGGCTCCTGGCTGGTTGTCCAGGAAAGTATAAAGACAAGGAAAAGTTTCTTACCATCCTTTTTTATTTCAGACTTTACAGAGAGAGGTTATAGAACCCAGCCTCTTGGATAATGGCGTTGTCCCAAGTGAATCTCCACCCCCCCCCATCTCTCCCACTTCCTCATTCACCATCATTCTCATCATTTCCTCTACAGGTGCTGCTACGTGCCCTCTGACTTTGAGCTTTTTGCTCTCCTACTTTTAAGGCTCGCCGGGTTCTGGGAGATGTAAGGTCTGGGATGCTTTCTAATGACAACATGCCAGCCAGCTGCTGCTCTGGCTCTCCCATGATTTCTCAACTTCTCCCCTCATCTGCCTCTGAGCTGTGATCTCCCACAAACCCCTGTTGCAAATCTATACTGTCTTCCTCTTCCTCCTCCCTGGGACGGTCAGGAAGGGTCTCTGTCATTCCTCCTTTGCCCAGTCCCTGACAGTTTAGCTCCCTTTGCTCCAGGAAAAACACTAAATGGACCCTTCACTCCATGCTTACCAGGGATTCAACAAGTATTCATGCCTACCTGCTCTGAAAGCAAGAGCTGTTTATTACCTATGGCATATAAATGTCCTTTTTTAAAAAAAGATATTTATTAAGCATTTTAAAGTTACAGAAAATCAAAGAGACAGAAAAGAAGAAAAAACAAGGGAAAAGCAAACACCAGTCAAACAATACAGATCAATAAAAATAAAAGAAACAAAGACAAAACACATCAAAATCCAAAAAACAAAAGTAAACCACAAACATTTAAAAATAGATCCAATATTCCCAAATCCTTAACTGTCATTGCCTTATTTCATCGACCTCCTCACACCTCCCTTTTTTGTATTCCAGTTATTAATTATAACAGCAAATCCTTCCCATTTTTCATAATATTCTGTCATTAAATTACCTTAATCTATTTTAACCTTATCTTACTATAAAAGACCCTAGAACTTAAAACTTAAATCTTATTTATACCAATTTCTCATAACCATAACATATTCTTGCATAGTTCTTTTTAACATTTCTGCTAAAGCCAAATAGTTTCGTTCCAACATTTTTCTAATACTCATTAATTTTACAAAACAATCCTAAATAAAAAAAATTTTAAAAAAACTTTCTTCCAATCTTCATCCAACGTCTCTTCCTCCTGGTCCCGGGTTTTGTCAGTCCTTTCTGTCCCATCCATCTAGTTTATTAACCTGGTAACCTTATATCCGAGGCCCTTAAGTCTCTTCCATGTCCCTTCCGCAGATCTTCTTCATATTTATACCTGTACTTTACTTTGTCTCCTAGTCCTTTCATTCGTGGAAACTCCAACTTGACAGTATTTTTGTCCCTTCTCGACAGATCAGCCCCTTTTCCATAACCCACACTGAACTCCATATGGTATTTAAAAGTAATTTCGTTGTCCCAGAAGGGGGCAATGACAATAAAGATATTATTATTATTTATTTATTTAAAAGCATGTTTCAAAGTCCCTCCAAAGTTGAGGACCCCCACAACCCGAAACTCCTCACGGCCCATTGCCAAACTTGAAAAGTCAATACATCCCTGCATAGGGGGGTCTATCCAGCCCCCCATCTCCAAGCCCAACAAAACTCTATCTCTCCAAATCTGGCTTTTTCCAAGTTCATTTGTCAAATCCAACAACTCATGTTCCTGCTGGGCCACAGCTCCCTCCATCTCTGCCACCCGAGGTCCAACAACAATCTCCTCCCTCATCTGATCTGTCAGAGCACACTCCTGAGCTGATTCCTGGGTGGGTTCTATATAGATACCCACTACCTGTCCAAAATTTCTAATCGCCACAGTCATCAAATCCATCTTCTCATGTAACTGTTCCAATAAAGCACTTGTCTTACAGAAAGCACGCACCAGAGCCTCTGAGTACATTGTTATGCAAGGTCAGAAGTCTGTTCCCACGATCTTAATGTGTTTGCAGCTGCGAAGCTCCCCAGTTCAAGTTTAATAACAGTTTCACAAGCTCCCTCTAGGGGAAGAACTTCTATTTGTATCAATCTCTTTTCTTTTCTTTTTTTTAAACAACAGATCTAACAATAAAGTTTCCTTTTTCAGATATTTTGTCAGTATTTGTTCCTTTAAAATGCGAAAGAGAACAATGGAATCACTATGTTTCTCTTCTTTTGACTATCTGTCAAAAACATTTGTCTATAGTCAATGAACTTCCCAAAAACGTCTGTCCTGACATCCCGCTCCCAGGTTCAAGACGGTGGAAAATTACTTTTCTTTACACTCTCTCCTGCAAGTTTAAACCATCCGGAAAAAATCCCCCCTCTTCTCCTGCTTCCAAAGGGGGTTCAGTAGTTTTAAATGATGAAAGTTGATCCTTTACAAACGATTTTCTGAACTCTAGTTTGCCATGTCTTTGCTTTAATCTATCTACAAGAAACGGAAGGCTGACTTCCTGTTTAGACCTTCCCGCTTCAGTGACAAATTAATGAGAATTTCCTAATCCAATTTTCCCTTCTACTCACAGATCGTTGTTTAAAGTCCAATTGTCCAAATTTGATCTGCACACAGGTAGTTGTTTTTGTAGCCAAATTGTCCCAGGAAAAAGGTAGCGCTCTCCGGCAACAGCTGTGCGGCTTCGCTCCATGGAAGAAGCAGTTGACTCTCAGCACCGCGCCACTAGCCCCTCTTCGCTCCGGAGCCCATAGTTGGGTTCCTTTATGGATTGGGGGGGCGCAAAAGGTGCCCGCCGAGTCCCATGGTCACAGGCTTCCTCCGCCTGTGATTTTTGAAGGGTCCCGCTTCGCCGTAGCGGAACAGACCCGTTTTCCGTGGAGCCAGTCCCTCCGGATCAGAGGGAGTCCGCCATTACCGATGGTCGCCACCCCGGAAGCCCTCTATAAATGTCCTGATGAGGTAACAGACTTACAAATATTATTGTGTACACAGTAACAAAAGACATTAAGATGAGTGCTGAGTCAGAATAAGGTGCGGGTTTTGTGAATATTTTTCTCCCCCGTATGAAATGCACCATCCTCTTTGCTGATTTTTTATGAGGTCCCAAAGGGGGTCACAGTCATGACATGCAGTGAATGTTCCTCAGAACCTTGCCTTGGAGCAAAACTCCAAAGCGAGTCTCTTCCCACCCTGGATCAGCTGTTTTTTCAGCACCACTTTTGGTCCATATCTGCGTTCTTCCTTACAACAGCCACATCATCATGTAGCCTCAAGATGTTGTGAACTACAACTCCCCTCTGTCCCAGCCAGCATTGCCAATGATCAGGGATGATGGGAGTCGTAGTTCATAACATCCACAGAGAACCACATTAGCTACCCTTGATATAGCCGCTCAGATATGCTAGGGGGTGGAATGAGGTAAAAACAGCACCAAAGTGAAGCAGGAAGGTACATATTTATGGATAGCAAGAAACTAAGTGAAGAGGATTTTCCCTACAGCAAACATATGGACTGTTCATTATTCTGATTCCAGGGCTGTGTGTGTGTATTTATTTTCACACCAACCCAGTTTGATAGGATCTTCCTTTTGCTGCCCTTCTCTTTGCTTCCCATAGCTGACTGTGACGGCCAGCAGCTGCAGGGGGTGTGATAAGTGCAATTTATTTCCATCTAATGCAGATAGAATTTTAATAGCACTAATTCATGAATATATTTATATCCTCCCTCATTGCTTTTATTCTTTATGAATAGCTGTAGGGGGAAATGTTGGATTATAATTCTCTCCCCTCAGGACAAGGGAAGAAAGGGGGAGGGATAAGGAAATGATAATACCTTGGGGAAGCCATAAGTCTAGTTTTCAAAAGGTTAAAAGAGGCAGGGGGAGAGAGGTTTTACAGGTTCCAGGCCTTAGCAGGGGAAATTGTATGGCTGCACCAAAAGCAGAAGGGAATCACACATTTGAGATAAGTGCAGCTCTGCTCTGAAATAGTAAATGAACCAAATATCTATGTGTGAAACATTCCAATGGCTTGAAACCTAGATTTCCCTAGTCATGAGCTGTGACTGCTTCCACCTTAGCTGAAATCAATATTTTGCACATATTTTAAAAAAATAAATCTGCCCTGTTTTCAAAGTCAGATTTTGAACGTTAATTTTTGACATTCTAAATTGCATTTTCAACATGGACTTAACCCCAAAATTTGAAATCTGCATGCTTTGTACGTCTCGGTGTCTTTTTATCGTTTTGATTTTAAGAGGCATCAAAGGTAAATTGTTATAAAATGTAATCAATCACATATTGCTTAGCATTGCTGTTTTGTCCCCTTTTCTTTGTGTTTTTACCGTTGCTGGTTCCCCCTTTCCCCATTTTCTTTCTTTAATAATTTTGCAATTATAAAGTTATTAAAAAAAAAAAAGCATGGCATTGCTATCAGATGCTAAATATTAGCACATGTCAGCTGGCCAATAACAAATTCATTTGCACAGAGTTATGTTGCAGAGTCTCATAACTGCCTGGTTCAGAATACTAATTAGATGTGGTTGAATACACGCTGATATTCTGAGCTGGGCCTCCATGGTTCTTCTCTAGCTCAGATTATAATGTCCCTAAACACTCTTCAGGAATTCAATACCAAATGCATGAAATGGCTCTCAAGAAAGATGAGGCTAGCTTATACATCTGCATGTGTGTGTTGTTGTTTAGTCGTGTCCGACTCTTCGTGACCCCATGGACCAGAGCACGCCAGGCACTCCTGTCTTCCACTGCCTCTCACAGTTTGGTCAGACTCATGTTTGTAGCTTTGAGAACACTGTCCAACCATCTCGTCCTCTGTCGTCCCCTTCTCCTTGTGCCCTCAATCTTTCCCAACATCAGGGTCTTTTCCAGGGAGTCTTCTCTTCACATGAGGTGGCCAAAGTATTGGAGCCTCAGCTTCACGATCTGTCCTTCAAGTGAGCACTCAGGGCTAATTTCCTTAAGAATGGATGCGTTTGATCTTCTTGCAGTCCATGGGACTCTCAAGAGTCTCCTCCAGCACCATAATTCAAAAGCATCAATTCTTCGGCGATCAGCCTTCTTTATGGTCCAGCTCTCACTTCCATACATCACTACCGGGAAAACCATGGCTTTAACTATACGGACCTTTGTTGGCAAAGTGTGTAAACCCCCTTAAAAATTACAATTGCAAATCACCTGGGTTTGCGGGGCTGGTTCACACATCACAATCTAGGGGATAAGCAGGTTCACTCCTTCTCAAGAACACCTCCATGTGTTTGTGCCAAACATACAGAAGTAAGCATATACGCTCACTTGTCATCATGGGTCATAGCAGAATTCTAAGTTCTGTGGGAATGGGGAGGATGAGGAAAACAAAATGAAAGAAAGAGACTGAGGGTGAGAAGAAGTAAGACCAACTTCTGCTACTCTCACCACCATCCACAATGACTGCCGGAGCCCAGAAGCTGCAGATACAATGCAAAAAGGGGGGAGTTCAGAGGTTAGGGGCTAAGTGGGTGAAACCATTACAAATACAAGGGAGGGAATTTTTAAATTAAGAAGAGTTGAAAGGCTGACTCTCCTTATTGATTGCTAACTGGTTAAAGAACAGTAAGCAGGGAATGAGAATAAATGGATAGTTCTTACGATGGAAGGATGCAATCAATGGGGTTCCCCAAGGATCAGCATTGGGACCAGTGATTTTGTATATTTGTGTGTGTTCTGGAACATTGCAACAGAATGCGTGATGCTACATTACAATTAAAATTCATGAATTGCAGTTCAATCCTAACCATGCCTACTCAGAAATAACTCTTATTGAATTCAGTGGGGCTTACATCTAGATAAGTGGGGTCACATCACAGTTGCTGCCTTAATTTCTAAGTCCTGTTTCAATCTACTATGGGAGAAAAATAGCATGGGTTTCCCGAAAGATATGGTAGTTAATATTTCCCCAAATTTGGTTTAGCTGTAAAAAGAACAATTTCCCCCGCTTCCTTTTCATATGTAATACATTAAAATAAGCTACATTCCCCATGTAGTTGAGGAACAGATTGTCTTCAGCATTCACTTAGAGTCTTCTGCAGTGTTGATAATGGGAAGCAATTCTACGAATTCAGGTGTAATGCTGAGCTTTCTGCCTGGACAATTTAGAAAAATGTTTGTTAGCTTTGTACATTCAAATGGCTTGAATAGCTGCAAATCAACAAAGGAATAATACATGTTCCTGATATTCTTTCAGCCTATTATTAACATGCAGCTTATAAATGCAGGGGGAAACAGCAGGCTCTTTTTAATTTTTAATGCTTCGGGGCATGCAAAATTACTAGTAGTAATATAATTACATATTATGATACAATAAATGTTTGCATGGATTTGCTTAACATAGGTGTAGAAACGCCCTACCTTGGACAGCCTTTGCGTCAAGTGGTTTTTCTGATTCAAATCAAATGCATTTCACAGGTGTAGCTCTCACCAGTCACCTGTTAGGAAATTTATTCTGAATAAGCACATTTCATTGTAACATCTATTGACATTTAAATGTTACCGCAGTGATCTACTCTGGTCTCAATATATTTATGTTCGTGGAGATTTATTTTATTACAGTCATTTGGCAACTTTATACAATAGTAGATGTGAAATGAGTCACCCTGTATGTCCTCTGTGCTACTATAAATAAATAAAAAGAATTATTTGTTCATGTGGGGGAGGGGAGAAAGAGAGACTCATGCACTTGTAAGGGCGAGAGCTACTGGGAGGGGTTGAGATGTTCTAAGGAGAAATCCCATGTGTCCTTCCCACATGCCCAGTGAAAGAAGACATGTTGCTTGAGAGGAGTGTGGGAATGTTAAAGATAGTAAGGAAGGATATATTGAATAAGTATTATCCTTCCCTCACTCACATTAGTAAAATGATGTAGCAGAACAAATTCCCCTCAATACAGTGGTACCTCGGGTTACAGACGCTTCAGGTTACAGATGCTTCAGGTTACAGACTCCGCTAACCCAGAAATAGTACCTCGGGTTAAGAACTTTGCTTCAGGATGAGAAATCGCGCAGCAGCGGTGTTGCAGCAGTGGGAGGCCCCATTAGCTAAAGTGGTGCTTCAGGTTAAGAACAGTTTCAGGTTAAGAACAGACCTCCAGAACGAATTAAGTTCTTTACCCGAGGTACCACTGTATACCGAACTTTTCTGTGTATTGGACCATCTTTTTCCCCCCCAAAAAGTATGTGAAAAATTGTGGGTCTTTTTATACATGGGTAGTGCCTTGATGTGGACTTAGGATTGGTTGATGCCAAATTTGTGGGTGCGGCAAGCTGTGTTGTTGATTGGCTGTTGTTGGAGCAATTGGGTGGGTGCTTGGCTGCTTCTGCCGGAGAGGGGAGCTCAAGAACTCTGGGCAATCCCCCCCCCCCATTTTCTAAATTTGGAGTCCCCAAAAACAGGGGGCATCTCATACATGGGGGTGTGTTATACACGGAAAAGTACGGTAGTTGGAAGCTAGTTTGAAGAGTCATTTGAATCTCTTAGTTAAGATTATTTCCTGGTGTCCCCTTTAATCCCTCTTCAAAGAATAAAGACACAAGAGTCTTTCTGAGTAAAGTAACAAAAGGTTTACTCACATTTCAGTTCACGATTTGATCCCTGAAAGGCAGACTTTCCTTGGTAGTTACACAAAGAAACTGTGAGTTCATCTCATATGGAGACTGAATTCATGGGCTTCTGGCTGAGAGCCAGCAGACAACAAACTTACATTAAGACAACAAAATGGCTGCAGGAGAGCAGCAACAAGACAGCAAGAATCAAGACAATAGAAAGGCAAAACAGACTGAGAAAATGGCTGCATGACTCGGTGCTTTTAAGGAGTCAGCCAGAGCCACGCCCATCTCCCAGATCACATGCAGGGAGGGGAGGAATAAGGAATGTTGCATTTGACTGCACCAATGGATTACATCCCACAAATAGGCCTGGTGACAAGCCAATTTAGACATTGTGAGGAATGTATGACTGTCATGTAGGGCAGTGGTCTTGCTTAAGTGCTCCTCATAGCTTCCCAGCAAAGTCTCGTAAAAGAATGATGCATGACTGAACATCATTGTGCTCAGACTATCCTTGGCCCCTGTAAGTGATAGCCAATAATGTACCTTGGAGGTCCAGGGGATTCTGGGAAGCCATGAGGAGCACTTAAGCAAGACTACTGCCCTACATGACAGTCATACATTCCTCACAATGTCTAATCTGGCTCATCACTTGGCCTCTTGGACTTAATGAGTGGCTTCACAAATTCCTTGCCCTGCATGGAAAGAAATAAAAAGACAATTAGTTCATTCACAACATCTACGTATCTTGATTCCAAGGCTGATTGTTCAATAGCAGAAATGTGTAGACATTTGATATCTCTTGGCTGCTTCCTTCTCCCTCGCCCGTCACTAGAAAATGTAAGGCGATTGTTCTCAGTATCCCTGTCATTTCCTGGACTTCTGCCATTATTTTATTTTGTGTGTCATTTATATGTCAGTAAATATTTGAACTATTGAAAAGCAATTGTGATAAGCAGATTATGCTAGCAGGACTGCAAGAAGTTTTGTAAGGAGGATTCGGTGAAATATTGCAAGGAAGACTATGAAGAGAATTATTAGTTAAGGACAATTAAAAGTAATAGAGAAATTAAGAAATGCAGATTAAGTGATAAAGAACAGAAAATCTTCAGAGGTAGTTGACGGAAGTCTAAAATATTGTATAAGATAAGAATGTATGTTAAAGGACTGTTGGAAATGATATGTTAAAAAATTAATTAAAATGTATGTGTGTGTATACACACACACACACACACACACACACACACATTTTAATTATTTTTTTAATAAAAAATTCGTACCCCTGGAACGAATTAAGTTCTTAACTAGAGGTACCACTGTACCTGCCATTGTAGAACGTGGAGGTGTGTCTGGATACTGGGTGCTGGATTAGTAACCAGTTCTCAGGAAGTAGAGACTGAGGTTAGATCTGCAAATGCCCTACAAATGCTACTGTCACTGCTGATGCTGACTGCTGCTCCTCACTTGAGTGCCTGGCTATTTTTCTTTGTCATCCTATAGATTTCTTTTTTTAAAAAAAATATCCCGCAAATTTGTAAATAAACACCTATTAGATGAGCCTCCAGTACTTTTCCACATGAATGTGATAGCACCGTAATGGCTGCTCCTAAAATATCCTCCTTCTCAAGGAAGCGGGGGAGCGTGAAGCAATAATTTAAGTCCACAAATTAATCTACTGGAGGGACTCTTAAATGCAAAACCAGGGCAGCTCAGCAATGCATGTGAACTCCAAGGGACCACAGAACATTCGCATTTGATGGAGGACACTACGAGGATGAGTGCCCTATCTATTTTGCCCACCGTGCAAATTAGCCAAGGATGCTCTCTGCAATTGGCTGCCATAATCATGCAGCTTCCACGACAGGCTATTTGTGACAACCCGTAAGGTAGCCGTCAACCTTTAACAACTTCAGAGAGGGGAAAGGAAAGCCTCCAGTGAGCACTCACACCCTGCTCATTATGTAAACGCTGCACTTGGCTGAGATGTGGCACTTGGGAAATGAATTTAGAATAGAGAGGATCTGCAACAACCCATGTACAAAAATATAACAGATCTACAGCATTTGCCTTCTGTATACATTCAGAAAGCAGCTGCATCTTCACTGCACAGTCTTATATATACACACACACATACACTGACCAACAATGCCAGGGAATGCTTGAGTTCATTGAAGTGCAATGGTGAACTGGGAGCTAGGCCGGGGTGAGGAGGGAGAGATGTTTTTCAATGTTGAAAGTAAGCTATGAAAACAGGAGCTCACACTGACTCACTCAGATTTCACAGGGATTAATCCCTGCTAAATTGTTCCTCTAAAGAACCATTTTCTTATAAAACAGCACATGTGCAAAAGTGAAGACCCCGCAGCTCATCATAAAAGGATGATTTCATCAGTCACTGAAATTACCTCTCTTCTCTCGCTGTAGATTTGTTTGTCATAAATGCAGACATTTTGTCTCCTCTTCATTTGTCGCAATGTTTCATTTCCATCCTTAATTGGAAAGCTGAAGCACCTAAAAATGAGGTGTAGTTTCAAAGGATAGAGTTGCATTTCCCATTTTTTTTATGCCTGGGTCACAGGTGGCTTTCGGGGATTTTTTTTCTGGATCAAAATTGGAGTTCCATTTCCTACTTACATCTATCCTTGAGCAGTTTTCAGATGAATGGGCAGCTATCACCACTGCAACAGCAAGGGATAGCCCAGTTAATAGTGCCATTCTTATTTCTTTCCTCCTCCTCTCTATTTTCTTTCTCTTCATAATAGCTTAGCTTTTATTTATTTCCTTCCCTTTATTTGCTACACATTTCTCATTCACTAAGAATATAAGAACATAAGAAGAGCCCTGCAGCTGGGTCAGGCCAAGGTCCCATCTGGTCCAGCATCCTCCTCTCGCAGAGGCCAACAAAATGCCTCCAAGCAGGAACTGAGCACCACAGCACTCTCCTGGGAGTGCACATTCAGGGGGAGCAGTCCCAAAGTGTGATACAATGTCAATAAAAACACAAAGTTATATATCAATAAAATACTCTGATGTGGTTTGGCACTGAAACCACCTTGGCCACCTTTGGGATGATCTCTGTTCCGGTAGAGAGATGGGGAGTGTGAGTCTCTTGATTCCCAGCTGCTTTCAAAACCACCAGCCATGGTATCTTTCTGGAGACACTGTCCAATTAGGGTGTGGGTGGCACTATGTTGCAGAGTTTGTGTTCGTATTTAGGTGGCCATTTCCAGAAGGTGGCACTGGCAGATCTTTGCTTGACCCAAACGTATCTATACGTCAAGATTCTGTCTCACCCCTCAAGCAGGACCAACCTGAGATGGACAGCAGTTCTGATGCAACCAACTTTCCTCTTCTGATCCCCCAACAAACTGAAGCTCAGTCCGTTCCAGACAAGACAGAGGCACTGTTAGTAGGTGGCTCCTCTGTCCAGATGGCTGTTTTTTTGTTTTGTTTGTTTTGGGTGTTGTTGTTTGCTTGCCTGTTTGTTTGTTTGTTTGTTTGTTTGTTTTCCTGCTGGGGTGCTCCTGGATTCATCACTGTCATTAGAGGCTCATGTGGTCTCTGTGGCATGGAGTGCTTTTATCCAGCTTAGACTGGTTTTCCAACTAGACTCTTCAGTGGTTCATGCACTGCCCACTTGAATTACTGTACATGGAATCCTAGAATTGTAGTGTTGGAAGGGGACCACAAGTGTCATCTAGTCCAGTTCCCAGCAAAGCAGGAATCTTGTGCCCAACATGGGACTCAAACCCATGGCCCTTGTATTCAAACTGAGCTATCTTCTATGAACATGGTGCTGCCTTTGAAGATGATCCAGAAAGTACAGCTGTTGCAGAACTTAGCAGCAAGAATTCTGATAGGAATGTGAATTAAGAACATATTGTGGCATTTCTTCTTCACTGTCATTGGCTCCTAGTTCATTTCTGGCCTAATTTAAAGTGGTGGTTTTGATCTATAAAGCCCGGTGTGGCTTGGGACCTCAGTATCAACATCACCTTACCCCATATGTGCCTATCAGAGCCTTAAGATCTCCATCACAGGCCCTTCTCTGCCTTCCCTCTCATTTTGGAGGGTGGTTTTCCCTAGAAAGACTAGACTGGTGCCCATGCTAATGTATTTTTGGTGCCAATGGCTTTTTAAATTCTTTTTTTATTCCCAGGCCTTTCAGCATTGTATTTTGATATCCTCTTAGCTTCATTTAAACATATGCATAATATCATTTAAATATTGATATTGCATTTTTGCATTTGTTTTGATGGCAGTTAGGGTGCATTTTAGCCTTTTTAAGGTTCTTTTAGTTCTATGTATAATTTGGTTATTTGCTGTTTTAGTGTTGGTTGGTTGGTTTAATTTGATTTTAGTATTGTGTTGTGTCGTGTGGGGTTTCTATGCTTTCCAATTGGTTTCAGTTGTCTGTATGTTACCCAGAGAATTAAAGAATATAATAAAAATATAAACAAAGAGTGACATCACATCTGAAGCAGTTCCATGTATCTGTTGTACCATATATATTCGTCTTTGCAATTGAGCACACACACAGTTATTCCCCAGGAAACTAGAAGAATAAAGTGAAATATTAGGTGAAATTATCAACAATAAAACATGCATTGGGTACACAGATCAGATAAAAATAAAAATAAAACATGTTATAGCAGACCATAATAAAAAGCTCTGGTCTGACACAAAATTATTAGAAACCAACACCCTGTTAAGCAGATCACTGAAATGTGAAATAGACTATAGCTCTGAAAGTCAACAGAAATCTATCCATGACTATCTCTGAAGAATTTAACTATAAGAAGCCATATATTGCTTATAGAGTCATCAGCCATGTATGGATTTCATGAATTAGCAGGAAAAGTAATAGCCTGCTTCCTTTTCTGGTAGGAAGATTTTCTGAATAGGAACAAACACATACTTTACACAGCTACAAATACGCCCTGCTTATTTGAACTGAACTGAATAAGTCTTTGTCCACAGAAATTTTAACCAAAAGGCTTGCCTTTTTATGGACTAATATAATATATTTTTACTATTGCTACGTATCTATTGCATTTCACTTCCTGCAACAGGAAACAGTAACTGCCCAGGACTGCCCAGGGCATAAACAATGCTTATGCACTCAGGCCCAGTTCAGATGTAATGGGAAAGTATGCCTGACCAAGTCTCAGGCTCACAAAATCCCTCGCCTTGCCTCACCTCTTCTTCTGCATGTTGTGAGGAGGGAATCAGAAGCATCCGGTTCTGATGTTAAACTAACCACAGTTTTCTGTGTCATTCAACTTGGTAAAATGTGGTTTGTTTAAACTATGGTTCTGAAACCATGGTTTGATCGTGACCTTTTTTCACTATAGTTTAAATAAGGCAGTTTCCCAAGCTCAGATGTCACAGGAAACAGTGGGTCATTTAAAATCAGTGGATGCTTCCCAACTCCTCCTCTGGTGTGCAAATGAGCACAAGGACCAGGCAGTTTTGTTGCTTGTTTGAAACCATGAAATAATGCACATTCTCTATATTGATGAAATAATGGCTACCTAACAATATTGGTGCTAGCTATTATTATGAGGGTGGTCATGTCTTACAGAAGACAGGCACATATAAATGAGTTCTATATTTGAAGTGCTATTCAGACTGATATAAATATTTTTAAAAATCTTAGGAATGGAGAAGAGAAACCTTGAAGTTGCCTACCACTGAACCTAGTGAACTAGTGAAGCCTAGTGGTTGGCTGTTCAGAGTAATTGCTCATATGGAGAAATGTACAATACTTTGATTAAAACTTGAATTGTTATTTCTAGATTTGCATCAGTAACTAAATTAGCAAATGCAAATTTCATACAACGCTATGTCCTTTTTGTCCTCTTTTTTTGGGGGGGGGGCTGTTATGCATTTCCAAAAAAGAGGGAGATGCATTGACAAGCCACCCTTATTATAATTAATGTCAAAGTGGTGTGAGGGGTGAGATAAGAGCTAGCTAAAGTGTTGGTATAAGATCTTAGTCTAGACCAGTTGTACAAAAGCTTAGTCTCTCTGTTAATGACGAACAAGTTTTGTATCCACGTAGATACACGCACAAGCAAGCACGCTCACTGGTTTAAGGAAGCATTGAGAGAAGCACTCCATCCTCATACTTCCCTACGGAGCCTTCTTTCACACATGAAAGACCATGGCTGTGAATTGCTCACTTGGGCAGGCTGTCTCACACATATTCCCATCCAGCTAAATGAGGGGAATGTTGTTAAGTGATGCTAGCAAAATCAAGTCAGAAATTAGTTTTCTTCTAAAATCTCTATGTTTAACCATGTCTCCCATGGTCAGGGGAAAGGGAGCTTGCATCAGAAGCCAACCAACACAACACAGGCATTTTGTTCTAAATCTGCATCATAGATTGCAATGGAAAGGATTAAACGTTAACCAGAAGCTTGTAGCCAAAGAATTGGCTGGTTGGTTCAAATCAATCTATGAAATTTAAGCTTCCCTAACTATTTATTTCAGGTGGCGCTGTGGGTTAAACCACAGAGCCTAGGACTTGCCAATCAGAAGGTCAGCGGTTCGAATCCCCGCGACAGGGTGAGCTCCCATTGCTTGGTCCCTGCTCCTGCCAACCTAGCAGTTCGAAAGCACGTCAGAGTGCAAGTAGATAAATAGGTATTGCTCCGGTGGGAAGGTAAACGGCATTTCCGTGTGCTGCTCTGGTTCGCCACATGACCTGGAAGCTGTACGCCGGCTCCCTCGGCCAATAAAGCAAGATGAGTGCTGCAACCCCAGAGTCATTCACTACTTTACCTAATGGTCAGGGGTCCCTTTACCTTTAACTATTTATTTGCGCTTGTTACCCCACTGAGGGCCCCTGAGCCCCAGTGCTCTAACAGCAGCAGAAACAATTTAACACATGTCTTGGAGCACAGGGGAGCAACCTACATCTCAGAGGCCACACATGGCCTCTGATTTCATTTTATGTGGCCCTCATCTATTCCTGGAGCTGCCCCATTCTTCCATCCCACCAGCTTCTTGCTTCTTTTTCATTTCCTTATTATTTTTCCTGGCTTTAAAAAGTGTCCTCCCCCCTTTAATTGGAAGGGGAAGTGTTTAATTCACTTTAAAATGGTTCAGAGTAAATACTGCAACATTAATGTCATTATTATTTATTGTCTGCTATTTTGATAGGGATTTAGCAATAAATGATCCCAACTCCAGTTCCTATTGAATTCAAGCTTAAGCCCCTCCCACCGAATGAATGAGGTTTTAAACTGCTTAACTAGCTCAGGGATTGGGGGGGGGGGTTGGTCATGCAGAAATATCCTGCAAGACGGTAACACTGATAGCCCTGCAACATCTAAGTTGTTTTGGATTTTTGTTTAGAACATGTATGACTTAAGAAGAGATGGATTACTTGAAAACCTTGTGCTTCTGGCCTTTTGAGCATTGGTTGGGGATCACTTGTGTGCTCAGATATTTTCTGGAATTTGTCTAAATCTGAACCAAACAACTTATGAACCAACCCAAAGAGGTTGACCAGCCAAGTCCACCACCAAGGACTTGAGGTTGCTATCTGGCTCAGCCAGCATAAACAGGGGAGAGGGGTTGCCTATTTGACTGGCCATAGCACATATTGTTAAGACCTAGTCTAAAGGGAGACTTACAGTGCAAACCTAATTATAGTTACTCAAAATTCAGCGGGGCTGACTTCCAGGTAGATGGGGTTTGAATTGCAGTCTGGAACAGTAGCTAAATATATTATCACAGAACACTCACACATACCCACAAAATTAATAGAATCCTTTCCCACAATTTAAAACACTTTGTAAAAAAGAAATAATTAAAAAAATATGGCATAGTGTTAATATGTTTCAGCCATGTATCAAAAAAGATGATTAATGATTAAGATTTATGTGTGAATATTTCATTTGTTTATATATTGATTTTCTTTCTTTTCAGTTTCCTGAAAAGACAAAATCTCCCTAGCAGAAGTAATTTATGTGCTTATTCAATATCTTATCAATTCAGTTTTGCATATCAAGAAAAAATTACTTCTCATCCAGATGATTTCTTCAGCATCTGCACTTAATTTCTATCTAAATGTCAGTGTGACACCGCAGTGGTAAAAAAGAGAGAGAGACCAATTTTCCAGTTAACATTCTCTACAAAGCAAAGTACAACTAGTACTAGAAATGAATGCAAATGCTTTCTGTGGAAATGTCTCTATTTACTTTCCTCAGAGAGCATGCTGCAAGCTAGCTCATGCTGCCTAGAGAAGGAATTAATAACTATGTTTATAACCATTATAAATATTATTATTTTTAATTGGGCAAATGCTTGTGAGGCAATACACTTTTGTTAATGTGTTTAATTAAATAGAAATGCCAGTTGTTACTTCTATCAGGGGCTTTTTTCAGCTGGAACTCACAGGAACTCAGTTGCTGCACCTCTCAGGTGGGGGCCATTGCCAGTCTAAGAGAACGTGAGAGGTGTTCATGGTGAGTTCCAGCATCTCTTTTTCTGGAAAAATAGTGCTGCTTCTATCCCAGTTTGCTGGAGTCACTCGATTTAAACCGGGCATAGGCAAACTCGGCCCTCCAGATGTTTTGGGACTACAACTCCCATCATCCCTAGCTAACAGGACCAGTGGTCAGGGATGATGGAAGTTGTAGTCCCAAAACATCTGGAGGGTGGAGTTTGTCTATGCCTGGTTTAAACCGTGTGTGTATTGCCCCATTTGTCTGGTAGCCCACACTCGTGTGGGAAAGAACCACACTATGCATCCCTCCCTGCCAGGGGCTGGACTGAGGAGGAATGGTGGAGCCCTCCCCTTCTCCTGAACCTTCCTGAGAACAGGAAGACAGTATAGATTTAGAACAGTGGTTTCCAGAGGGCCATATTTCAGAGGGTGAAGAGGGAGAAAGCTGGAAAATATTAGGAGAGGAAGAGCAGGAAGAAGCAGCACCAGGGAGAGACAGCTGACAGATTGAGTGTCTTTGGAAAGCATTTCTGAGCCCCCCTCTCCCAGGACTAGGAGGGCATTGAGAGTAGTAGAACGGAAAACGCAGAGACAGAAAGCTCAGATCAGCCGGCATAGGGATGATATAGAACAGAAGAGATGGAAGGAGTTGGACTTTACGCGGATCAACACTGTTATTTCATTGTCTCCTTTCTCTCTGTGAATACTGAATAAATTACATGGTAATAACTCTTCTTGTTTATCTGGTTTTTGGCTGCCACCGGGGGAGGGATTGGATTCCCTGAAGCCTGACACTCCCATATGGTTGTCCGATGATTAGAACGGAAAGGAGATACACCCAATAGCTCCAACGCCACTAAAGATAATGTCAGAAGGCTTCCAAGAAACATTTTCCTATGTTGATGCTCCATGTAACAGGCCAAGAATAACTTTTTAAGGCCTTTCACCCTGTGTACATTGTCCAAAATTCATGCAGCAGCTCCATGCCAGGATTATACCGGAAGTGCTTACATGCCATGGACTGATGTACTGGGGAAGAGGCTCTCCAACTTTATGCATGGAGATTCATCCATGGGGAAGTTGCTGTTTTTATTTTTACACCAGCATATAATGATCTCTGGCAGGCAAGCAGCCTGATAAGCAGCAAGGTCTCTCCATCAGTTTTATGTAAGTTTATTGACAAGAAAAACACATTGAGAGCTCAGTTTCCCACCTGCTCTCTTTTACAGTAATTGATCAGTCTGAATCATTGTTCGTCCACCAACAGGAAGAGCACCAAAACCACGCCTTTCTTCTCCTTCCCTTCCATTGTTCTCTGAGCTTCTCAAGTCTCCTAGTACGGGGACTGAACGGCTGGTCTGTCTCCTCCCCACTCCCAGAAGACACATCCCCAGACTCTGGCTTATCTGCTGGTTGCCTGGCAATGCTCTGACTGCCTTCCAACTCTTCCTCTCCTTGGGAGCTAACAGCGTCTTCCCTGGGAAAGGCAGGCTGCTCTTTCTAGACTTTCTAGACAGCCAGCTCTCATCTGCAGGGTCAGTCCCCTGCTTGCTTAGCTCAATTTCTGAGGCTGACTCTTCCGCTGCACTCGGGGGGGGGGGCACGTTCCTGACACAGCAGCTGCCTTGTGGGCAGGAGCAGCATGGTTAAAAATCAGCCCTGAGATATGCCACCCTTTACTTTTAATCCAAAACGTATTCCCTCAAAAGAAGGCTCTACAGTTTACCTTAACCATTTGGATAGGTATCGGTGCAAGGATAGTGTGTTCCTCCTATTAATTCTCCATAGGAAAAGATATGTTTTCTGATGTGTGGAAAATTAGCTTTTTTTGTGAAACCTAGTAAAGGCAGATGGAGTCAGAGCTGTGCAGGTGGATCAGCAAACAGCAGTCATGACCCGAACTCCCTTATAAGGAGTTAGGAAGGACTATCTGTCCAATTAATGTCAATATGCATCCTTGCTGATGTACCTGGTTTCCCTGAAGCCCCCTCTTTGGTAAGACCCACATAGTGGTGCACAGACCAAATCCCTGCATGCTCCAGTTGCCTGTTCAAGAATAAGCCCACTGGGCTAGAATCCTGGCAAGACACATGAATCATGACTGATGAGGCTGCATTGGGACAAGGTTAAGCTGTGTTGAAAGTGTCAAGGCATAGGGAGGGAAAATAATGGTAGGGATCTAAATGTAGCTTTGACTGCATTCTGGCAAATACAATCTGTTCTACTGATGGGCCAATTGCTTGGCTGAAAATATTTTTTGCAGATTATTAGCAGGAATGCTATGGTACCCTGTCCAGGAGAAGTTAATGATTCAGATTATGCAAATGAGCATGTTTTTTGTTTGTTTGTTTTTTAAATGGCATTTTCCAAGCGAGTTGTTCCTTTAATCCAAATAGAAACATTAGGAAGATACGACACAGAGCAGCAAATAGAATGGCTGTAAATTTTGGAAATGGGATGTCAAGCTAAAAAAACATAAAAATGCACAGAAACCCATGTTCTACAAACTGACTGCAGATATGTGGTGATGCTATCCAAAACAATGATCAAAGGATATGAACTACCCAATTCAGGTGACATATGTAACATCCTACCAGGATGTGCCGAAGTCATCATAGCAGTCAATTAAAGTCACATTTTCAATGCATGTTTCAAATCTGCCTGCTTTCATCTTTCATCCAGCGGCACTTTTTAAAGTAGTATTCTGAGCTGAAACACAAGCATGCTGCTTTTGAGTTCTGTTCAAAGGCTTTGATTCAGCAAAACACTCCAATGTATACTTTAACAGAAATCCTATTATCTTCGATGGAATTATAAGCATGTCTTTAAATAATGCTAAATGAAACAGAGGAAGATAAGCCATAAATTCTGCTGCCGGTTTTACTGAGCAAATTATGTGGCTGAGAACACAGGGAAATTCCTTTGGAAAACTCTGTCAGAATGATCTCAGCTGTCCATGGAAGTTTACAAACATCGCTCTAATCCAAAGGGCTTCTTTTTGACTCATCTGTTCAGTATGTCTGAAAAGGAAACATGTTTAGGATGGTATTCAGCTCCCACTTGCCACCAACTATGCAAGGATTTCCACTAGTTTAAAGGGATTTGCCCTCCTCACCAAGTGCATGTCCCAGGTCCTCACCAAAACTGCTGCAGAGGGTCAGAAGAATCTCTAGATCAGATCAGATCTGAAGGAGAGGAGAATGTTCCACTGAACAAATGCACTACGAAAATTCACATAACACCACATTGAACACAACTCTTAATGTTTAGGGCTGAGGTGAGGATGATGAAGATTGCAGTTTCATTTAATACCCACCTTTCAGCCTAAAGTCCCATGGCAAGTCCTAAAAATATACACCTCAAGTTTCAAAAGCCAGGGCTACTCACCACATTCCGCGATCTTTTTCATGTAAAAAAAAAACCAAACACACACATACTCATTCCAAGAGTGTTAAGAGTAGTCAACATGATTGAATAGTGGTATGTGCAAAACCACAAAAGTAAAGGAGAGATTATGATGCCTCCCCAAAAGCAGCCAGGATGACAACAGGGCACTGGGTGGTAGCAATTATACAATAAAAAATCATATACAAATATGAATTGAGGGGCTGAGCTATGGGCAGTCTGATCAGTTGCATTAGATTAGCTATATATGAGGCAAATACAGAAAATTAGAGGACATTCAGTATAGCTCTAGTAGTGACAATGTATACTACTACCTATGAGTGTTTCTGATGCCTGGTACCAGGGCTGGACAAGATACCTTTGGTCCGCTTCTTCATTTGATGCTCCCTAACTTCCTTGTGGACTGGAATGCAGCTCCTAGTCACATTATGCACATGACTGAATGTTGTAATGCATTTTGGCGTACAAAAGGGGGCACCCCAAAAATGTGTGTTTTATATAAGAGTGGTGAGTGAAAAAGGACACTGCTGCATACCCATCCTCCTGACAGCTGAGTCACTACTGTTTACTGGGAGGGAGAGGGATGAGGTGGCAAGGAGGTCGGCACTGTGTGAGTGCACTGGGAGCACCAGATTGGGTCAACTGATGCACCAACACAACACTGACCTCCCTGCCACATTGTTGCTCCTCTTCTAATACATGACAGGCACTCAGAAGCTGGAAGACCAGGTGTGTGGTGCCTCCCCTCCTCACCAGCCACTTCTGGCTTTACATAAGTGATGAACACACAATGCACATGTGAATGTGTTTTACAGGTGAATGTGTTTTACAGGTGAATGTGTTTTACAGGTGAATGTGTTTTACAGGTGAATGTTTTGAAAAGCATTGAAAGGGGGATGGATGGATGGATGGATGGATGGATGGATGGATGGATGGATAGAGGGACAGATAGATTGATTGATAGATGGATAGATGGACAGACAGACGGTACAAATGAGGGAGGAAATTTTCAGATTCATATGCAGTTCAGCATAAAATAGTTGGCAAGTGATTCAGCGCTGTGCCTTCCAAGCCCATTTCAGCAAAATGACCCAGAAGAATGAGATGCCGGGGTAGATTATGACTGAAGGTTGCTGAGAAGTCTAGCAGAATCAATATACACACACACATATACACGAACACTTTAGTTTCAGGCACTTGGGAGAGATCCTGCTACAGCACAGACAGCTTTAAAACTGTCCCAAGCAGCCTTGCTTCACTTCTTGATTTGGGACTTTCTGTATCTTTTACATACACCCCTGATATTTACGCCCTCCAAATATATATTAAAGCATGTGTTTTCTCTCAAATAAATGTGTTTGTTTAAACTACTGAGAATTGTGTTGCAATATTCAGAGATGTGTGAAATCCGGTGAACGGCCTAGTTTCCGTCTGCACAGTGCGTGCCAAAAAGTGCAGAGCATGCCATTTGATATAGGAACATGCAAAGGTCCAATTCTTCCAGCATCCCTTTCACTTGTGGATAATAAAATCCATCTTATACACACATATTAAAGATACACAACCTTTTCCCTACTTTGAATAGGGTCACCCTAATTGTTGCATTTTTAATCTTTAGTGGAGCATTGCAGATATAATTTACCCAAAAAAATTGTGGAATTCAATAAGACATGCAATTATGAGGGAAACATGGTATAACTTTTAAGCAGAATAATCAGTGCACTCTTTTATATAAAGAGAGTTGACATACAACGTAAATGGTATTGTCTGGGGACATTTTAGAGAGAATGCTTTTTAATTGTTGGGGCAGTATATGTTTTGGAGAGCTATAGTAGCATAAAGGGAAATTTTCAGATTCACATTCAGATCAGCCTAAAATAATTGGCAAGCCATGCAATGTTGAAGCTTGGATGTCACTGCGAATCAGACCTCATTGTAGTAATGCTGGTGGAAATTACTGAGCCGTTTAACAAAGCTGAATCCTCAGTAGATTTTGCAAATTATTCGTTTCTTTTTGTGATTGCCAAGGGCTTGATCCTCAATTTGCACACAGAAGAAAACCATTTCTCCTGGCCTGCTGTTTCTCTCCACTCTGTGAGTTGGGATTAGCAAGGAGTGAACAGGCAAGGAACAGGGCTGGAGAGTTCGAAGTCACACCTAAGCACCTACAGTACTTTTCCGTCTATAAGACGGTGTTTTTTCACCTTAAAACAATGCTTAAAAATTGGGGTAGTCTTATAGATGGGTAGTGCAGAGGTTGGGGGGACTGTGGAAATGATTTCTGTCTTGAGTAGTAGATTGTCAATGGTGTTATTGTGGGTGATAGGCTGCTGCGGCAACGTCTGCTTGCGATTGGTCGCTGCTGTGAGAATGCTCGCTGGTGATTGGTCGCTACTGTGACATTGGCTGCTGGTGATTGGGCTCGGCTGCGGCAATTGGGCGTGTGATTGGCAGCTGCTGGTATCGATTGGAAATACTATAGGAGGCTACTGCGTTGCATTTGATCGCAAGCGTTTGGAATTTGGGTGAGCTTTTTTTCAGCATTCCTCCCATTCTGGACAATCTCCCCTCCATTTTCTTGATATTGAGACCCGAAAATTAGGGGGCGTCTTATCCATGGGGGCGTCTTATAGACGGTAAAGTACAGTAGGTCATGCTCCCCCCGAAGTGAGCATAACTGCTGAGCCACCATGAAGGAAGAAAAGTCCACTGCAAAACCTCTTTGCTTCACTGAGATGCCTGATGAGTTAAATTCTAGTGTAGCTGGCCTCTTTCCTGGAAGCAGTCCCATTGAGCAACAATAAGAAAAGGTCAAATCTGGATTCAGTATAGCGTCTCTTGAAAGTGACAGCGCAGAAGGTCCACATCAACGTGTAAACCAATCACTGTCCACTTCTGATTCACTGGATCCTTGCAAGTAGGCAGTTGCTTGCCTGTGCTTTTCAGACTGGTTGGAAGTACTACTGAACTACATATTGAGATAGTGGAAATGTTATTTATGTATGCCACTACTGCAGCCCGTGTTTTGTTAGCCCTAAAATGGAAAATGAGTGAAGTCCCAACTAAAAAAGAATGGCAACTTAAACTGATGGAATATGCACATCTTGAGGACCTAACAAATAGAATAAGAGAACAAGAGGAACATACATTTAAAGAAGATTGGGAAATGTTTATTGAATATATGGGGGGAATTGTGTATATTTGAAAACGTGGGTAACATTAATATAAATTCAACAGTGTAAATAAATTTTGGTGGATGTAATAATGGAATACTTAATAGTTTAGTTTATATAAAATATGCAGGGATTTATGTTATGCAAAATGAACCATGGAGAGAGAAGAAGGGAAGTCATTGATATTTTGAGGTTGTTTAAATGAATATTCAAAAATGTAAAACAGAAAATTTAATTAAAAATATGGAAAAAATAGATCAATGGTCTGATGCATAAAGCAGCTTGCTGTTAAAAGAAAGAAATAAAAAGAAATGTTGTAATAACAAATTACCTTCACAATGACATGTTCTTGTTATGACAAAGAAATAATATTTTGAGATACAATAAACTACTATACCTTTCAACACATATTCATGAAGTCAACTATAGAGGATATGACCCTGAACTTAATCCTGATTTGTGTCCTAGATCTGGTGTAAGATGTAAGTGCTGTCAAAACTGCTTGGGAACAGTAATCACATGCTACCCAATTCAATATAAATCTGATTGAAAAATTACCCAGAAAGTATAACATGATCATTTTTAGTTTTCAAAAGAGGGAACTTCTCAAGTGTTAGAGCATCAGCTGAAATAAACTTGAAAACATAGGAGCCAGCTGTTGGAGTGTTGTGGGTATCAAGGAGTTAACACTCTGTGCTAAGTGGAAATGCTGACTCAGCATCATGTGATGAGTCAGCATCACAAGACAAGTGGGGAGTTGCCTAACTGGTCTATAGCCAGCTAGTGGTGCTGTGGGTTAAACCACCTATCCTAGTACTTGCCGATCAGAAGGTCGGCGGTTCGAATCCCCGCAACGGGGTGAGCTCCCGTTGCTCGGTCCCTGCTCCTGCCCACCTAGCAATTCGAAAGCACGTCAAAGTGCAAGTAGATAAATAGGTACCGCTCCGGCTGGAAGGTAAACAGTGTTTCCGTGCACTGCTCTGGTTCACCAGAAGCGGCTTAGTCATGCTGGCCACATGACCCGGAAGCTGTATGCCAGCTCCCTCGGCCAATAAAGCAAGATGAGAACCGCAACCCCAGAGTCGGCCACGACTGGACCTAATGGTCCTTTACCTTTACCTATAAAGTGGTATGGTTGACTTCCCTGTGGTGGCTTCTCCCCTGTAAGTAATCCCACCTGTGTATGCTGATTCCTGGATGTAAGAAGACTGCAACTGAAATAAAGCCCTACTTCAAATATAGCTTGACTCCTGAGTGCTTCCATACATTGCAACACCAACTTCTAGGGGTAAAGGTTTGAGGGGGGCACCCCAAAAGTTGCCCTTCAAATGGTGTGTATGTAGCATATCTGATGATTGATGATGCGAGGTGGGGCTTACCTGCCCCCCCCCCATATTTTATTCAAGTTGGCATTCCTGCTTGAAAGGAAGGGTCAAGTTGGTTAAATCTCTTCAGGGCACTTTGAGGGTATTTAAACCCAGACAAATAGAAGCTCAGACAGAGTATCTAATGTACAAGTAAGTACAAGTAAACCTGCATGGTTAATGAGCAATCAGTGGCTAGGCACACATTACCATTTACTCTGGCTCCAGTGTACTCCCACTGGTGGTGTTTTAAGATGAGGACACATGACATTAGCCACAAGCCATCCTGTAGTTTCTTAAGAATTACTGCTGTTTGGTGCATTTCCCCCTCAAACCAGCTTTCATCTGATTTAAAAACATAAGCCTACATTCTCTTTGCAGATGAGCAGGGGTGTGTACATTTGAGACAACAGTTGCACATGAGCGGTGGACAGCAGATATTGCAGCTTCATTGAATAGGAGGTGGGGGTTGCAGGAACAGGGAAACCAAGCAGGTAATGCACACCAGGTAAAGACCCCCTGACCCCCTCTCTGGCATGTATAGCAACATGAAACTGAGACTTGAAACACAGTAGGGGGAAATGACTTCGCTATGTTTTGTGCTGCTGCTGTGTGCATAGCCTAGGATGCTATGAAAGGCAAGGCGGCTTCTTTCAGTGGCAGCCTTACCCAAATGACAAGACCAGGGGTCAGCAAACTTTTTCAGCAGGGGGCCGGCCCACTGTCCCACAGACCTTGTGGGGGGGCCAGACTATATTTTTTTGGGGGGGAATGAACAAATTCCTATGCCCCACAAATAACTCAGATATGCATTTTAAATAAAACGACACATTCTACTCATGTAAAAACACGCTGATTCCCAGACTGTCCATGAGCCGGATTTAGAAGGCGATTGGGCAGGATCTGGCCCCCGGGCCTTAGTTTGCCTACCCATGGACAAGACTATAATGGAACCTGGCAACACACACACATGCTGATAATAAGGCAAGCGGCAAAAGAGAAAGAAATAACTTGAGGAAATAATGAAAACAAACTATGAACATTATTTAGATGCATTAGGAAGAGGAAACCAGCCAGCAGATGGACTAACAGGCCACAAATGTGTGAAATGATCACTGGAGGAAAGTGAGGAAATTGCATTATTTGCAGTGGTCATCACTGTGGAAGATATTGGGCAAATTCTCCAGCCTCAAATCACATTTGCTAAGGGGTAAGTTCCACTGCATGGTTGCCGTCGTTCCTGTGTTGATTTCTATAGCCGAGAGCCTTTTGACAGCTATTTGGTAGGATAGAAACGTAATGCATGCATATAGTTATTCATATATACATGGTTGCATACATACATAAATATATTTGCTTGTTCGTTCATTCATTCATTCATTCATTCATTCATTCATTCAGGGTGGTGAAATCCCAAGCGCACAGTGAAGATCTCTGAAAGGATCTCTCATAATTGGAGATTGGGCACCACCATAGCAAATGAGGCTTCCTTGAGTAAAGTGATAGAAAGATGTAAGCGTAACGTCCATAGTATTCCTACTGGTGTGCCATCGTTGCCATTTTCCCGCAGAACTGGGGGACATGCAGATCTGTTAAATTTGGACAGTGGAAGCACATGGAATTGCCAGATTACAGTTCCTGCATCTCCTTGAGGGTGTGGGGCTTTGACGAGACTTTCACACTATTTATCCGTCCCGTGTAATTCCATAAATCAAAGGTTAAGAGCCTATCTGGCGTCAATCCATGAGCAAGGCACCTTGCATACAGTTGTGGCAGTCACACCAAAGCATGGGTAGGCAAACTAAGGCCTGGGGGCCAGATCCAGCCCAATCGCCTTCTAAATCTGGCCCACGGACGGTCCAGGAATCAGCGTGTTTTTACAGGAGTAGAATGTATCCTTTTGTTTAAAATGCATCTCTGGGTTATTTGTGGGGCATAGGAATTCATTCATTTCCTCCCCCACCCCAAAAAAAAATATAGTCCGTCCACCCACAAGGTTTGAGGGACAGTGGACCGGCCCCCTGCTGAAAAAGTTTGCTGACCCCTGCACTAAATCAACCTCTCCTTTTTGAGGCAGCTTGTTTAATAGTTGCCACTTCCAATTGCTACCACTACATAGCAGTTTTGTTTCACACGTCACTTTTGCCACATGGAGCAGAGCCCACATAATTTCAATGCAGGTGGCAACCACACTGCTGAGCTCATATATGAATTGGGCCTCAGGCTAAGACAAGAAGCAGAAGAGCAGTATAATTGGAGGCAGCCCACTGGAGCCAAGACTACAGAGGTGGTCTTTCCCCTTCTTTTAAGATAAGCAGATGGTATGAATAAAGTGGCATGCTGACAACTAATTCAGTCCCATCACTAAACCCAGAGGCTATTCTAAGCCTTCTGTTTCTGACGGGAGGACCTATTTTAGCAAACCAATGGATAAAGCTTTTTTCACCTGGCATGCAATTATCCTGTAGAACTCGTTATCAGCCAAGAGACAGTATGAAGGCTAATGGTATATGAAGATTCAGAATAGGATTAGATACATACAATGCACAGTTTCTACACTTGCGAATTAAATAGTGCTAACTGACTTAAAATGCTAATATATAACAATGTTCCTGAAAGAACAAATTCTTGGAGAGTTATCAACCTTATTCAGCTCTCCACTGGTGTGTATTATATTTGAAGCCTCTCAAGTTATTCTGAAGAGAAAATGACCGAACCATATCTCTCTGTTTTTGAAAACTGGTTTCCATGTCTTTTCAGACAATGTTGCTTGTGTGATGTCATTCTGTTTAGCTGGAATAGAACACCTTGCTAGAGAGATTCAGCTGGAGACCTGCAGCAAAATGGTATATGTTGCTGGAGTCTGTGGCTGAGGGGGTTGAAAAAACAAAATTTAGTGCCAAATATAGGCATCCCTGTTTGCATTTTTTTAAAAAAAAGTTTTGGAACATTTACAAGTGCAAGCAGTCTACATGCAAGTCAATGGAGCATGAGGATTCTGAACGCAGTTCAGTGCTTGATTGGGCCTCCGTGGTGACTGAGGGGGCAATATAGGACAATAGAACATGCACGAATTAACACTGGTATGGTAAATGCAGTTCAACATCAGTGAGCCATGCTAAAGAAAAACAAATCCCAACTTTGCATATACACTGATGGGCATTGAGTTGGCAGTTGTTGGCATCCATCTGTCTCAAGAAACAATGGAGTGCACCTCCAGGGGTGAAGTCAAATCGCTGGAGAATCACAACACCCGCTGTGGCTGCAGAGACCGGTAACTCGTAACTGTTGCCTCTCAAATTGGTTTTGCTGCATTAGCAGCACCTAAGTGACCTCTCTGGGGAGCGAGCCTGGGCAGTGTGTATGGAGGCCTTGGGCTGCCCGTATAGCAAGACCTCTCGGCTTGGCTGCAGGAGTTGCCGGAAGGAGGCATACAAGATGCCATCCAACCATCTTAGGGACTCTGGATTTGTGTAGGGTTTTCTCCTCAGCCTTTTCTTCTCCCCAAGATGTCCTGCAAGACAGAGGGTAGAATTGGTAGTGACTGTCCAGAAAAGAGATCTTAATGGTGGATAACTCAATGAAAGGTTTGACGCCCAGTGTGTATCCGCTCTAAAAAGATGGGCTCCATGCTGGGGACCATTAGGAAAGGAATCAAGAATAAGAATAAGAAATGGAAGGAACAGAATGCTGACCTAGAGAGAATGTTTACTGTGATCTAGCAAAGCTCTTATGTCCTTATGCATTACCTTTTCAAATCTATCCTTGCAGCCATGGAAGTGGGAAATGCTTTAGTTTTATAAATGAAAGAAAGGTCATAGTTTGGCTTTGGGGCGCCATATTTCACCCCAAGCAATGTAGGAAGCTTTATAATGGTATCCAATGTGTTGATTGGAAGGACAGATCCTGAAGCTGAGGCTCCAATACTCTGGCCACCTCATGAGAAGAGAAGACTCCCTGGAAAAGACCCTGATGTTGGGAAAGATGGAGGGCACAAGGAGAAGGGGACGACAGAGGATGAGATGGTTGGACAGTGTTCTCGAAGCTACCAGCATGAGTTTGACCAAACCGCGGGAGGCAGTGGAAGACAGGAGTGCCTGGCGTGCTCTGGTCCATGGGGTCACAGAGTTGGACACAACTAAATGACTAAACAACCACAACAACAATGTGTTGATGTACTGGAAACCTGTTCTCAACAAATTTTTTACTTCACATTACTGCACCCCAGCCTCAAGTTCCTCTCCAACCCCAAGATCTTGTGGTATGTCGTCTTCTTCTTTGGCAATCACTCATAGCTGAGTAAGATTGTCTTCCATAAACATGGTTTTAACAATGAGTCTGTAAGTGACTGTGGAGGCCAATTCTGGACCCACACGTCCTTCCACAGTGGGGACATTGGTTTCCAGGCAGGAGTTGATCACGGTGTGGATTTGCCAGTCATGTCTTCCTCTTAGCACGTTTCTCCCTTGCATCCTGAGTTTGAGTGTCTTCAAAGCCCATGACACCTTTGGTAAAGGCTGTTCTCCAATTGGAGTGTTCGCAGGCCAATGTTTCCCAATTGTTGGTGTTTATACTACATTTTGTAAAAATTTGCCTTGAGACAGTCTTTAAACCTCTTTTGTTGACCACCTTTGTTTACCTTTGTTGTGTATCACTGTTGTGTATCACTGCTAGCTCAAAAGCCATGTCAGGGAGCATGTGTTCCTTCAGATGTGGTTGGGCTCCTGCTTCCATCAGACTCAGCCAATATGGCCACAGGCTCCTCATCCCTTCTCTGTGCCACCAGAGAAGCTGATCACAGGAGAGAACTTCAACCATTTCAAGCCAGAACGCTAGCAACACGGAGCAGAGTCCTCCTGGTCCTTTGAATCAGATAGTCACAGACAGCTGAGCCAAGCCACTGCCTGCTTTGTAACACCAAGTTCTGCTCCATTCATTTTGTATGGGCAAGTTTGTCTGGAGAAAGGGCTACTTGGGTACCTTTAATGGAACACAGGCAGGCAGCTTCCTTCTTTTCTAAGTACTTGCTGCCTCTCCAGGTTTTTTGGGGGGTAGGCTGGGGCCTGGGTCAAGCTCCTAATTGGCCACTTTGCTATTCTGTGATAAAGCAGTGTTTGTGCTTGTCGTCTTGCAGTTGCCAGGCAACTATAGAACAAAGTCCTCATGTCACCTATAAGTCAACCTTGGAAGATTACTGAGTGGACTTCAATAGAAGCGAGTTTCTGGGAGCAGTGGGAGCACCCAGCAGAGAGCTGCTTAATGCCCCCCAAGGCTGACATCTGGTCCAAATGTCTTGTTTGCCTTTTGGGCACTTTGGCTCCATATGCATCTTAATTCAGCTTGTGCTCTTAAAATGTCCTCAATTATGTCAGATTGAACCTTGCAAAAACAGCGGGGTGTTAATGAGATTATTTGTAGAAATAAGGCTGACATGGTTCTCTCCCATAACACTAAACGGAAACACATTGTTTTTCTGGTTGATAGAAAAGCCCCTAAGTTTCATTTTCTAACTTTAATATGTATGTTGTTGCTTTGGGCAAAGTTTAGCACGCTTCCTAAAATATATATGGGGGTGACCTTCGCCAAAAAATAGCTAAATACACTACATGGAGTGGTTGATGTGCTTAGCGTTTTGCAGTCAATATTTCCCTCGCCCCTTGGGGCTGGATTTTTTGTGTGTGGTTAGACCAAGGGATTGTTTTTAAGATTTTATTACCAGTGTGGCGTAGTGGTTAAGAGTGATAGACTCGTAATCTGGGGAACTGGGATCGTGTCCCCGCTCCTCCACATGCAGCTGTTGGGTGACCTTGGGCTAGTCACACTTCTCTGAAGTCTCTCAGCCTCACTCACCTCACAGAGTGTTTGTTGTGGGGGAGGAAGGGAAAGGAGATTGATAGCCGCTTTGAGACTCCTTCGGGTAGTGATAAAGCAGGATATCAAATCCAAACTCTTCTTCTTCTTCATATTGTGAGTTGATTTTATAATCATACAATTGCAGAGTTGGAAGGGGCCCCAAGGAACATCTACTCCCACCCTCTGCAATTCAGGAATCACAGCTAAAGAATCACTAACAGATAGCCTTCCAACCTTTTTTTTAAAAAAAAAATCCAGTGAAGAAGAGCCCATCACTTTCTGAGGGGGTCCATTTCACTGTTTAACAGCTGTTAATGTCAGAAAGTTATTCCTAATGTTTAGTTGGCATCTCCTTTCTTATCATTAGAATCCATTTAATTATCTTGTATTATGCTATTATTTGTAAGAAGCTCGGAGATACTGGTATAATGGAACAAGTTCCTGGTGCTTTATTATACTTATCTGTAAGATGCCTCGCAAAGAGTCCTCCCTCCGTTATTTGCATATTCTTCCATAAGCACACATTGATTTAATAGAAGGCATCACCCTGATATTTGGTACTTCACTAGGGACCAATTGGGCAGCCACATTCTGCACATAAACATACAGCAAATCCATTTTAGGAAGGATCTTTTGTTGCAGATGGCATGCGAGGGAGAAAGAAGAGCAAAGAAAATGCTAGATTTGTCTTAAAGGAAAGCAGGCGTTTTTACTGCCTCTTGAATCTTGAGACATCTGGCTAGCTCTAGAGGCAGTGAGGACATATTTATGCAATAGCCGTGATGGGCAGGCTCTCCCTCCATCCTTGCCCAGTTGGTATTGATTGGCTGTTTACTCTCATTAAGTGGCTGAGAAACGCAGCTACAGCCACTTGTCAGCAGAGGCTGCTCTGCTGCCCTAGTAGAAAACTAGGAACTGTATCCCTCCTGATAACGTTTCCTGAAAAACATTTCAAAACAATGCTACAGAACCTCAGGATCCAGAAGGCTCTGAAAGCGACGTCTTTATGTTAAGCAGGACCTGATATTTCTGAAATCAAGTTCCTAGTTTTCTTACAAGCACTAGTGTGATCCAGGAAGAGGCTATGCAGGCAGGGAGTAGCTTGGTTCTTAACAGCTGAGCTTACTATGGCCAGGGACAGATTTTTAGAGTTTCGCCTAAAGTGGTTTCTATTTGCTGCTAGGATGACAAAGTAATGCGCTACAGTTTTGCTTGGGGGCAGGGGCTTGTACCACTATAACACAATGTTCCACTCTATGTTCTCACAATTTAATTATTTGAATCAAATAAGATATATTTGTGGGTTTGTCAAAATAATGGAAGGAATATGCTTCTCTTGGCTAAAATCCTGACTAGTCCCTCTCTTTCTCTCTCTATACAGCAGGTTTACTTATAAATAGCTTTTTAAAATAATAATAATAGTACAGATAGCTTTTTGCTCAGCTGGGAGGTTACAAGTTAAGTTGCATAACTCAAAATGCATTCTTCATATCGCTTCTTATCTGCCCCTCTCTGCATATGACAAAACAATATATATGGATGCATATGGACTGAGAAATAATTCATGTTCAGTAGTTCAGTTAAGTAATTTTAGATTCTGGACCCAGCGCTTTTATGCCTCCCCAACCTCTTTAGATAGTAATGGGCATTACTTCAAATAGCATTTGTGTGTGAGTGGGGACCTCTTTAGATGGTCATGTTAACTACTTCAGTTAATTCTCAAAATGTAGTAAACCAGCCCTGCTGCTTTTTTTGTTTTTGTTTTTGTTTTTTTTTTTTTTGGGTAGTGGGGCTCCTGCTCATTTTGCTGAGTGGGACCCTGGAATTCTGCCCCCATTCCTGTCTGGAGAGCACTACCTTTCATGTCAACACAGGCACCCAGATAAAAGTTTTCTCACTATGGAGCTCTTTGCATGGACTGTACATTATTACTTTGAAGTTACTAAGATCTTCATGTGGGGGAAGGTAAAATATAGCTGAAGCTTCTGTTGTGGTTCTTTAGTGGTCAACCAGGAAAGGGGAGGGTGATGAAAAGCAAGAGATGCATGTCAAATTACAATGGCACACAGTGATATTTTTCTAGAAAAAGAACTCACAATGAACATCTCCTTCATTTTCTTAGAATGGCAATGGCACCCACCTGAGAGGTGCCAGAACTGAGTTCTGGCTGGGGGGAAAAAAGCCCTGCCAACACATTCTATTTCTCCTGTTGCCAAACATATCTTTTCATAATTCCATCAGATTAGATGGCTGCTTGTTATGGGTCCGCATTCTAAGGGCTGAACGACACATATGTTCAGATTCGTATGGACATGAATGTATGAACCACCTCCATTGAAATGGAGGCACCTGACACTACTGAAATTTCCCTAAAGCTAAGCAGGTTTGGCCCAAACTCACCTGGGAACCATGTGTAAGGTGTTCTGAATGCTTTGGAGCATGAACACAGCATAAGTGTAATAATGAGCTCCATCTGTGGTGTTTGTTGTGCGATTTCTCATTGTCGCATGAAGGCACCACATGATGATGCATCATTCACTATGCAGAGCCCATGCAGGCCAACTCAGGAGTAATTCCAAGTTAAATGATGCTCACTCTAGGACTTTTTTCCAGCCAAAATTCACAGGAACTCAGTTGCGGCACCTCTCAGGTGGGCTTGACCATTACCATTCTAAGAGAAAGAGGTAGGAGTTCGTGATGAGTTCACACACCTCTTTTTCTTAAAAAAAAAAAGAGCACTGCTCCTAGGCAAGAGTGGGCGTACATTTGCTGTCTTAATGACGCACCCACATGAATGCCCATCACCTCAAGACAGTCCTCAGGTAATGAGCATTCATGGGTAGTGGTTCAGACCCTGGGTTTAATTGGTGATCCAGCTGCACCCACACTTGTCGCCTGACCAAGTTTACACATCAGTGATGGGTTTGAAAGGCATCTCTCTCAAGACGCACACATATAAACAAACTGCACACAAATAACCCCACGGGACTGTGGGGGAGAATGGTGTCATCATGCCCACACTCCAAGGGGGCGTAGTGGTGACTGAAGCCAATGCTTCAGAGGTACTCAGCACCTAAGCTCAGGCATCACGTTGCATCCTCAGACACACCCCTGTATTAGGGAAGAGCGGGGGGAGGGTCAGGCTAAGGCAGAAAGGGGCGGAGCTTCTATGCAGGTGAAGCATTAAAACTGGCGCGTGGCGCGTGAGGGGAAAACATGCTGCCCCTCCCCCTCCCCCACAGCCTAAGCAGCTGAGGTAAAAGCGCGCGCCAAAGAGGGCGCCCGCAGAGCCCGCGCGGAACGTAAACAGAGCCCAGGAAACACATGGCTGCCGGCGCTGCTTCTTCTGCTGGTGGTCTCGCGCCTTCAGCAGCTCGGCAACTCCGCCGCCTCCCGGCCTCTCGCTGCCTCCTCAGTCAGTCAGCTTCAGCCACTGCAGGAGCTGCTCCTGGCGGCAGAGGCTAGAGAGGACTGCTAACAGTTGGGCAATATCCAGCAGCGTCTTCCCCGGCCACGGTCGCCACCTGCGCGCAGCGGCGGCGGCGGCGAGGCGCGTGGGGCTTAGAGAGCAGCGGCCCCTTCCCCCCCCCCCGCCGCCCGCCCCTCAGGCGCTTTCCCGCCTTCCTCTTCCTCCCTCCTCAGTCAGCAGCGGCGGCGGCGGCGGCGGCGGCGGCACCCTCTCCCTCCCTCCCTCTCGGCCAGGCCAGGCGGCGCGCAGGTGGCGAAGCTCGAGGCTGAGGGGCACGCTGGCGGCCACCGGCGCCAAGAGAGCTCGGGGCTGCCCTCGCCGTTTCCCGCCGGCCATGGCCCCCCGCCGCTGTGGCTGTGGCATCCGCCTGCTGCTGCGCCCGGTCGTCGTCCTGCTGCTGCTGCTGCTGCTGCTGCTGGGCGCCTCGGCCTCGGCGGGGGCGGCCCCGCCGTGCCCCTCCTCGCCGCCCAGCGTGGACTCGGTGCAGGGGCTGGCCCGGCGCGCCTCCGTGGTGATCGAGGGCAAGGTGCTAGCTCACAGCGTGGTGGAGCCAGGAGGAGGAGGAGGCGGCGGCGGCGGCGGAGGAGGAGGGGAAGAAGCGACGTCGCTGTTGCTGCTGCTGCCGTCGCCGCCGCCGCCGCTCCTCACCCTGCCGGAGCAGCACCAGCAGCAGCCGACCGCCGCCTCTGCTTCCAGCACCACCTTCTCAGGGACAGTCCCCTCGCCAGCTCCCCGCGCGCTGGTGCCCAGCCCCAGCCCGCCGCCCGTCTCCTGGGTGACTCGGGTGCGCGTGCACCAGGTGTGGCCGGCCAAAAGCGGCGGGCTGCGCAAGGACGGGCTGCTGTGGGTGCTGCTGGCCGAGCGCGGCTCCGCCTGCGGGAGCAGCCTCAAGGAAGAGAGCCGCTACATCTTCTTCATGGAGCCCGTCGCCGCCTCCAGCGTCAACGGCACTGGGGCGCCTTCGCTGCTGCTGCCGTCGCCTTCGCCGCTCTTCCGGGCGTCTTCCCCGCCCCTGGAGACGGGCAGGAGTCTCAAGAAGGAGGTCAGCAGGGCGCTGTGTACCCGGGGATGTGGTAAGTCAGCTGGCTGGCGAGGGGTGTCCGAGGAGCGGTGCCTGCGCTGGGCTGGCCCGCATCCGCTTTGCGGGGCAGGTGGGGGGATGAAGGTGGGGAGAAGGATGAGGTTGGTTGGTTCTTCGTTCCTTCGCTGCTTGCCCTCTTTCTTGCCACCTCCGTCCCCGAGGTGTGGGACTTGTGGCCCGCTCTGGATCTTTCCTCTTTGGAGCGATTTGCAGGTGGATGTGGATCGTAGGTCGTTCAAGTTGGGTGCCAACCATGGGTGGGAAACTTTGCGAAAGCTCCCTCTCTCTCTCTCATACGCACAGCAACAAGCAGGCTACGAGTTTGGGGTTGTGGAGAGTGGGTATTGTTACTGCAACAGAATGGAGCCTTTATCTCTCCTGCCGATTTATTTTTTAGTTAGTTTGCTAAGAGAAGGCTGCATTTCAGGCCATCAAGAAAGAGGAAGGGAACTGGAAGGCTGCTTGGTGCGGGGCAGGGTGTCTTTCCGTCACCTGAATAAAGGCCTTGGCTGTTTGTTTGTCTGTGTTTGCTTTCTTAGAAGGAGGAAAGTGCTTGGTGGGGTGATGCTTGCCAACCCTTGTTTACGTTGGTATGTTGTTGGATGTGTAACTTTAGATGAAGCTGTAGGCTTTTGAAGCAGAACGAAGGAAGAATTTGGTTGCATGTTGTATCTGGAAAGGTTGCTCTTTGGTTGTGGCGAATACTTCCTTGCCTGGATCTCCTTTGGCATATGGGATTGGATATGTATTGTAAATAAATCCAGCAGGGCCCAACCGTTTTTCAACTGCTCACGTTGTGTCCCCCCTTAAAGTCTTCTGATGCCTCCAAAATCATTTCCCTCAACAAAAGAAGCAATTGCTCTCTCTCTCAGCTTCTGGAATTTCAGTGGCTGCCAAATGTTAACAGTCCTCTAGATGTAATTCTGCCCTCCCATTTCTAGATGTGTTAGTACTCATGAGAGCCACTGGATTTTTAACTGGGTTGTTTGCAAATGCAGTGCCCTGTCTTGTTTTATAGCACCTGAAATTCAGTCTGTCAGCTCTTGTTAACGTGAGGGTTTCAAGATGATTTTGTTTTGTGGCTGGGAGAACGTAAATGGTTGTTGGAGGCAGAGCTGCTGAGGCTGACCAACCAAATCCATGAATCCTGGTGATCCTTTTCTTTTTGTGTACTTTCACCTCAACTCAATCGGTTTCTGTTTTCCTGTTTGTTTAATTCGTAATTGTTACCATAATCATTTCGGCATTTTCTAGCTACCCTGTGCCAAATTACTTCAGAATGGCTGCAGAAGGGAGCTGTCCACATTAAACGGTGCTGATGTTGAGTGAATGACGTCGGGATTCCCCAGGACTGGCGGATAGATGTCACTGTAAAACAAGGGAAATACTCTGCGGGGACCTGACATATTGGCTGATATAAAAGCTGAACATTTTTCTACATCAGGTTGTTTTTTTCTTATGGTGCAGTGAGGAAAGAACGTGTCTTTATCAATCCTTTGTAGTAAGGTTTTTGGTGTGATTAAACAAGATACAACAATGGATTGGGCTGCTGCAAACAAAACTGGACACTGGCATAATATGAATTAAGTGTGGGAGTATTAGAATCCTGTTTATTCTTGTCTATTCCAAAACATTGCCATACATCTCACAGGTGTGTTAACATTAATAAAGCTTCTGCTTTTCCTGTGACTTTCATTCATAACAGTTTTGAGGCTCCTGTGATCTGCAAGCTAACTTGAAATATATATTCCATTACATGTAGGATACAATGTTGTTGTTGAGACACACACACACACACACACACACACACGTGTTTAAAAATCTGAATACTTCAGTAGTTGAGGCATTCTATGGAAAATGAGGAAATATGCAAAGGCGAGTTAACGTATAAGAGTTAACCAGAGTGGAATGTTTTTGTTCCCTTTTTCCTGCTGTGGACTTGAAGTATGCAAATGAACATATACAGCATGATTGAGTTTCTTCTCAGCTTGAAATGTGAAAACATAAAGATGGCAATTTCTCTCTTTTTTTGCAGAACTTGAATTTTAAAATGTAGGTTGTGGTGTTGGTTAATTGTGTGTATCTGCTGTTGATTAAGTAATAAAATGTGAATAACACCCTTTGCTGAGGTATGTGGGGGGGGACTCTCAGCAGATTTTTGCCTTAACCATATTGAGTTTAGCCATTCCCAGAAAAATTAATGAGAGAATGGATGGTGTCTCATTGCTGACGTCTCAGTTCCCATCTTTCTGTCAATAGATTGATGTTTGTTTATGTATTTAAAATATTTACTATTTATCTAAGGCAGTTACTGACTCAGGATTACTGCCTCCTTTCATCTTAAGATAGGATTCCACCCCTTTTGCTTAGTCTGTAATAAACTGAATTTACCCTGCTGCTGTGACTTCTCAGCATCTGACAGCCTTTGACTTCCATAAAAGTCAAACCTGGTGAGCTCCAAATGCTCTAGACACTGCAGTGAGGCCCTAAACGTTTGGTTTTTTTTCAAGTCAAGGACTAGGGTAAACCATATGTTATAACAGTATTTAGTGAATAATGGTGGAGAAGTGTTAAATGGAATATCAGATGGCATTAAAATCTCTGGCTTCAAACTCAGCAGTTCAGTTCTAATACCATGCTGAATCATGACTAATGGAAGTTTAACTACAGTTTAGTGTGATGCCTGAACAGATAAACCATGGATTGCTGTTGATCAGCAGTTCAGAATCAGAAACAATGTTTAAAATAGGCTTGTAAATTATTGCTTGTACTAATTATGATGTGTGAATTAACAGAAGATAGAAACAGCCATCATGCTGCCTTTGGAGGCCACTGCATCTAGTGATTGGTGTGCTGAGCACACGTAAAATTAAAGCTGATGAATAACTGTAACCATGTTTTGCTTGCACAATGGGAAGCTGTAACCATAGTTTGAGTTTTAATCTATATTTAGCTGTGAGGTCTGTCAGAATAGATTCACTATATGATTAGTGGTTGATATGGTTTGTCAGGGTGTATTAACTATGGAGAACATCCATTACCATATATTCAAAAGGCCAACTTCTGAATCTAGATAACTAGGTCCCATGCTTGTGAGATTTTATTTATAGATTGATATGTTTTATTTCATCTATCAATCAGGTTCTTAATTTTATGTTGTTGTTTACTTAATTTTTAAAGGAATGAATCCTTTCTCTTTATAAGTGTACTTTTTAATAGCAACCTTCTCCCCCCACCATACATTAAATATAGAGGATTTCCCCCCCCCCCCACTTCCCAGTTCAGGATTGTAGGAGAAAACTGGTTTTTGACTTCAAGTAAAATCTCACAGAAGAAGGGGTATTATCTCAACCATCACCAAAGTTACTTGCATTTCAGGAGTAATACATAACTCAAAGATAAAGACTGTAAACCTTAATGATGTGATTGCTCCTTACTCAAAATAAGATGTTCTATTGACATCATGGGTTATAGATTATACAGAGATCAAAGCAGTCAGATAAAGCTCTTTTTTCATGCTGCGGTAAAACTTACACAAGCTGCCTAATGAAGGAGAAGCTGTTTATCTGCCTGTTTTGTAATGTACAAATGATTAGTTGTGTGCACCCTTACTCTCTCATTAGTTGCATAAAGTCCACACTATATAAATTATATGCTTCCAATATCAGAGATGCTGCCAGCTACCATACATTCTCCATGCAGTGCATATTTTACTACGATTCTTCTCTAACACTAGCAGCAGCTGGTCAAGGTAGAGGAAAATGCCAGCCATTTCTGGGGGGGCAATCAGTTATGGGGGAGGGAGGGATGTCAATTCCTTCATCTATTGGTTGGTAATCATTAGGATTTGGCATTGAAAGCAGGTGGTGGGCATTGCAGCCATGTGCAAGTGTAAGATTGTTGATTGGTCCCTTGCCCACACTGATATAGCAAGTTTGGGGGTGGCTAGCCAATCAACATTAGTGTAGTAACCCAGTGCTGGCAGAAGTGCCTTTTGTCTCCATTGCCACCTTCCAACAGTTACTGGTAAATGTGGGCATTCTCCTCCCCATCTTGATCACTTGATAGCTGCATCTAGCAGTTCGTTAGGGCTTTATTGGCCAACGCTGACTACCACCCTAAAAGAAAACCAATACCGAAGTGCTAGAATTCTGGACTGTACTACATTAGACTATACATGTCTCTTTCTGTGTGTGATATTTCCTGAAAGTTCAGATATATAGGGTGAGTCCTTTAAAAGAGACCCTGTGGCTACAGAGTACACATGTTCCACAGGGCCTCTTTTAAAAGACTCACCCTGTAAAACGCTCACTCTGTGTAATAAACCAGGGATCAGACAATACCAAACCCTTTTCTCTGATGTATTAGCATAGATGTGTGGAGGGGTTTTTTGGTCTGTGGAGAAGCATTCAGAAGCATGTCTTCCTCACCTGCAATCTGAAGTGTTATGGCTGAGAAGTAGTACCATTTCAGTCTGCATAATTTGTGGATCAGCTGTTACTGCACACCACTATACACAGATGTTTTACATATCCCTTGATTATCTGTTTCTTACAGATGGGGTATGCAGTGTAGCTTCCTAGTCCCTGTGGATGGCTCCCGTTCCTTTGTCCTACATACATTCCAGTGCCTTCTACTTGGGTCCTTTTAAAGAAAAAACGGGCAGGGGAATGCCATGCAGTTGATTACAGGGGACCATCTGGCCCAGGGTTTGTTTGATTGGACTCTAAATGAGCCAAGAAACATCTGTGTACTTCTTTCTTGAATCGTGCAAAGCAACCTTAAGTCCAGCCAAAATTAAAGTTGGCGTCTTCTTTCTGTACTACGTGTTTTGATTTGGCCTGCAGGAGAAGATTAATAAATAGCATGCATGAACTTGCTTTGTGTTCATATATATCAGGTATTTGGAGAACTGATTCCCTTTGTGCCTATTGATCTGCTGTTTTTGAGGCATCCAGTCATTTGCATTTTCTATTTCTTTCTTGTAGTTTGTTGCCTTGTTTCATTTACCTACTGTGAGGGATTTCTAAAAGCAAAACATTGCGCTTGTCAGTGTATGTTGACTATGTGCCTCCATTTACATAAAATATTGCTGCAAAGGATTTTCTGTCCAGAGCTAAAGAGATTTCTTATAAAGCTGTATTAAGTAGTAAGCTTTAAGAATAGCAATAACTTTACTGCCAGTTTTACATATAAGACTGCAGAAGCAGACTTAGCCAATAGCCAAGATAGCCTGCATGTGCATCAGTATTATGTTTAAATGTGTGCATTGAGTCTGCTAAAAGCCACATAAAGGAGGGCCTTCATTACTTACTTAACTTCTTACATTCTTTCAGATTCAGTATCTATCAAGACAGTTATTTGGGTGTTGTCCCTCCCCCCCCCCCAATCTTGTCTCATCTAACTGAGTAAAACTTGAAATATAGTCACCTGGGGAAACCTTAAGTACAATCAATTTTAAATGTATTTGAAAAGCTGTCTGAAAAATAGTTCACTTCCTTATTTACCCACACTGGGGAGTATATTTTCATCTCTATATACTAGGTTAGACAGACTCAGTACTAATGGAAGTGACATACATACCTTCCTAGACACAGGAGTTATGCGGTTCTCAGGAGGTTTGAGGTTAACAATCTTGTTTTCTTTTTTAAAAAACAAAACAAGTCTCAAAAGAGCATATTGTAAATATCATTATTCCTAAATCAGTGCAAGCTTAGGCATGTCTACTCTGAAGCAAGTCCCAAGGAATTCGGTGGGCTTCTTTCCTAGGTAAATATGTATAAAAAGGTAAAGGACCCCTGACAGTTAAGTCCAGTTGCGAACGACTCTGGGGTTGCGGCGCTCATCTCGCTTTACTGGCCGAGGGAGCCAACGTTTGTCCGCAGACAGTTTTTCCGGGTCATGTGGCCAGCATGACTAAGGCGCTTCTGGCAAAACCAGAGCAGCGCACGGAAATGCGGTTTACTTTCCTGCCGGGGTGGTTCCTATTTATCTACTTGCACTTTGATGTGCTTTCAAACTGCTAGGTTGGCAGGAGCTGGGACCGAGCTACGGGAGCTCACCCCATCATGGGGATTCGAACTGTTGACCTGATCGGCTGGAACAAGCTCCATGCAAATGCAATAGTTATCCACGAGAGGTTTTTTAAAAGAAACTCTTTAAGGATCGTTAACATTTCAGAAGTTATCTCCCATCACACTCATTTAGAAAGCGCCACCCTCCCCCATCCCACCCCCACCCCCATAAATAAATAAATGTGCCAGTAACAGATTTTGAGCCTGGAGTTACAGAAGATAGATAAGGAAATTGAGAGAAGCATCCTTGCCTGAGGTGTGCATACTCATTTGAAAAAATCCAATCACTCTCTCCAAGCCAGCAAGTTTGGCTAGGTTTGCAGGAGCAGGGACCGAGCAACGGGAGCTCACCCCATTGTGGGGATTCGAACCGCCGACCTTCCGATCAGCAAGCTCAAGAGGCTCAGTGGTTTACATCACAGCGCCACCTGTGTCCCATGGTAAATATGTATAGGATGATAAATTTAAATGTTTTAACCAAATGAAAGAGAAGAGGACAAAAATAGCTCCCTCTCATGTTATCAATGTAGCTGCAAGCAGTAGATCAGGTTGGGTAACCTGTAACCTAAAGGGCTGCATGCAGCCCTCCTCTTGCCTTCCTGTGTGTGTGTGTGTGGCAGCCTGGAGGGAAGAAAATGGGGGCTGTTTTGAAATACGGAGGATGGAGCCCTCTGCACGCAATCGGTTCACACCTCTAGCAAGAGCCGCCTGTCCCCATTCAGCAGCTTATTGAATGGGGAGGAAGAGAGAAAGAGGGAGAGAGAAGAATTTGGGTGTTCTCCCCACTTTTGGCCATGGACTCACCCACTGCTGTCTTCTGCCCTGTGCACATTCAGCACGTTCTTCTCCCTCAACAGATTACCATTGAGGCAATGAGACCCTTGGTTGAAAAAAGGTTCCCCACTGCTGCAGTAGATTGATCAATGAAAAGTATAGCTGGTTGACTGATGGAGAACCAAGGGCAAATTTTAATAGCTTGGTTGTTTTGGCTCTGGTGTGTTCATGTAACACAGAAGTAGGAAACTCCCATGGAGTTTCCATGTATGGCAACTTAAAGTCTCCTTGAAAGTCTTCAAGGTCTGCTGGAGAAGCTCTCCTTTCCATCTCGCCATTGGGTGGGTCAAGGGACGGGATATGGCAAACATCTTTGGTGTCTTGTTTCCACCAACCGTTAAAATCATTCTTATTTTCCCAAACTAGACTGCTTCATTATCCCCTGCTTAATTGTGTTGTTGGAGCAGTTTCGATGTTGTTTATTATTGTATAACAGTTTGGGTACGCACGTGAAAAGTGATATATAAAATATTTTATACACCAGCGTGGTGTAGTGGTGAAGAGCGGTAGACTCGTAATCTGGTGAACCGGGTTCGCATCTCTGCTCCTCCACATGCAGCTGCTGGGTGACCTGTGACTACACTTCTTTGAAGTCTCTCAGCCCTACTCACTTCACAGAGTGTTTGTTGTGGGGGAGGAAGGGAAAGGAGAATCTTAGCTGCTTTGAGACTCCTTCGGGTAGTGATAAAGCGGGATACCAAATCTAAACTCTTCTTCTTCTTTAATAAATGAATAAAATAAAATAAAAAGCCTCAGGTCTAGAGTCCGAATGCATCCCTCTAGGCCTCTCTGTCTAAACCTTAGGACTTTCACCAGGTCACATGCCTTACTAGCCCTGCACAGCACCCTTCTTTACCTCTACTGTAATTGTGCCATTTAATTGTGATAACACCTCCTGCATGCTTGGGTGAAGAAGGATGGAGAGGTGCTGGTGGGTGGGTCAACAGCTGTAGAAGTCTCTGACTTGTGTGACTGAAATGTAGCCTATTGTACAAAGTCACAACCATTTTTGGCCTCTGGCCCCACTTACCACTGGAATATGATGCCCCAAACGTTCCCTGTGAGGAAATGTGTGTAGCTCTAAGGCTGAAAAAGTTTCCTACCCCAGCTGTAACAAAATGAAAAAGACAATATTAACAGATCACTTTTCTTTCTCAGAATGGCTGGTAGCTGCAGCTCATTCAATTCTAAATAATCTTCAGTTACCTTCATTACCTCAAAATGGGTGTCTATATTGCCACTTTTGTACATTCATTTAAATGTAATTGATCATCATTTCATCAGTTAAATGGTAGAGGAGTAGTCAACTAAAAGTTATGTAATTCAGTTGGCAATATGGGTTGTTTTAGTTAAATATTGTTTCCATATTAAACATAAACAAACAGGGGTACATCATATGGTGGCTATGTATGCTCAAAAGTGGGTGCAGCGAGAAGTCTACCCAAAAAAGAGAGGTGCATTTTATTTCATCTAGGACATGACCATACCAACAAGAGGAAAGAGACTCAGCAGGGTCCAAGTTGGTCCCACATTTTAGAGTCAAGATGCTAGAGAGAGAGAGAGAGAGAGAGAGAGAGAGAGAGAGAGTTAGTTATTGGTTCCAACAAAGTGCAAATGTAAAATACATATAATAAAATATAAGAAAAAAATAAGAAAAGGGGAGAGGATCTAAGGAAACTTACAGCCACTGAGTACATTATGGGAATATGTACATAACTCATATCACCCACATTAAAATAGGATACTATTTTTAAATTGTTTTTTATGTTCACAGTATCCTATGGAGAAATCACATGGACCAGATCTCCAAATCATCTCTCTTAAGCTTGGTACCAGCTCAGGTTATTGTTGAGGGAGACTGAATATTTGAATGCCCCAATATATGCATTCCCTGTGAATAGAAAATGAGCATGACAGGGGGAAATTTCTAGGCTAGATAGCTTCTTGATATTCAATATTTAAATGTGCTGGGATCCTACAGAGTCTCCAGTCCAGGAGCAGATACTGCTGCTGTGTTCTGCCTCTTTTTTTTCATTTCTGCACTGTGTGGGTCTCATAATGCTGCTTGAGTACATCTGATCCCTGAAATAAGCACCATATGGATGTACCCTAGGTAACAGAAATGTCAGATTGCAGTGCACACTGCTTGTCAGTACGTTGTACAGACACTTTTTAAAGAATGTAAATCCTACTGCTGATTAAGTGAGTGGATTACATGACTGTAGCGCAGGCTACTTGTGTCTCTACCTCTGAAATAAGCTCACTGATTTCAGTAGACCTAGTTTTCTGAATAAAACCAGCTGAATGTTGTTTCATATGTGCAGTGGTTGCAGAGATACGTCAATGGAGTTTTTGTGGCCTTAAGGAACAATTCTAATAGGGTTCTTAAGCCAGAAAACGTTTTGCAAGTTACTGGTACTTTGTCCAGTTACAAATCAAACAATGCTAATCAATTAAGCTGCCATCTGCTACATTCATATTATCACTAGTAATTATAAATATGAAAACAGATTTCTTTTTATTTACTGGGGAAAAAGGAATAAGGATTAAAGAGAGAGGCTTTAGAATAGTGTGGAAACTCAAAGCCATTGTTTGCACAATTGTTTAATTTAGTTTCCATTGAAAATATACCTTTAAGGCTTTCTGATAATGGGTGCAATTATCTATCTTGAGATTGTGAGTGTTTATTCTATGTCTATTGCCACATATAAGTCATATTTTATTGTGTAATGTTCCGGAACTGCAGTACTATATTTCTCCTTGTGCCAAGATTATCTTTAGAAAAGCAATGAGAATCTAAATTACAATGTGCCATGATTATTTTATCCGCAACAAAAAATGTGAGTCATAGACAACATGAGTGGCTGTCTTAAAACACCTAAAATGAATTGTACTACAGAATGTGTAGAACAAACGCTTCTTAACGAGGAACAATATATTAAGATTCACGTCTTTCTGGAACTTATATGTTTAATTTATCTCTTGGAGCAAGTTGCATCAATATTTAAAGTTCACCCTTGACTATGCAGTTGTATTTATTTTATTTAGTAAATTTAGAGAGCTGCTATATTTTATCCTGATAAATGGTGAGATTATAATTGACAAAATGTTTGAAACAGAATGTTTTGTCATCAAGAGTGAAACACCCACTCAGGTTATTGCAAAGATTCCAAAGCTTATTTAAAGAAACATGCAGCAGTCACCTGTATAGGGGAAAAAGCAGGCATGTATTACAATGATTAAAATCCTCTCCAAGTGACCTTTGAGAAAACTAAACAATAGATGTTCTATCTCTACTGTCACAGGCATTATGCCTTTGAATACCAGTTGCTAGGAATCGCAGGTTGGGCAAAGTTCTGTTGTGCTTGAGTCCTGCTTGTGTGTTCCTACAGGTATCTCGTTGGTCCCTGTGAATACAGGATGTTGGATTAGATAGAGCATTGGCCTGATATAGCAGGTTCTTCTAATGTTCATTTCCTATCACAGTGAACTAAAACAAAAACAAGGTAGGAATGGACACGTTCAGTCAGTGTTACAAAGGAGAACTATCCCCGCTTTACGTTTTTCAGTATAAAATGCATAATACAAAAATAAAAGCAAAGATAGAACTGGAAAAATGGGGGGGGGGATATGTCATTGCACCAAACTGAAATATTTTTCTTCTCCTGCAACCATATTTTCCAAGCTGTATATCTGCCCATATTATTTAAAACATAATAAATGAATATCACTTAGCTGAAAATATAACCCTCTGGTAGTTATTATTCTTTAGCTTTAAATAACTTGTTATTTTTTCCATTATTGCTATATCCCATAGCTTAATCAACCAACTCTACAACTCTTGGTATATTTCATAATCAGCGGTACAAATATTTTCTGACACAATCACTCATTGAATCAAATCATGGTCTTCATAACTGATATTATCAAGGGTGTAGCCCACTAGTAACAGGCCTCAAGCATCTGGTAACAAGTACATATAAATTATGCCTGTTACACGTGAAATTTCCGTCCAAACCTTTCTCATTTGGGGGCAGCCCCATCACATGTGCAACCATGTACCCGTGGCACCACAACCCTTTGAACATATGCTGGTTCCTTAAAACACTTTCTAAAAATCATCCACTCAGTAAGATGCTACCTAGATACTGCCATAGACTGGCCTCTTTTAAACATTAGCAGTAGGGGAAATATGTAGTTACAAAAATGATCTTAACAATATTTAAATTGCACTTTCCCTCAGAAATTATGCTGGCAATGAGAAAAGGAAGCTTGTACTCCTCCTCGCCTCAATTTCTATGTTCTAGCATAATTTTAATTGCAGATTCTCAAGTATTTCTCTACTAAAGTGGGGGTTCATGTCTTTGTGCAGCTACTGATACTTAGGTTGTTGTTGTAAATCAATTAGGCTTTTCAAAATTACCATATAACTTAAATCATTTAATTCCTATGACATTTTTAAATGCTGGCCATACACATGCTGACTGCTGTAAATGTGCCTCATTGTGAGTTTTCATACACTGGTAGTTCTATATACAACAAAGGTCCGTATAGTAAAAGCTATGGTTTTCCCAGTAGTGATGTATGGAAGTGAGAGCTGGACCATAAAGAAGGCTGATCGCCAAAGAATTGATGCTTTTGAATTATGGTGCTGGAGGAGACTATTGAGAGTCCCATGGACTGCAAGAAGATCAAACCTCTCCATTCTGAAGGAAATCAGCCCTGAGTGGTCACTGGAAGGACAGATCCTGAAGCTGAGGCTCCAATACTTTGGCCACCTCATGAGAAGAGAAGACTCCCTGGAAAAGACCCTGATGTTGGGAAAGATGGAGGGCACAAGGAGAAGGGGATGACAGAGGACGAGATGGTTGGACAGTGTTCTCGAAGCTACCAGCATGAGTTTGACCAAACTGCGGGAGGCAGTGGAAGACAGGAGTGCCTGGCGTGCTCTGGTCCATGGGGTCACGAAGAGTCGGACATGACTAAACGACTAAACAACAACAAGTTCTATATACATTTAAACTTTTTTATTACATTGAGACAAATATTGATTTTTATTATAACCCAGTTAATATCAGTCAGGATGCTCTCTAGTGGCTGTGTTGTTTTTGTTTTTAATGGCTATCTGTGCAAGCAACTGCACCTCTCTCCTTACGTTGAAGGAGAGCCTCAGAACCGAAGAATAGAGACACAGCAAATGTCTTTAATAGCTACCTCCACACACTCCATCCTCTTGTGATGCTATATTGTTAACATGATTGCTAACCATCTTTTTCCTTGTCCCCTCTTCCTGGTTTATTATTTAGCAGTGTGCTAAACTGCCTCATTAGAAGCTGCTGTTAACACAGTTAATGCTACTGTATTCAAAGCTTAGAGACTCGTAAGAGAAAATGTACAGGATCTAGATAACTGCCAACTGGATAAGGGAAAGCGTTAGAACTAATTTAAGATCTTGACCTTGAGAAAGCAACCAGCATAAATGAGTTTTCAGTAAGAGCTGTGTATTGTTCAAAACTGACTTCATGCAATGAAGTAGTTAATATTTCTTTTATAACTTTCATAACCACAAGCTGGTTTTAAATAAAAATATACGTTTCCAGTTGTAAGAATCCACGAATGAATCAACTGGTTTGTTTGTTTTTTTTATTGCTGTAGGTCACTTTGGATGCAATTTGTCTAGAAAAGTGACATGTAACAGACCGTCCAAGTGTCTCTATTTTCCAGGGACAGCCCCGGATTTACAGAAGCTGTCGTGGTTTCTGATTTGATCCCAGAATGTCCCTCTTTTCCATAGGACATCCCTATTTCCATCAGATAAATGTTGGAGGTTTTGGAGTTATGCAATCCCCGTGGCAAGGAGATTAAGTAACTATACAACCTTTGGAAGACATCTGAAGGCAGCTCTGTATAGGGGAGTTTTTAAATGTTTAATGTTTTATTACGTTTTTATATTTGTTGGAAGCCGTCTAGAGTGGCTGGGGCATAAATAATAAAAGTATTAAAAGTATTAATATTATTATTGTTGTTGTTAAATAGGGCACTTCTTTCATTGGAGAAATGTTGGAGGGTATGGTATTATAAACACTCTGCAATAAAAATTAATAATAGTAAAACACAACATGTGAAAGGCTTTGTTTAAGTTATCATGTTATGGAGTTGTTCACATGTTTCCTGAGTTGCTTACATGTTTCACAGTGAATGGGAATTGAGCTTAGTCAGGGTTGGGAACCTAGGTGGCCCTCCAAATGTTGGTGATCTGCAGATCCCATCACTCCTGGCCATAGGTCATTCTGGCTAGGGCTGATGGGAGTTGGAGTCCAGCAACATCAGGAAGGTCACAAGGTTCTCCATTCCTGACCTAGGGTCTGAAATTGAATGGTAGAATTGTGGGTGTGCATACCAACTTTCAACCTCATATTGTATGTCATTTTAAATTTGGCTTTCATTAATTTTATTTGTTTATATTTTATATTGAAATATGTCACGGGTTTGGGCTAGAAATACTGGTAAAGGAAATTCTGGCAGCAGCATTGTTGTGCAAATGGTTGCATAAGAGCTCGTAGAATACTTTTCACAACATGGACTTGGCACCAAGCCTACATCTTGAGATGCGGTGCAGTTTCCTGTTCTTGCAGACATTTTGCAAAAAAATCGGTCGGTGCTTGTGCCAGCAGGTGCATATTGCTGGATTTCAGGTCTCTTTTCTCATGCAAGAATATTGCGCTAAGTTAGGGAGAGTTCTTCCACTTACAAAAGGGACATTCCGCTCGCCGAGGGAACCTCTGCATAGATGTGGAGACTGAAATGAATGCTGGGAGTCAGAGAGCTGTGCTGACTCGGGGCCTGCAATATGTGTACCCCTTGTACCCCCTTCCTTGCGAGCCCTGACACACAGCACACTGATAATAACAACAACAACATTTATACCCCACCCATCTGGCTGGGTTTCCCCAGCCACTCTGGGCAGCTCCCAACAGAATATTAAAAACACGATAAAACATCAGACATTAAAAATTTCCCGAAACAGGGCTGCCTTCAGATGTCTTCTAAAAGTTGTGTAGTTGTTTATTTCCTTGACGTGTGATGGGAGGGTGTTCCACAGGGCGGGTGCCACTACAGAGAAGGCCTTCTGCCTGGTTCCCTGTAACCTCACTTCTCGTAGTGAGGGAACCGCCAGAAGGCCCTCAGCCCTGGACCTCAGTGTCCGGGCTGCACACTGCTGAAAAGTTTTCATAAAAGATTCATATCAAGTTATTAGTACATTCCTCTTTTGCTGCACTGCCAGGATACAAGCCAGGCTCTAGCACCAAGACACTGCTTGTTCACATTAACAGTAGTGCACCAAACCAATGAACTTGTTCCAGTAAGTGCCATACTTTTAACCATTGCTTTTCTTCAAGAAAAAAGTGCCATTACTGCATTCCCTTGAGTACCCCCAGAAAAAAGCACTGACTAGACAAATTCTAAGTTGTCTTTTCAAACTGTATAAAGGTGGGGGTTTTTTGGTTTTGGTTTTTTTTTTAGCCAGCCATGTGCATAACAGCAAGTATGAAGTGGTCTTCATTTTTTTATGATCAGGCTTGCTGATTATCACCTGGTTTCTCTTGAGGGCAAATCCTGTTAATTGAGTTGCAGTTCGTTTCTCTCTCCTCCCCCCCCCCGCCCCCGGAAAGAGCTGGTTTCAGACTCATGTTACAGGAAGTGTTTTTAGGAGTAATGAAATAAAACGTTAACTCTACCTAATCAGGAACCAGTATGTTTTGATCAAGGCGTGTGAGAGAACTGGGTAACAGCTGGCCTTTAGGTTTTTATTTTTTATTTTTTAAAGGGATCAGCCACTGCCTCTTTATTCCTAAATTCTACATATAACCTAATGCAGGCATCCCCAACCTGTGGCCCTCCAGAGGTTTTGGCCTACAACTCCCATGACCCCTAGCTAACAGGACCAGTGGTCAGGGATGATGGGAATTGTAGTCCAAAACATTTGGCAGATGCCAGACCTAATGCCTGCTATACATAGCAGAAACAAATAAGATCTGTCACCCCCATTTTGAAAGAGTTTAAATGCAGATCACAAGGCTACAACGTACAACTTATTTTTTTGTACTTTTATGAGGAAAGAGTCCTACATCCCCTTAAACCCCCCCCCCCCCGATAGAGAGTTCGGGAGAACTTGAAAGGTTGATCATTATTTTGCGACATTTTGAACTATGAAATTTGGAGTTTATGTAGTGCACTACACTTCTTCTTGTTCCTGAATTGTTCATTTTACTTCCACCAATGTTTTCCATTTTATTTCAGCAACTATGAGGATCACAAGAGGTTCTTTAAAAGGATTTAAAAAGTGGCATTCTCAATATTTCTTTCCTTTCAAAAGCCTGCAGGCTACACAAACGCGTACTGGGTGCCACATACTGTGTGCAGGCATATGTTGCCCACCCCCAAGATAAAGCAGCACACAAAAAGGATTATATTAGCTAAGCTGGACGTTAATTTGCAAAGCCCACTAGAAACAGAGTCAGTTCAATGCCATTTGATCAAATTACCTACTCCTGTACGAAGGAAGGTTGTGTGATTTTAAGCTCTCTGTGGGAGCACTACCCTGTTTTTTTAGAACTCTTTCTTCTTTGGCAGTCACTCGTAGCTGAGTAAGATTGTCTTCCATAAACACGGTTTTAACAATGAGTCCGTAAGTGACTGTGGAGGCCAATTCTGGATCCACACGTCCTTCCACAGTGGGTGAAGGACCTGCCTATCTAGGTAGGTCCCTATCTGTTACTAGGAGCATCAAGGACGCTGCAAGAGTCAAACGACAGCAGGGAAAAGGATTTTTTTTATTTTGTGAAGCAATTGCTTGGACACAATGGCACAGACCAGCTCATGCTCGGAGTCTGGCCCCGAATTCTAAGCGAGCCAGCTTTTTATACATTTGCAGAATACAATACCACCTGATTTCTTGTAAACCACCTGATTTCTGGAAAATCAAAAATTATAGTAAGTTCCTATTACCATGTAAGGTCTTGCCTCCCTCTTTCCTGCCACGGCCCACTACACCACAGCCATGTGCATTCCTGAGTTTGCTTATCTCTTTACAACCTTGAATAATAAACATTTGAGCCTGTTCCATCAATGCCAGCCTTGTTCTCCTGACGGATCTCTCCTCTCTAAGAAAGGCCTTTGGGGGAGTTTGCTATGGCCCTACACTGGGACATTGGTTCCTGGGCGGGAGTTGATCACGGTGTGGATTTGCCAGGCGTGCCTTCCTCTTAGCACATTTATCCCTTGAGTTCTGAGTTTCAGTGTCTTCAGTCAGTCAGTTCAATGCCAATTTGATCAAGGAAGGAAGGTTGTGATTTTAAGCTCTCTCTAGGAACACCGCCCTGTTTTTTTAGAACTATGGAAGGCTCAGTTCACACTCTTGGTGTCTCCCTTTATTCTTCTGCTGTAAAAATCCCATTTGGGAACTTAAAAAATCAGACATCCCCAATAGATTTATAAATTTAATTTTACTATTTCCACTTAGATGTTCCTTTTCCCTTTTTATTTTACTATTCAATAAATATGCAGTTATACAATCAACATCTAATGTAAATATTTCAAAAGGCATATAGATATTAATATGCAAATATTTACTATGTTTATAAATAAAAGGAGGCCATTTTATACCCGGGCAATATTTACCGGTAGATACGCTCCGCCACTAACTTAGGCTCTTAAAAATATAGTTAACACATTAACTCTCATAGAAGGCAGAGATGCTTTTGGACAGTAAGAACCATAACGTGGGGAAGGGTATTTACCCTGTTTTAGATAAGTTGGCACTAACTCTGAAGGGTTGAGTGAGGTGCAAAGCATGGGAATTCTCTTGAGCCCAGCTTTGTTCTTGGATATCCAGATGAGAAGCGCTAGCCTAGGAGAGGTGCTTTTACACAATTTTGGTAGGTGTACCAGCACTGGATTTCTGACCACTGTCACACGTTTTCAGGTTATAGCCAGACTACACTATGGCCGCCTGCTGTACCTGGGACTACTTTTGAAGAGCATTTAGAATATGCAACTGGTGCATAACGCTTCTGCCAGGGTAGCACTAGGATGCAATTATTTGCAGCTTATTACTACAATACTTTCCCAACTACAGTGGTACCTCTGGTTGCGACTGGGATCTGCTCTGGAGCCCCGTTCGCAACCTGAAAGGAACGCAAACCATGTCTGCAAACGTGCGGGTCGCGATTTGCTGCTTCTGTGCATGTGTGTGATGTCATTTTGCACGTCTGCGCATGCACGAGCAGCGAAACCCGGAAGTAACCCTTTCCAGTACTTCCGGGTCGCCGTGGGACGCAACCTGAAAACGCGCAACCTGAAGCAAACATAACATGAGGTATGACTGTATAATGATTCCCAGTTTATTTCTGAACCCAGTTCAGAGCACTTTGATATTCAAAGCTCTAAATCAGGATTTCCAAGCCATCCTCTCCTTGACCTCACTGGTTGTGGTGGCAGAAAACTCTGCTGCTATCTAGGAAGAATTTCTGACAATGGACAGCCCTCTCCATGGGCAAAACATCAAGATGCCCACTAGGACACTCTCCAAAGGACCATGTGATTGAATCTACTGGCGCTTTTATGAAGAAAATGTTGTAAACATTATATTTGAAAAATATTCAGAAGATGGCATAGTAATACATATAAACTCTTCTTTGGAAATACAGTAAATAGAATGGCTTTCAAAACTGGTGAAAGCCATCGCTTACTTACCACGATCACTTTCCTCCAGTGAGGCAGGGAAATCTTTTGTCTGAGCTGCTCTTTTATAATAGCTCCAATAAAAGACACATGCAACAAAGACAGGTCAGAGAGGGAGTATTTTTGCAGTGGCACAGAATGGCTTTGACAAAGTTAGTGAATCAGTGGAGCTGACAGACGAGGCTCTCTCAAACTGATTGATATTTTCCAAAAGAATGATTAAATACGAAGAGTGGTGCCTTGTCACAAAGAAAAGAGCTTACCCACTAAAGATTAGGTATTTGATATTACACTGATAGATGCACACTTTAAAAAGGCCTTACCCCAGTTGTCATATTTAAGGGCACCTAAATCTTATCAAAAGTGCCAGCCTGTTTTTGTTGTTTTTTGCTCAGGCATACTAGATCCAAAAAGGAGGAGGGTTTGGTTTTAAAAAAAACAAAACAAAAAAACAAAGACCTGTAGGCAAGCCTCATACAGTGGTGCCCCGCAAGACGAATGCCTCGCAAGACGGAAAACTCGCAAAACGAAAGGGTTTTTGGTTTTTTGAGTTGCTTCGCAAGACGATTTTCCCTATGGGCTTGCTTCGCAAGACGGAAACGTCTTGCAGGTTTGTTTCCTTTTTCTTAGAACCGTTAATACAGTTGCGACTTGACTTCGAGGAGCAACTCATAGCATGCAGTGTGGTAGCCTTTTTTGAGGTTTTTGAAGACTTTGGTGATTTTTGAAGCTTTTCCAAAACTTTCCCGACACCGTGCTTCGCAAGACGAAAAAAACCACAAGACGAAAAAACTCGCGGAACGAATTAATTTCGTCTTGCGAGGCACCACTGTATGTATGAATGTATTTAAAAATGTAAAAGCAATCCAAAGGATTTTTGATACATGTGACACCAAGTAGTGCTGATTATCTGTGGGACATAAATAGATTTCCAAATTTATTTTCTGTATAAAAGTATTGAAGATGCTTTGGTAGCCAAACCATGAGAATGAGATTTTAATTATTTACCGTATTTTTCTGTGTATAACATGCCCCCGTGTATAAAACGGCCCCCTATTTTGGGGGACTCAAAATTAAGAAAATGGGGGGAGACTGTCCAGAGTTGTTGAGCTATTTTTAGGGGAAATTGCCAAAAGTCGCTCACCTGCCTGACCTACACTGCTGCTCGCACACATCGCTAAAGCCACCTAGCGTCTCTCCCACCGCCAATCCCCCACCCTACTGATGCAGCAACAGCCAATAAACACCAGCCCTTGACGCAGCCACCATTAAACATTAAAAACTTGCCTATACAGGGCTGCCTTCAGATGTCTTCTAAAAGTCAGATAGTTGTTTGTTTCCTTGACATCTGATGGGAGGGCGTTCCACAGGGCAGGCGCCACTACCGAGAAGGCCCTCTGCCTGGTTCCCTGTAACCTCACTTCTCGCAGTGAGGGAACCGCCAGAAGGCCCTCGGAGCTGGATCTCAGTGGGGTGAACGATGGGGGTGGAGACGCTCCTTCAGGTATACAACTCTGCATCACTGTGCTCCCATTTTGTAGAATTAGCTCCCAATGAACATCAAGCAAGCACTAATGATGTGTGGCTTTTGCAGACAGCAAAAGACCTCTCTGTTTACCCTGGAAGTTCCTGATATCGAGCTTTTTTTGTTTTGTTTCTTGTTTCTTTTTGTTCTGGCTGCTGTAGTTGTTGAAGTTTCACAACCATTTGGATGTTTTGACTGCAGTTATTTATTGATTTTAATGGTTTTTATGTGCACTGTGAACAGCTCTGAGATTTATAAATCTTTAAAAAGTGGTATATAAGGTTGGTTTTTTAAAAATAATAATAATAAAGTTTTTTTGCTCTTTGTATAACCCCCACCAAAACACCCTGCACCATCAGAAGGCAATGTCAACAAATACAAGATTTGCTTGACATTAGCAGAAGTTGAAACTGGTTGTTTGGTTTCTGGACTCTACACTTCAATCCTAATGAATCAGCTGTTTAGCTCTAGTCCTCTGTGACACCATAGCTTCATATTCAACAGCAGCCAGAGCAGCTGTAATGACAGTGCAGCCTGCAAGCCCAGAACCAGGCTTCTTGGGGAATTCTAACATAGCCTCACTGTGATGTCAGATCAGACACTGTCCTCAAGACAGGTAGCGCAGGCGCAAGGGCAGTGCATGAGTGGGGTAACTCTATAAGGATGGAGGTTCAACAGTACACACTGCCTGTAGTACCAGCTAGGGGTGGATCTACACACCGGGGAAAAAACGCTATAAACAAGTCAGAAATTAAATCGTTATAACAAGGGGGGGGAACGTTATGGAAAACCACATAGAATATTTTTTTCCACCAGTGCCATCTGGTGTTGCACGACCATTGAATGCATAACAGATTCAAAACACTGTTTTTTTTTGACTAATGTAGCTGAGTTCAAGGTCTTTGCTGGGAGTCAGGTACCACAGAACCCCATTCTCTCCACTTCCGGCTGCATGTGTTTATAAACATCCATAAAGAAAACTTGGGTCCTATTGCCTGGCTCTTCTTTGACGTCTATGGTGCAAGCCATATTTCTTCACACCCATGATTTTCCTGAGCTGCGAAAAAGCTCATGAGTCAAGGGCAGGCTATGGCAAGACTGGCAATTTCCTCCTTTTCTATCAGCTGCTAGTGCAAGAGAGCTGACCCAACAATGTGCAGTCATAAGTTGTCAATCTTTGTGACGTGATACCTTATAGTAGAAGCTTGTGCTTTGTTGTAGTGCTGTAATTTATCCTAGCCTGAGGTTCTTTTAAAGCATTTATTTATTTCAAAGATTTATATCCTGACCTTTAACAAACGTCTCAGTCAGGGCAGCTAATAAACAAAAATACCTCCCAATTAAATAAACACTCACAAAATATAAATAATAAATAAAACTCCAATAAACAAAAAAAAAAAATGATACGTTCTCAATCCCACATCACTAGTCTTCATGGAAAGTTGACATCTTAGTGCCATTTGTAGCAAGAACGTATCCATTCCCTTAATATGTACAGATTTTCAGTACAATAGGGTTTTTAACTAAGAATATTCAAGAGGGAGGCAGGCTGGCTATATATGGTTATATCAATATTTGTATTACTAATGCAGAATAACCCCTCCTGATTGCTGGAGGGAAGATATTGATCTGAGAAATCCCTTTCAAGTGGCATAGCAGTCTATTTAACTTCCAGACATAGTGTGGAGGGATAGGAGAATATCTCCTTTTTCAGTCTTGGAGATGTGATCACCCTTATTCTCTTTTAATTAAAACTAGTAATGTGAGTGAGTTCACAACTGGGGGAGGGGATGATGTCTTGCTGAAGTCTGCTCCTGCTCCTAGTAAACCCTCTCTGCCATTTCTGAAGTTCTTGTTTTTATTTTTAAGGTTTTAAATTTTTACTTTTGAGAAGGGAGAGAAGATAAGAGAGTAGGTCAGCTATGGTAATGGGTTCATGGGAGTTGATCTAGAGGAAATATAACCCTCCGTGCTTATTTTTCCTCCAAATTTTTCCTCCATGTTTCTTACTAGACAAATCCAAGAAGGATATCCTTGACATCTCTGTGGAAATGTTTAGCTCTAATCCAATGGTGGAGGATGTGCCTTTCAAGCATAATCTGACCAATTTACTGTTTTGGGATGCCTTTTTTCTTGTTTGTTTATAACATACTAGCACAACTTTTGATTTGTGAATGTTATTGCACCTCACCAGTCATTTATTCAGGTCTGCCAAGAACATAACAGCCCTGCAAAAAGAAGACAGACCACCAAACATAAGTTGTGACCTCTGTTTGGCTTGTTGGCTGCAAATGGTGCAGATCTGGTGTATAACAATAATTTGGTCCCAACCTAACAAGCTAGCAGACACCCTAATAGTAGCAGAATGATCACCAAATGGTGGGAAAGCATATTGAAATGTGGGCTAGGGAATCCTTCCATCATGTATAAGGGTTGCTTTGTTGCCTTCATACCTTGAAAATCTTATTTTGTCACTCAGTTATCTGTCCAGGGAACAGTTTTTCTGATTCGACAATGTTCTGAAATTTGCATGGGCCCAGATTGCCGCTTGCTTCTCTTTTTAAAATTAAGAACTGTTTCTCAAATATAAAGATGTGAGTAGTAGGCTTTGTTGATTTAATTGCAGATATTTTTATTCACATTTGCTGTAAGTATCGCCAACTGACTTTGACCAGCCCAGACATTATTTTAAAATGTGATAATCCCATCTATACAGTAATGTCCTAGGAGATATTATGGTGGGTACTGGTGCGGTGATTAGTGGTTGAACTTCACTGATGTCACAGTGAGGCTGCACGGCAGAAATGTAGGAACTAAAAGCACTACAACTTCCCAATCCTCTGCCAGGCAGCATAGGCTAGAAACTCCCTTTGACTGCAACTGCAATGATAGCTCATGGATTAAGATGCCACAGGACTCCTTATATCAAGACCTCTCAGATGATAGTTTAGAAGTAAGTGAGGCCAGAGTCAGAATTACTGAAGGAAAGAGGCAAAGCAGGCATTGAAATGAGAAATGGGAGTGTGCTTAAAGCATAGGTTTAAAAGGAGGTCTGAGGAGCAAAGGGCAAGGAATTATTAGTGGAATTATTATTATTAAAGGATGAGTGTTCTGGGATGGTGAAATATTCAGCAAATGTTTTCTGTGAGTTGCCATTTTTAATGGAATATTTTTGCCTGTCATTCTCTTGTACAGTGACTAAACATCCAACATTGCTACAGTTCACTGGCAAATTATACGCAATCCATTATTTTGCCACTTCCAAACCATTCTGATGATTGTGGGGTACGGGGAACGACACTTCAAGTGTATTAAGGGTTAACTACTCAGGAATAAATTATATTGTGTATATGCCCTATGATTCCTTGATAATTCATAATGTTCATTCATCAGTATGGGTGACAATTAAAAAAAACAGAAAACAGTTACGAGGTTGGCAGGCAGGTAATTATTTGCAGTGTGTTTTGCAATTACAGAATACTCAACCATTAAAATGCCAACAAGATTTTTAAATTTTTTTAACAGCAACACAATTTTGCATAAGGCTTTCTGGAAAAGCATTCAACGTATTTTGCTGGAAGAGAGGCTTTTAAAATGTAAAATACTGTTGAAAATTTGAATGTGAGCAGCAACAATAATGATCTGTGTTCCAATTTTGTTAATTAAGGGAAAGAGGCTGCAGGAGAAGCAATGTGAATGTGTTCACAGTCTCCCATTCTTATAAGCATATGAAGTTGTCTCATTAAGTCAGAGCATTTCTCTGTTTAGCTCAGTATTAAAGGTAAAGGTAAAAGTACCCCTGCCCGTACGGGCCAGTCTTGACAGACTCTAGGGTTGTGCGCTCATCTCACTCTAGAGGCCGGGAGCCAGCGCTGTCCGCAGACACTTCCGGGTCACGTGGCCAGCGTGACGAAGCTGCTCCGGCGAACCGGCACCAGAGCAGCACACGGAACGCCGTTTACCTTCCCGCTATAAAGCGGTACCTATTTATCTACTTGCACTTAATTGTGCTTTCGAACTGCTAGGTGGGCAGGAGCTGGGACCGAAAGACGGGAGCTCACCCCGCCGCGGGGATTCGAACCGCCGACCATGCGATTGGCAAGTCGTAGGCGCTGAGGTTTTACCCACAGCGCCACCCGCTCAGTATTAGTCCCATATTATCTGCTAGGACTGTTGCTGTCACTCTTGTGTTCCAGGTGAGGTCTCCCCTTCCCTCTGTTTTTGATACTTGGGATCTTTTTGATGGGCATGCCTAAATCAACTGAGAACCCTTTCCAATGCCCTATCATTGTCTACTCATAATGACCTGTGCTCATGATCATACTGGGTTGGTTATATGTGATCCCACTTTCAGTTCTATTTACACCTGCCAAAGGTTCTGGGTGGACATCATGCTTTGTTTCAGTGCGTGTCCTGTAGCTTCCTGCTGAAACGCTGAAACTTTTTATGCCACAAACATTACGCTTTTGTTGTGCTATAGTGCAAGAATGGCCCTCCAGACAGCAGTAATGTGGTAACATGGTTCATTAGAACAATGAAATAAAGTGGAATGATTTGTGGATGGTGCAGTATAGATCCAACAGCAATGAACTATTGTTGGGTCAATGACACCTTGCCAAATACACCTACCAACAACAACAACAACACCACACCAGGGTGATATGAGTGAGAAGCTAAGAGCCTGGTGGGGTGGATGATGGGACCTTACACCCTCTTTCTCCCAAGCTTGTGGGTATAATTAGGCTTGTCCAGTAGCCTTTAGAACTCTGGAAATCACATGGTGACTGTTGCTTTTTTGTTTGGTTTGCTGTCTATGAGCATCTTCCACCATCCAAGACATAGGATGTCTTTCAAATAGCACTTAATGGACACGTCTTTTAAAGTGCCTTTAAAATGGAAATGCTTTTATCTACCTGTCTTCCACATCGCACATTGACTCCGAAGTAAGAGAACAATGACACCAATGACCATTGTCCAGTGGCTCAAATGGAAGACGCCAGTTTACAGGCTGCAGCAAACCACTTGCTCTCCCAAGCACAACCAAAAATTCCTCTCTTTCCTGTAACCTCAGCACAAGCAAGCTGCTGCTAGGGTAAATGAAAATGAATGAAGAGATCCATCATAAACAATCTGAACATTCTTGTTTCAATTTCTTTCATTTTGGTATGAATAGTGAATGACACAAATGTGCTGTGCTTGTTTTAGGTTCTTCTTGTTTGTCACAAAACAAATGTGCCTTCCCAGGATCACGTAGACTTCCTCCTCCAGTTAATAGCCAGTATAACCAAGTATAGCCAAGGAAAGTCCTATAATGATCCCTCTGTTAATAGCCAAGGAAGTTGTGCCCTTCATTCTTAAAACTATTTAATGGAAAAATGTCCTTCATTAAATGCTTATTTGCTTGGAAGTCCATTTTTTAAAATGTCATAAATATATTATATGTCTAATATTAGTAAGCTGCACTATGGGTGAATGAACTCCTCTATGCTTGATTAAAAACAAGTTTCAGAGAGCATTAAAAAAAGAAAAAGTGTTTCCTGATAGTTTTCTCCCGGCTGATAATGTTGGTGTGTGCACATTATCTTATTGCCCCCTAGGAACTGTAGTTTGGTGTTATCTGCCCTGCATTAACCACACAGCATCAACTACAAAGGAGAAAAATGGGGGGGGGGCAGACAAGAGAAGGTTTTAGATCTGAATGCAGGACAGCAGCCCCACAAAATGACTGCAGGAAAGTTGATGGACCCAAATACAGAAGATGCTCACTAAGCATAAAGGGTGCTTTATCCAGTAATCTGGTCATTTACTTCACACAGCAATCCAGGAAACACTTATCAAGAGGAAAGGGTTAGCAATGCATTAAAGAACTTCCATGCAGATAATTTCCTGCAGCGCAGTTAGATAACATTAGACTCTGGTCATAGTAGTTTTACAGGGGTCCCCCTCTTTAGATGGAAAGATGTCTTATTTCACTTAAGCCAGAACTGCTCCAATTCACAACGAGCTGCACATTGCACTGTGTGGGGCCCTGGACTTCTACAAAGTCCTGCTTTTACAGCGCCAGCATCACCTGGATGCTTGGTTTATTAGATGTGGGGTTTTTTGTATGCATGCATGGCAAGAATCCAACATTCCAAGCTGGAGGAAAAACTCTCAGGTAAATGGTGCTTCATTCATAATACAACTGAGTAGTATAAGGTTAGATGAAATCGGCATAACAGAAGATGCAATTTAGCAACATCCTTAGTACTTTGTAGCTTGTTTCAAAGATTATTACAAAGATTTGTCATTGCCAGGGAAGCATATAGGTGTGCATCTAACTGGTGGAAAGGATGACAGAGCTTTAAATTGTTGTGTGCCTGTATTTGTTTGTTTATTGCTGACATGAATTTCAAATCAAGGTCTTGCTTATGAAGAGGTAGAAGCATGACTGTGGAGTTTTGAATTTGTAAAAGAAGGATTCGTTTTCTTTAGGCCTACCCAAAGCCATTCTGATAATCTACCTAACTTCTGAGTAACACTTTGCATAGCATTCCAACTAGAAAGTTGTACTGTATATTGATTCACATCACTCTGTTTGAACTAGGTCATTACTAATCCCTAAAGCACATGTCTCTTGTCTATCTAGATCTCCTTATTTATGCACATCTTGTTCTTCCATTCTGTTCACCCACCCTTCAGTTAGGGATTTTTCCATACATCCAAGTAATTCTGTCATTTGGCATGCTGGTATACCAAGAGAGATGCAATCTTGGGGTGGCTGTTCTTGTGTATTTGTACATGATTTGTGCCTCATCCCATGCCCTAGTCCTTATCTTTATAATACCACATTAAAACAAGCATTGGGGTCACGAAGAGTCGGACACGACTAAACAACAACAAAAACAAAAACAAGCATCTTATAGATGCCAACATTGCTTGTGTGGACCACTTATACTTCTCTTTGATTATTTTTCCACCACTGCTTCTCAACTGTTAGTAACTCCATTTCTTTTGTTCGTCTAATTCTGATACTTCATTTTGTATTTTGGCAGGAACCCTAACCCAGTATTACACAATTTCTGGAAATTCTCAATTGTATTGAGCTTGAGATGTCACTACAGTAATTCCCTTTCTGCAGGTGTCACTCTGGGTGTACAAGCGAACACAAATGTGTTTGCACATACTTAATATTGTTCCTGAACATTCCAAACTCTCAGCGAGACGAAGTGTGCATGCAAAGATCCTAAGCGTTTGTACTTAAAAGTCAGTCCCATTGAGCTCAATGGAACTTATTCTCTATAGAGATCATGCTCAGCCTTGCCCTCTAAAAGCAAGAGGGACACTGAGGCAAACAAAAAGTCAAATAAAAGAATGTATAAAGGGGCACCCTATGTGGAAAGGGACAGAATAATTAAATAGCTAAATCAATGCAAGTGTTACGCATATTTTATTCTATAGTTCCCTTGTCCTGGAATTACCGGTAGGTGTACAACTTGTTCTGGGAGGGATTGCACTCCTCCTAAAGGAATAGGTTTATGATTCTATGATTTTACTCCTGGATTCCAGTTTAATGCTACAGCCTAAAGGTGGCTTATGTGGCTAGGGGTACCGATGCCCAACGTAGGCTGGTTTACCAGCTAGGGTAGCCTGGGCTCAGTTGCCCATGCTCTGGTGACTTCCCATCTGAACTAAAGTTCAGGGAGCACGTCTTCCAGGACTCACAGCTAAGAGCGTACTGCTTGCCTCACTCCTTTATTACCTCCACCTGCAGCTTCCCTCCAGATTCCCCCCCCCCTCCAAATTGTAGCAATCTATGCTGAATCACAGGCACCATTTCCAGTTCTGGACCATGACTAGAGAGTGGTAGGTGGGTGGGATTTAAAAAGGTACTGTGGTGCCAGGTGTGAGGCAGTTGCGGTTTTATCTCCGGGGAGCAGACCTGAGTTGGAGTCCTCAGTGGATCCAGACAGGCCCCTACACCCCAGAGTAAGCCTGCCCCAAGCCTGCCTGCCATTGGTCCAGTCTTGCAGGTGGGCTGAGTTCTAAGTATCCAACCAGAGGGAGAGAGGTGCAGTGTCTCTCTCCCAGCAGGAATTTCCTGGCTGTGGTTGTGGGCTGTCCCTGTCCTGCAAAGTTGCCCACTGCTCAAGTAAGCAGCATTCGCCTGCAGAGGTCCCCACAGAGATGGGAGGGCAACAGCGGCTGAATAGGAGCTCTTGAAACTGCAGTGCCTGCACACATATTTACTCTTGAGTGGTTTTCTTAGCGCTTCAGGTGGCTTGCAACTGACAATGAGTTTTGCCATTGGCCTGAAGAAAAGAAACCATCCGTCAGATAACTTATGTGATCAGTTTTAGCCAGAGTAAAGGTTGATTTCAGATTTATTTTCATTCAGAGGGCATATATGGGCATCAGCAATGGTGAAGGTAGTAGTTCTTTTCTTTAAGAAAAAAAGAAAAGAAAGTGACAGCAATGAAACCGATGGGCCACTTTTATCAGTTTCACTGGAGAGACAGCTATAATCCCAAAGCCATCTAACAGTAGAGATCTCTCTTCTCCAGCCTGCTCAGACAAATGGGTATATTTTTGTTCAAAAGGGCATCTGTGCACACAGTATTTTTTCCTTGATGTTTAACATCTGAATTGAAAACTTTGGCTCTGGAGTCTATATATGAAAGCTGAGTATCGCACACAGGGTTCTTGTGGGATTTGCATACAGGATTTCAAGAATCATTCATACTGACGTACATAACACCCTTTTCAGGCTCCGGAAGTGCAAGCTGTAATAATGGCAGAAGGCAAGTATGTGGGTGGTACTCCTTGGCCATGCAAGGTAAACTGGAACTGCTAAATCTGTGGAGGAAATTGGAAGTCTCGCCTCCTAGGAATGATACAGACATGTGGCTGTATATGTCAGAAACAATTCTGCTTTCTTCACTTCTGAGCAAAGTATCACCAGTCTCCAACCAGGTTTTGTTGTGCTGTCAAGGACTGCTGATCCCTTTACGACATTCCTCAATTATAATAGCTAAAAGGCTTCAAGTTTGCAAAATACCCAGTGAACAAGGCTGCAATCCTACAAACCCTTGTTTAATGGTAAATTGCCTTGCAATCAGTCGGTTTTACTTCTGTGCCTGGGGCACAAAACTGAAAAACAGTTGCTGAAAACATCTTAAAAGTATTCAGCAGTTGGTGGAAATACCTGCTTTTTCATTTTATTCAGACCTGTCCTTCCTAGCTAATTTTGCATTACATAATTAATGCGTAGGAGGGTGGTTGTTGTTGTTTTCCTTCCTGCGGATTCTGGATTAGCAGTTGCAGAAGCATCAGATCACAACAAATATATTTGTTACGTATTTATTTAAAAAACACCCCATGAGCTTCTTCTTGGTCCAGTTACCTATGGAGCATGGGAAGTTACTAGAGTCATAAAGAACGGAAGCAAATGAAAAAGAGGTAGTTTCTTGATTTATGTAAGAAATAATAAGAAGCAAAGTACCTTTTAAATTGAGATGCTTATTGGCAATGTTTAGGTCAGAACTTCTGTCTACTGGCTGCCATTTTATTTGCCATTTATTTCAAGAGCACCTGTGCTTTGTAAACTCAGTATGACTTGCTGCATGTATTTCAAGGTGCATATTCTTTGTAAGTGATGAATAAAGATGTCAGGTGAACTTTAAAGAGAACTACTTTGTATAGAATGTCATACAACAACTTGGAAAACCCAAGTTAAAATCCTTGGTCAGGAAACTCGTTATGTGACCCTGGGCTAGTCACTAAACCTACTTCACAGGATTGTTTTAAAATGGGGGGGGGGGGGAGGTGTTGCATCTATGCCACATTGAGTACCATGGAGGTAAGCCAAACCATAGTAATTAAGCCTATGGGGTTTTTCTAAATAAAAAATAAAGGCGAAAACAGCTCCCCTTAAATATTTGGTGTTGACTTGTTTAGTTGAACTTGTTGAGAGTGCTCCATCAACTTGGAATGAAATATTTTGGCATGTCCTATCAGTTACACAATTATTTCTTTGACTTGAAATCAAAAATTTAAAGCAGTCTTACTTATACATAACCGAGTAGTAAAAATAAATGAACGAAATCTTCCTGGTTACCTTATTGCAGACACAACTTGAGCTGTGAAGCAGCACTGTTGCATCAGGAGGGAAAAGCCACCAGGGAGGTATATTTTGCTTAAAAGCTGAAAGCATTTCAATTTTAACTTTTAATAAGGCAATATCAATATATCTGGGCATGCAGAGAATGGCACTCAGTCAAAATATCTCTTCAAGTATGAAGCACAGGGAAAATTGTTCTTAAAATACATGCCTTTGAAAGAAGCAGTGGCAGCTTAGGGACTTGCTATTCAACATCACCATTTATCATCATTTATTGGAATTGTCAAATCCTTCTAGGAGGTGCATGCTTCTTGGTCTGACTGCTTTATTGCTGCATGTGTCACTCAGCATTTATGTAACCGAACTAATTTCCTAACATTGCCAATTCTTCCTTCAAATTTCTCCGTCTTGTGCTCATTGAGACTCTAGGCCACTTAATCCCTTTTAACAGTTTTAAAAACACACACACGGCTGTAAATTTCCGAAGAGACTCCAGCAGCAGCCTTATTTTCACATCACAAACCAGGCTCTATACTGATATATTGCAGCATTCAAAAGATGTAGGTGAACAAGGCTACAATCTTATAAACACTTACATAAGAGTAAATTTCCTTGCAATCTGTCATTTTTGCAAACCTGATTTTTGCAAAACTGATATAAAAATCACACTTTTCTCATTTAAATTTCTTACATTTGTGTTTATACCTAACTAGATACCGGACTGACTCTGAAAATCATATTTCTCTATCCGCTTCAGCTGGAACAACTTTTCCCTCTTTTTGTTTGTTTGCTCTTATCTAAAATATTCCTGATTTAGACAGAAAATGTGAATTATAGTCCAGTACTGAAATGGTATGCAGTGGTAGTAGGAGAAAAGACAATTCCACATGAATTTATAATGAATTTCATGTATCCTATCCTAACCTCCTTGCAGAATAGTGATGTGGTTTCTCTCTCACACACACAAAAAAACACCCACTACATTATCTCTGCACTGGTATCACAAATGGAGTACGTGGGTGGCTTTGACTCAGCCCCGAACCAAGAGTCATATGTATCACACTTTCTTCGTGAACAGAATATTAACGCTGTTCTGTGTTGTTGATGGCAGTGTTGGTCAGCTTAGGGCTGATTCTTATATAATTGTTGCAGCTTGGGCGTTGTTTTTGCATGGTTCTTAGCAGCAGAGGCTGGTTTTTATTAGGACCAGTAGGGCAAAAGGCCAGGGGATGCCAGCTTGAGCCAATGATAGGTGGAGCCAACTCATTCTTCTTCTGGCCCCATCCTTCTCCATGTTGAGTTTCTACAAGGGCAGTACTGAGTCTAAGGAGAAGGAGGCTAACAAGATCCAGTAGCACTCCCTAGACTGGTTGTTCAGTAAGGAGGTAGGCAGGTGGGGGCAGGCTGAAGGCAAACTGAGCTGGCTATGGCAGTGCCCCCACTTGCCCTAACAGACCAGCCTTCGTTGGTTCCTAGAGATGCCAAGAGTAGCAATTTTGCAGGTGATTTACTTCTCTGGCCAACACTGACATGGAAAGTACAGTGGTACCTCGGGTTACATATGCTTCAGGTTACATACGCTTCAGGTTACAGACTCTGCTAACCCAGAAATAGTGCTTCAGGTTAAGAACTTTGCTTCAGGATGAGAACAGAAATCGTGCTCTGGCAGCGCGGCAGCAGCAGGAGGCACCATTAGCTAAAGTGGTGCTTCAGTTTAAGAACAGTTTCAGGTTAAGTACGGCGCTCCGGAACGAATTAAGTACTTAACCCGAGGTACCACTGTACAAAGCAGAACTGTTTCCCATGCCATGACTATGGTTTTAAGAAGTCCACTTACCTTATGCAACGCAAGAACAGGCCTTTTCTGCAGCGGCTCCCCGTTTGTGGAATGCTCTCCCCAGGCAGGTTCAGCTGATGCCTTCATAATACACATTTAGGTGCCAGGCAAAAACATTACTCTTTCACCAGGCCTTTGGCTGATTGACAACCAGTTCCCTTTTAAAATGTGTTGGGAAGTGGGGTGAGGCATTACTGGGTCATTCTTGCTTTTATTTTCATTATGTGTTCTGTGTTTTTATATTTTGATTTTACGTTGTGAACTGCCCTGAGACCTGCAGGTATAGGGCGGTATACAAATTTAATAAATAATAGTAATATAAATAATATCTTAAGTGGTCAGGCGGCATTGCAGCCTGGCCACGGGCCCTATGTCAGCGATCTGGCTGGTTGGCTGGGAGGACTGTGGGCCGGCCTGCAGATTGGCCAATGGTGGGCAGGCGTCAGCCTGGGGATTTCCCAGGGACATGGGCATTGCTTGGGTCTGCCCCTGGGGGGATAAATTGAGGTCAGCCCAGCACTCCCCCTTGGGGGCCTTGGCACGCATTCAGCCTTGCATGAGGATTTTATGGTGTGGAAAAACATTAATATATCCAAAACTATGTACCATAGCCATGTTGCCTGCAGCTTACATCCCCAATAGCAGAGAATTGCTCTATATATTTCAAAGGCTGTCTCTGGGAGATGGGAAATCTCTTTCCTCCCACCTCCCTCTCCTGCATGTAGAAGCTTTAGATGTGGAAATTAATGGTCTGGTACTTTCATCATATCTGGTCAAGAGCTTTCTGCTCCATGTTCTTAGGCTAACTGCTATAATCAAGGCTGAAGTAGATTATTAATGTGTTGAACTCTGGCAGCCAGCTTAAGCAGGAACAAATATATTTACTATGATTCATACCTCTGTTCTGTCTACCAGGTAATCCACTGTTAAATTAGGCTTTACTATGCATACGTATCTCTCCTACAGATCAAAGGTAATTCCAGTGAAACTGAATGGATGCAAAGCTAGAATGCATTGGGAAATTAGCAGGGCAGTTTGCTATTCAGGATTATAGAGAACATAGTGAAAACTTGCCTGACCACTGTATTATGTTTTCCAACTGGAGAACAGTGAGGAGCACACACACATATATACAGTATATGCACACAACAACAACAACAGCAACATACAGACATATATGTTTAGAACCATTCAAACAGAATACTGTGTCAAAAACTAAATTGTGGATCTGTGAAATGTATTGCTGAATCAGCATTAAATCAACTGCTGAGCTCTTGAACTAGTGGAGAGGGAACAGGGAAGATAATTTTATGATCACCAATAATGCTTCAATTATTTGAAGGGGTAAGGAGTAAGACCGAATTAAAAACTTGCATGAAGAAAATTTACAATAAAATAAAAAAGCAGAAAAGATTAGTGTCCCCAGCTTATTGCCATGATCTGCCTCAATGGTGAGGAAATCATCACCATCATTTTGTGCCACATTTCCATAAAAAGAATCATGCTCAAAGCAGCTCACAGCAAACAAATAGTGAGAGGAAGAAAATTTATTATTATTATCATTATCATTATTATTATTATTTGCATGTATGAGAATGGCATTCCTTTCTAGCAATCTTGCTCATGTGTTTCCAGCTCCTGTTCAAGTATATTCATCTTCCAAGAGCAGCTCAGAAAGTGGAGACTGCAGTTAGAGAATAATCTTAAACTTCTCCAGTGCTTTATATGGCACCTTCTTTAACCCTACTACGTGGCATGAGGCCCATTTTTAATTGTTTCCTATTAGGTAACATATGGTTACATAGCTGTGCAATAAACAGACACTAATCTTAAAACTTGTAACATGTAGTTTGATACTGTGCAATATACATAAAAGCAAGGTTTTTTAAAAAAATATATATATAAAGCCTGAGTTAATAGTAGCAGTATTTACATTTGCCAGTTGCTTTATACAAAAAGAGCCTCAAAGCGACTTAACAAGATAACGAACAAAGAGATAAAGGCAATTAAAACCCAGAATAAAGTAAAAACACACAATTCAAAATATCTAAAATTATGAAAAGAATTGTGGAAATCTAGCTTTCCTTTTTCTGATATTGGCAGGTTAGCATACAGCTTCTTAAATTGTTTCTATGTTTCTGCAATCCTTCATCAACTTCCTTGATCTCAAATAATTTTTATAATTTAGCTTCATGGTATGGCTGCTGAAGCAAAATTTGCATTCTCTTTGTAAATGAACAGATGGGTATGGGAAATATCTTGCTTGCTTGGATGTGCCCTACATCCACGGTTCTTTCTGTCAAAAAAAGTTTCCCCAAACAGGAGCAGGAAAGGAAGGAGCAAGCAATGTCATGGTGGGCAGTTTCTTAATGAGAAGGCTAATTTCTAGAGAGACTCGTCTGAGTGTCTCTGCAATCTTTATCCTCCCATTAGCCAGAAAGTGCTGCAGACCTTTTGTGAGTTCAGAATTTATGCACTACTAATGTCAACATTGAAGCGGATGAAATGATACCACTCGCTGGGCCTCCTGTGCTCTTGGCCATTAGCCACCAATGATTGCAGATCCATTGTGAGTTCAGAATCTGCGTGCATTAATGTCAACACTGAAGCAAGCTAAGAGGTGCCCCTTGCTGGCTTAGTGGTGAGATAAATGCTTGGCAGTTAAGAAGCTGAGCATGAAAGATAAAGCTGTGCAGGAAAGCTCTGGCTCTTCGGGTTCCTCCCAGGCGGGCAAAATGTATAGTCAAAACTAAGCTGTCCACTCCAATGCTTTCTGCTTTTGCTTCATTGCAAACAGTCCCTCTATTTCCTTATTCTCTTAATGTCAATTGCTCAGACATCATCCTGATGAAAGCTTTTTCCTTGGGGAATCAACTCTCTATTGGACTCCTGTGTCTACATCCAAAGCACCAAAGATCACACCCTGATCTGTCTGCATTTTTGGCCCACAGCCTGCAGGTATCTCAACAATTCACTGGCAGTTCTCCTCTATGGATTTTCCCATTAAACTCAAAACTACATCATCTCACCTAGGTTGGCTGAAACAGATCCATAGGATGCACCCTTTCAGGGTTGGAGGTTTTCCTTGTGTACACCCTAGCACAGGGGTGGCCAACCTTTTTGGGAAACTCTTCAGGGCATCCCCTTCCTCCCAATAATTTTTGACTTGAATTCTGAGAGTGGAGCAAAATTTAGAAGCTACAGAAACAAGGGTGGGCAGTGGTAGTCTCTACTCATAATAGCAGCAGTGGGTTTTGTTTTTTTAACACATGGGCTCATATCTTCATGATCATTGATTTGTCAGCCACTTTTACATGATAAATCATGCATTCTCAACGCAGCTTGGAACATCAACAGATTTAAGTAGGTTAATTCACTAACAATGACGAAGTACATACTTTTTTAAATAGCCATGTGAACAATAAGCTAATGAAAACATTTCACCTTGATAAATGTATTCATAATAACAATACAACAACACACCCAGACAACAGCAAAAATAAAACATCTCCATAACCAAACCTTAACCTGAGCAACAACCCCTAAACAGTTCCCCACCTTGATGGCCTTTAGGCACTTTGGGCAGCAGGAGCAGCCTTTACAGGTGGAGTCAGTCAGGGCCCCACTCTGCCAGACCAGGTGGAAATGAGCCAGACAGAGAGCAGGTTTGGTTTTTTTGCAAGGCTTCAGTGAGACGGTCTCTGGCACCTTCAGAGTGCGATTGTGCATGGCTTTTTTGTTTTGTTTTTACTTTTTGCTGATGGCTGTGGCAGCGGCGGCTGAAGCAATGCTGCTTTTTGGTTGCCCAGCAACCATTTTGTCCCCCCCCCCCACACACACACATAATGTCCCAGACACAGTATCTCTCTAGACATTTTGGGGAAATACAGAGATCTGTAGGTTAACATAAGTGATGAAAGCTTGGACCAGAAGCAAATGCTTGGATTAAAATACAGTGGTACCTTGGGTTACATACGCTTCAGGTTACATACGCTTCAGGTTACAGACTCTCCTAACCCAGAAATAGTGCTTCAGGATGAGAACGGAAATCGTGCTCGGGCGGCGTGGCGGCAACGGGAGGCCCCATTAGCTAAAGTGGTGCTTCAGGTTAAGAACAGTTTCAGGTTAAGAGCGGACCTCCAGAACGAATTAAGTACTTAACCTGACGTACCACTGTATAAACAAGTCAGTGTGTGATTACAGATAAGAAATTTCAATCCCTTCAAGATTTTCAAAGTATAGGCATGCTCTAGAAGTTTTGTAAGACATTCTGCTTGTTTAACTTTGAAGGGCAGTTTATAACCTCCCACTTGGCTCACCTGCTGAAATCAGTGGACTTTTTAAACTTTGCTTAACTTGAACTAGATCATGCCCAGATTTGTAATTTGTTATATACTGTTGTTATACACACTCTAAAAACACACACAGGTGTTATACATATTCCAAAGCAGCCAAGTAGTATGTAAAAATAAACACCAACTTTAAAGCAGAAGCAATGAAAGTCATATTTTTGTTTTCTTGGGTGGCAAGAAAAACAGCTTTGCTAATTAGCATTCAGCCCTATGAATGGTGCAGTTATAGCCATGCCAATGAGAAACCTCAAAATATGTGTAAAAGATAGCTGTGGTGTGAACAAAAACTTAACAGACTTCACTTCAATATTTAATTATAATATGTTGTAAAAAGAAACCACTGGAATTGTTTCTGCAACCTTTCAAACCAGATCTATCTAGTTTCTTTTTGCTATACACATTCCTTTATTATTCTTCTCAAAAAAATTCAATCAATATTTAATATCAGAGCAGGCACTAATATTCAGTTCTTTCTCATCATTTACCTAAGACTGCAGGTTTCTATATGAACCAGAACAAAGCTGTAATATCAGCAAACAGTAGCAATAAGTATGTTTGCTTGTTTTGTTGCGATTCGAAACATGGCTTTAGGTCAAAAACTGCTGTCCTTGGAAAATAGAATTACACTCTGTTTTTTTACCAAAGGCTAAAATGTAGTGAAAATATTGTTTAAGATACATAATAGATTCAGAATTCTTTGTTATTTGTTCTTCTGTAGATAGTGGAACAAATAATCAGGGATTATAGACCCGTAGGGTAAAAGATGTACAAAAAGGCTGTTGTACCAACATTTTGTTCTAGTTTCGGATGCTCCTTTCCTCACAGGATTCTACGCTGCAGGAGAGAATGGGTGAGATTCATGTGTGCTTTCACTTATTTCTCCTATGACTTGGGATCTCCTGGTTCACCTACAACAGGGGTCAGCAAACTTTTTCAGTAGGGGGCCAGTCCACCATCCCTCAGACCTTGTGGGGGTCCGGACTATATTTTGCGAGGGGAAATGAATGAATTCCTATGCCCCACAAATAACCCAGAGATGCATTTTAAATAAAAGGACACGTTCTACTCATGTAAAAACACCAGGCAGGCTCCACAAATAACTCAGAGATGCATTTTAAATCAAAGGACACATTCTACTCATGTAAAAACACGCTGATTCCCGAACCGTCCACAGGCCGGATTTAGAAGGCGATTGGGCCAGATCCAGCCCCCAGGCCTTAGTTTGCCTACCCATGACCTACAACCTGTGCTGTAAGAGGAGTGGGAGATGGAGCGCACAGCCTGTGTACTGCTCCTGTTTTCACCCCAGACAGAATCCTGTTGTAGTAAAGTACCACCAGAAATGGCCAAGAAATGGTACAGAAGAACAATGCACCCCTATCTTGGAGGCATTATTATTGATGTGCTTGTCATCATGTGGTGCCAGGAGCAAGTCAGCAATAACTCACACGGTTTCAGTGAAGTTAATTCAAATAAACAAGACAGCTCAAGAGGCCAAGCCTAGAGAGCACAGCAACTCTTCCTGGTAGAACTTGCCCTGATGAGGCAGTTGTGAGGACTGAAAGTCCCCGCCTTCCCACAGTTCCTTCTCCCAAGCAGCCTGAGGCTCTGTCATCTTGCCTGTCTTTACTTCATCCTCTTCAGATTCTGGGAGATCAAGAGGGAGGAAGCTGGGCTCCACAGGACGGGGAGACAGCCTGGCTTCCTCACCAGCTTGAGTCATATACCCCTTGGTCCCCTGTGCTCTGCAACCTCCTCTTCTGGACTGTTCTCTGCCACAAACTCTTCCTGCTCACTAAAACCTGTCATCTCTTCAGCTTCTGACACCACCACCTCCCAGTCTGCTCCCTCTTCTGACGCTGGCCACATATCAGGTTCATATGTGAAGAGGCTCAGAATACCCAGAATAGGCACATTGATGTTAATGGCCATGGCTAACTTAGTTTTGCATATTTCAGTGGGTCTTCTGAGTAGAATTTAATGGGATGCAACCTGCAGTGCCTGGTGCAGTGCATATTGAAGAACATCAGTGTGACAAAAGAGGCAGTGAGGTGGAAAGCTCTTAAATGGATTTGACATGGGACACTTTGGGGACAGCAAGGAGAAGATTATGACTCATGCCCCTTGGAAACAGGGAGAGGACAATCGTGTGTTGAAAGGAAGGCAGAAAAAGGATCTTAGTAATATTGCGTAGAATAGAGTGAGGAGGTTCACTTTCAGCCCAGCAATAAGCACTCGTGCACATACTGGGAGAATTACGTCAAATTATTTTTTGCTTTTTGCCCAAGATTAAAAACCTTGGATTGGAAGATGGGAAACAGATCAGGTGTCGAGTCGTATTAGATTCAACATTCTTTATACTGAATGGATTTCCTTTTTTCTTACAGTGGAAGGGGTTTAGTCCCACATGTGTGGCAAAAAGAACCTTTCAGCTGATGTTTACAGTTTCTCTGAGCTTCCAGTCCAGACTGTTGCTTTTGCTTTCTCCTATTTTGAAGTTGTACCTTTCTTGACATACGAGAGTGGTTTTGAAAAATTAAGAACATTTTTGAGTTAATGAGCATATGAGCAGTTGCTTACAAATTCTTAGCTACTCATTTGATTCTGTGATTAACTGCTTTTCACACGTTTTAAAGCACCGAGACCAGTTCAATCATTTATTTATTTTCTTTCCATGCTAGCAACCATAAATTTCCATAGGTATGTACTGACAGAGAGCCATTTCATACATTACACAGAGGAATACCTGAATTTGCCATATACACTGGACAGGGAGCTGTGGATCTATGTTTATGCTACAGTTGTGCTATTATTATTATTATTAATTATTACGGCTACTACTACATTTATTACCACCCCTTCATTAGCAGGTCCCAAGTGGGTTCCAACAATCTAAAATGCAACATTAAAAACAGTTAAAACAAATTACAGACACAGGAATATGGCGGCTCCTGAAAAACACACATCTCAGGTGTCAAAAGAGAGGTTAAAGAGGTGTGCAGTAATTTACATTAGCTTTAACGTATTGTTTGCTTTCTCTGCTATGACAGCTTTCACCACAGTCAAGTTTTTACCACTGTAAACTTTTTCATAAGTAAGGAATTATGCTACTTTTTATTCCCCTGTTTCCAATCAGTGTTAATTGGCTGTTATTGAGCCAAACTCTGAATATCTCAGGTTTAGGATTATCTGAATATTTCTTATTGCATATTTTCTCGCTACAAATTCTGCATTAGAAAAAAATATTTTTGTCGACAGGCATATAAACCTTCTGTCAATAATTTTCTAACATCCACATAATTTAATTAGCCAGAGGCCTGGGAGAAGAGGAATGTTTTTGCTTGGTACCTATATGTAATGATGGTGCCAGGTGAAGAAGAGTTTGGATTTGATACCCCACTTTATCACTACCCGAAGGAGTCTCAAAGTGGCTAACATTCTCCTTTCCCTTCCTCCCCCACAACAAACACTCTGTGAGGTGAGTGAGACTGAGAGACTTCAGAGAAGTGTGACTAGCCCAAGGTCACCCAGCAGCTGCATGTGGAGGAGCGGAGAATCAACCCCGGTTCACCAGATTACGAGTCTACTGCTCTTAACCACTACACCACACTGGCTCTCACTGAACCTCCCTGGGGACAGCATTCCATAGGTGGGGAGCCACTGGGCTTGGGAAAGGATTGGTACTTGTTTTAAGAACGTCTTCAGAGACACATCTGTGTGCAACACATTGCAGCAGTCCAGTTTTGAGGCAGGAAGTGCTGCAGTTGGTGCACTAGCAGCTGGTGACTAGCAAGGACTAGAAGATTATCCATGCCACTGAAACTGACAGGGCCTCAAATGACAAGCATAGGATTTTGCCCATAACAGTTAACACATCGTGTGCCATACATCAGGCTTGTTAGAAGTGATGCAGGGAATGGGGAGATGGAGCCAACACTGGTCTTTCATCCCAAATATTAGGAGCCTTTGGATAGGTATTAAAACGTTAGCTTATGCTGCGCTTTACAGCCATAGAATAAAAAGTCTTTATATGTTCCACTGTTGTTAAGGCAACAGAAACCACATTCTCATTCTCAGTGGACCAGGGGTTTGCCAGACATCAGGGTTTTATGAATATCCTACTCTAGGTGAAAGGCATTTTACAAAGATGTTAAATATTCATGGGCTTTTATGCAGCCAAATTTCTTCCTAACATTAAATGATATACGATATAATCTCTAGTGATTTTTAAAGGGGCCTGGTGATCATTGTTATGCTGGTAAAGAAGGAAGGTATCCGGCTAACTGGGCTAGGCTAGGTTTTAATTTGAACACATTGGGAGGTAAAGCATGTTTGCATGCGTTCTGGTACTTGTGTAGCATCATGGCTGTGGACCAGTCACAGTTTAAATCTTATCTCTGCTATGAACTTGCTATATGAACTTAGGTAAGCCATTCTTTCTCAGCCTCCACTTCATCAGTATTATGTGGGTGATGATTCAGCCCTGTAACAAGGACTTCTAAGCTAATATACATGAACCACTCTTCATGAAATAATCTTAATGTGCTGTATAAATGCAAAACCTGATTAGCATTTTCCAGAAGAGTGGCTTCATTAGTTCATTGCACTGAAAAATAAATCTTGTGGCACCTTAAAAAGGTAAAGGACTTCTGACAGTTAAGTCCAGTCGCGAACGACTCTGGGGTTGTGGTGCTCATCTCGCTTTACTGGCCGAGGGAGCTGACGTTTTGTCCACAGACAGTTTTTCTGGGTCATGACTAAGCCGCTTCTGGTGAAACCAGAGCAGTGCATGGAAATGATGTTTACCTTCCCGCCAGAGTAGTACCTATTTATCTACTTGTACTTTGATGTGCTTTCGAACAGCTCACCCCATTGCGGGGATTTGAACCGCTGACCTTCCGATCGGCAAACCCTAGGCTCAGTGGTTTAGACCACAGTGCCACCCTTAAAGACTAACAAATTTATCGAGGCAGATGCTTTCATGGACTTAAGCACACATTATCCTGAGTTACAGGTATATCTTTTTGTAGCTGTTCCACTGACATCAGAAAAGGTATTATTTATTTATAAATAAAAAGCCTGCATTTGAAGACCCTGTTTAACTGACCTGGTCATCCTTACACAAAGGGAAGCCGAGTGGGGTATGCATGTGTGGAACAAGATCCAATCATGCAATGAAAATTTTCAAAAGGCATTTTTATTTAAAAACCGCTGGCAACTAAATCTCTGTATTATTGTCTTAGGGTATTTTAAATGTCATTACGCCAGCAATATCGCTTTGAATTTTGCTTGGTTGCTTGTCTCCAACATTTTTGTATTGTCTTATTTTGCTATGGCTGTATGCTAATGCAATTAAATTAAATTAAATTAAATATTTAAAAACAACAACCAAACAAACTTTAATATCTCGTTAGGTGTCATGTTCTGAATCAACATGCATTTTCAAGTTTGTTTTTCAATCCTCTGTTCTGTGCATGTTTCTTCAGTCTTTCTGTCGGCTTTTCTTTGTGCCATGACTGCAGATTAAAACAAGACGCAACTTTATTGTTCTTAAAAAGAAATAAAAAGATATCCCAGATACCTTGGGCATATTCCAGATGGAGTGTGAAAAGTTTCGAGAAGAATTTCCTCCTTGTGTCCTAGCCTATGGATGAGATGGGAGGGTGGAATACAGAGCGCTGCACCCCTGTAACAACCCTCAACATGCATATGCAAAGTAATACAGTTAATTGCTCCCCTTTGCAAAATGTTTTCCCACAACCCACCATTCCATCTGCAGGGGGAGCATAGCAGCTAAAAAATTAATGGTAAGGGAAGTTGCGCATTTCACCTCAGTTATATATGTAGTGTGATGGGCAGCTATGGTGTCTTCCTAATTCTCCCCCTTTCCGTGTTTATCATTGGGGGCGAATGATGCAGATCAGCTGGCCAACCAGCCTGCCAATGAGTGTTCAGTAGCTGGAAGACAGCCGGTCCATCCCTGGTCATCTATCAGTGGCCAGCTGCTCATAAACAGAGCTCTTGCTGGCTGGCTGACTAACTATCTTTATCTCTCTCACACACACCAACACAGAAAGCAGAGAAATAGGAAACCACTGGCATTCAACCCACTACATACAGTGGTACCTCGGGTTAAGAACTTAATTCATTCTGGAGGTCCGTTCTTAACCCGAGGTACCACTTTAGCTAATGGGGCCTCCTGCTGCTGCTGCCACCATGCCATCGCTGCATGAATTCTGTTCTCATCCTGAAGCAAAGTTCTTAACCTGAGGTACTATTTCTGGGTTAGCAGAGTCTGTAACCTGAAGCATCTGTAACCCGAGGTACCACTGTATACATAACTAAGGCAATTGTGGAGATTTTGCTATGTTTTTATCCCCCCCCCCCAAATGACCATCCCATGGGGGGCCTTTTTTATTTTACCCCCTCCTTCAATTCATCAAAAGAAACAATTTCGGCAAATTCGTTCACAGCATTCATTTCAGTGTTTCAAAGATTATGTGTTAATTAATGTTAATTTTCTTTTTTGCTATTTTTTAATGACTACAATATGCTGCTCATCATAGTAAGGCACATTTCCTTGATAATCAACAATGGGAGACAAATGTTGTCTTAACTTAAATAAGGTTGAACTATCTTTTAATGTTGTTGCTTTTTTTGCCACAGAAGACACACCAACAAAGATTTAATTGAAATGTTTGGGGCAGCCCAATACACTTTATCTTGATACTTGGTACCTTCTCTCTTTACTTCATGGTAATTAACAACACAGAATTTAATACCCTTTATGAGCATTTGAAAATTGAGTAACATCTATTTTATTTGTGCTGGAAGGTAGTCCCCATTGCTTCACTAAGCAAGCAATTGCCATTGGGGTCAATAGCTATTGGTGCAGACTTCATATATCTTGGGCATGTCTCACACAGTATTTTTAGGGTACAGAAGGAGACTAGGCCATCAGGGATGAGCTGCATTAAGTTCTTAGGCAGGGTTTAATACTTGTCACAGATACTACACTTGATCTTAGACAAAAGGCCGAGATACTTGTCATCACGTGAGGTCATTACCACACAAGACCTTAAGCTGAAGATAAATTTGTGTTGGAAGTTCCAAACGATCAAGAAATATCAAAGATGGGGCTGAACAGATAAACGAATAGCCATATCCCCCAAATCACTACATTTATAGCAACCCAGCTGGAATCTATCTGCCTGGCATAGGTTTTAGGCTGAAAAATTCCTGATGATGTCACAAGTTGTATGCTGGACGCTTGATCACCAGAGAGCTGCCGTCAGTTTTCTCTCCCCGATTAATATACCTGAATAATAAATTTATTTGCAAATGTTTGTTTACTGTATTCACATATTTTAAAGTATAGTAGTTAACACCCATTAGGTGTACTTTCTCAGAGAAGATTATCAATCCATGCCCTAACAACAATCCCTAGTTGCAGTTTGAGATTTCAGCACCATGGGTAGTTCATCAGTTCAAGCTTGAAGACCACCCCCACCCCCCACACCAGAAAAAAAGTGCTAGCCATAAAACCCTTACCTTTAAGGAAAGGCAGTATGGAGTGGAGGAAGCCCCGTGAAACCATTCACCTTTCTTTTTCTTTTCTTTTTTATACTTTTTTATAGGTTTTTTTTACATATCATTTCCAACAATCATTTAACATAACTTATCTTATACAATATTTTAGACTTCGGTCAACAACCTATGATGATTTTCTATTCTTTATCACTTATTCTACATTTCTTAATTTCTCTATTACTCTTAATTATCATTAACTAATAATTTTCTTCATAGTCTTTCTTGCAATATTTCAAATAGTCCTCCTTACAGAACTTCTTGCAGTCCTACTAGCGTAATCTGTTCATTACAATTGCTTTTCAAATAGTTCATATATTTATTCCAGTCTTCTAAGAATCTCTGGTCCCACAGGTTTCAAATCCTTCCTGTTAATTTATCTGTGAAACCATTCACCTTTCAGCCTAGCCCAACCTTTCCAAAGCTTTATTAGAAACATCCAAGCTATCCTTGCCATCTCCCTACAGAAGTGAGGCCTTTTTAATAGGTAGCAGTTTAGGAAACTGGAAATGATGTGCAATCCTAAAAGGCCTGGGTTCTGTCAGGGACTGGGCAGAGGAGAAATTGTAGAGACCGCCTCCCCATCCTAACCCTTCCAGGGAAGAGGAAGAGGAAGACAATATGGATTTACAACAAGGGTTTGAGGGAGGTACAGCTCAGAGGCAGATGAGGGGCAAAGCTGGGAAATCATGGGACAGCTGGAACACCCAACTGACATGCCATTAGAAAGCATTCAAGACCCTCCATTTCCCCAAACCCAGCGAGCCTTAAAACTAGGACAGCAAAGAGCTCAAAGGCAGAGGGCACATAGCGGCACCCGTAGAGGAAACAATGAGAATGACGAATGAGGAAGTGGGAGAGACAAGGGGTGGAGATTCACTCAGGACAATGCCATTATCCAAGAGGCTGGGTTCTATAGCCTCTCTCTGTAAAGACTGAAATAAAAAAGTACAGTAAGAAACTTTTCCTTGTCTTTATACTTTCCTAGGCAACCAGCTGGGAGCTGCTGACAGCATCCTGACATGTTCAGGAACTGGAGTTGCTCTAAGCATGAATCTTTTTATCGTAAACCAGTCTGATCTCAGTGTGGTTTTATTATTATTACTTGCTGGTGGAAAAACTCCACAAATCAGACTGCTTAGCAATGGTCATTTGAGGAAACATCACAAAGGAAGCTGAGCTCACACATGTACGGTGGTGTCATATTAGGTCATAAGAAGATACACAGAATTTTTTTTAATAAAAAAATTAAACAACACTTCCCTTTCCCTCTCAGAAAATCCTGATTTCAGGTGTTTCCAACAAGACTAGTTTTTCAGGTCTACACAATTTGTGAATTATCAAGCCAAATCCAGTGTGCCAGCCACATGGCAGCTTACTGGGGGCCCTATAAACCTCTTCTGGGACTGGAAAAATGAGAGGCAGTTGCCAAGCACCTAGCAGGCCACAGCATATGCAGGGCTACATTCCTCATAGCTTGGCTGGCACCATCCCTACCACAAGTGATTGCCGGTTTACCATTGAACCCTTAACACACACATCAGAGGAATGGTTTATAGCATTGCCCTGTTGCCTGGAGTGAATTTCTGAGGCAAAGATCTAGCAATATATCAAGAAATTGCCATCTATTTGTCTTCATGCAGTAAGCCTATTATTTTCAGAAAGTCTTCTTCCACATTGCTGCCCACAATACAATGCATGCTATATTGCTGAGGCCGATTTGAAATAATTGTGGTTTGTTTTTGTTTTTAAAAAAATGGTTCACTGGCACAATATATTTAGCTGTATTTTGTCTTTGCCCTCATGTTTTATTTTTATTTCCTTTTACTGTGCACTTGATGTCCGTTTGGTTACCTCCCAGGCTTGTCTCCCTCTTTCTTTCTCCCAGTTACCCTGAGCCTAATTCTGTTACCTAGTAAAAGCTTTTCAAGAAGGAATCTTCATTCCTTCCTACAATTCTATAAATATTAATCATATGCAGTTGTACTTCAGTGTGCTGAGACGTTAATGTGGTTTGCATTGTGCATTTTTATAATTTCATGGATAACAAGAGAAGTGGAAAGGAAATAAACATCCATGGTGTTTTAGAACATAATGGCTCAAATGATAACACTAAAGAGCACTGAATAAATTTAATAATCCACTGACCCTGAAACACAATTGAGAAATCTCATCTGGACTTTGGTTGAAAATGTTTGGCCTCTACAGAGAAATGACATCTTTTGCTCCACTTTTTACATGCCTGTATAATACAGTGGTGCCCCGCAAGACGAATGCCTCGCAAGACGAAAAACTCGCTAGACGAAAGGGTTTAGCGATTTTTGAGTCGTTCCGCAAGACAAATTTCCCTATGGGCTTGCTTCGCAAGACGAAACGTCTTGCAAGTTCTTGCGAGTTTGTTTCCTTTTTCTTAAAGCCGCTAAGCCGTTAATAGCCGCTAAGCCGCTAATAGCCGTGCTTCACAGGACGAAAAAACCACAAGACGAAGAGACTCACGGAACGGATTAATTTCGTCTTGCGAGGCACCACTGTATATACCTATGTGTATATGTACCAGTCAACTTCGGATACCACATCATGCACCTGACAACGTAGATGATAAGTCTGTGAAAGTTTAAGCGTTAATAATTTTGCCAATCTTTAAAGCTGCCACAATATACCTTGTTGTTCTAGTTCTAAGATGTCCTTGTTCAGATATCTTTTTTGTTCTGCATATGTTGTGTAAGTATCATTTAAATGCCAGAAAGCTAATCAATAATGCTAATCCCACTAATAATAAAACCACAGATAAAAACAGCTCAGGTCTCGGATACCCAAAAGAATGCCTTCCTCCATACTAATCTGCTGCCAAGACCATATAACACTGGTCCTGAAAGACCTACATTGGCTCCCAGTACGTGTCCGAGCACAATTCAAAGTGTTGGTGCTGACCTTGAAAGCCCTAAACGGCCTTGGTCCTGTATACCTGGAGGAGCGTCTCCACCCCCATCATTCTGCCCGGACACTGAGGTCCAGCGCCGAGGGCCTTCTGGTGGTTCCCTCACTGCAAGAAGCAAACCTACAGGGAACCAGGCAGAGGGCCTTCTTGGTAGTGGCACCCGCCCTGTGGAACACCCTCCCATCAGATGTCAAAGAGATAAACAACTACCTGACATTTAGAAGACATCTGAAGGCAGCCCTGTTTAGGGAAGTTTTTAATGTGTGACATTTCAATGTATTTTTAATCTTTGTTGGAAGCCACCCAGAGTGGCTGGGGAAACCCAGCCAGATGGGCGGGGTACAAATGATAATAATGATGATGATGATGTATTAAGATCTGCAGAAGAAGCCTTTTTGTCTATGAAGGACCATAGCATGAGGAACTATGGGAGAGGGCTTTCTATTTGGATGTTTGAATGACCTCCACTCTAAGGTGCTGTTGTTTAGTCGTTTAGTCGTGTCCGACTCTTCGTGACCCCATGGACCAGAGCATGCCAGGCACTTCTGTCTTTCACTGCCTCCCGTAGTTTAGTCAAACTCATGCTGGTAGCTTCGAGAACACTATCCAACCATCTTGTCCTCTGTCGTCCCCTTCTCCTTGTGCCCTCCATCTTTCCCAGCATCAGGGTCTTTTCCAGGGAGTCTTCTCATGAGGTGGCCAACGTATTGGAGTCTCAGCTTCAGGATCTGTCCTTCCAGTGAGCACTCAGGGCTGATTTCCTTAAGAATGGAGAGGTTTGATCTTCTTGCAGTCCATGGGACTCTCAAGAGTCTCCTCCAGCACCATAATTCAAAAGCATCAAGTGAATTAAGGCATGACGCACCTCTAAGGTGCATCATGCCTTAATTCACTGGCAGGGGAAGATACACCTCTTTGGGGAAGGTGAAGATGTACGCCATTGGGGCAGGATGAGATGCATAAGGAACTGAGGATGCTAACTGGCTGCTGCATATATGGCTGATGAATTGAAGTTTAGATTGATGGATCAAAAATTGTGCTGTTCTTTGTAACAACATCTAATAGCAATGTAACAATGCCAAGATTATATAAAAGTTATTTCGTAATGGATGCAACTCTCATGAACAAGTATAAAAATAAAGTGAAAACCACGTGGCAAGACTATCTTACCAATATGTGACTCTTAACTTTCGAAACATCGCATTGCGGAATCTATTTTGTTATGTTGCCTGCAAAAGTGTACTTGAACCCTCTCTTCATTTCATTCTAACTGCAACAGTGAGCTCCACAAAGCCTCTGTCCTTTGTTTCCTTATTGTTTGTATTATTTGTATGGAGTTGCTTTTGAAAACTCAATAAACACACCTTAAAAATAATAATGTGAAAGCAAAATGAAATTTCAGTTCAAATAAAAAAACTAAAACAAAAGGTACTGTCATTGTTAAAGGATGGATTGGCCCTTTCTAGCAACACTGCATCAAATATTTAAGGTATCATACATTTTTAAGGTGGTTTTAGCTAAATTTAATTTCTGACAGGAGTACCTTTCTTGTTTAAAAGCTTTTTTGTTTGTAACCTCCAACCCCCTTCTGCTCTGTTTTTTCCCCCCCTTTTATGTTTTGTAACCACCCTTCCTTTACCTTTAGTACACCTTTTATGTCTGACCCTTGACCAAACCAAATAAAATAAATTCAGACAAGCAGCTTCTTTTCATTGCAGGTGTATCTGGGAATTTCTAAAAACTGTGTTAAAACAGATTTAGAGTTTGGGTCTGTTTTGTAGCTATTATCAAAATGCACAGCTCTTTAAAAATTAGGGCAGTTTGTTTTCAGACTGTAATAAGCCTACTAAGACGGCTGATGAATCAGGGTGTCGCTACGTAGGGCGCATGTGCGGCGTCACTACGTATGACGCGTGCGCCATATGTAGCGACGCCGCACATGCACTGTATAGCGGTTTCCCACCGGCGCCGCTCCAGTGCCGTACGGACAGCTGTAGCGGCGACAGAGGGATCCCAGCACCATCCGTACGGCGCTGGAGCAGCGCTGATGGCAAACCGCTATACAGCGCATGTGCGGCGTCGCTACATACAGTGCATTTGTGTGATGCTGCACCTGCACTGTACTTAGTGGTTTGCCGCCAGCGCCAGGATCCTCTGCTTGCAGCTGCAGCCACGAACGGAGGATCCTCCACATGCGGCTGTGACGGTGCAATGGCTACTCACGCCGCCCCGAGCCCCCTTCTTGTCACCCCCGCAGACATGGAACCCAGGGCACACCGCCCCCCCATTGTGACGCCACTGTGATGAATTGCTTCCTGTATAGTGGTTAGATATTGTGCAGGCGTAATGTAAATAAACAAAGCAACAAGCCCTGTCTTTTCTATTCGTATCACAGTTCTCTGGCTTTCATTTAGGCTGTGTATATACTCCTTTTTACTCTGCTGTCACCGCTGGTTTGGAAAGAGTTGTACACAGTGGTTTTTTTCTAGGGGTACGCAGGGGTATGCATACCCCTAAACATTTTGTGAATCTAATAGGAGAAGAAACTAAAAGTTTTAGTTTCTTCTCTAGCATGGTGAATTGTCAGTTCCATTGAATAGCATGGCGAATCGTCAGTTCCGTTGCTACCCCTGTTGGCAGCCTCATTTCCTGTCACGGTGTTTCCTGAGTTTCAGACGGAAGCGGGCGTTTAATGTGTGAAGTAGGAGTTGGAATCTAGCACGGTAATTGGTCAGTTTCGTTGTTACCCCCTCCAATGGCAGCTTCATTTCCTTTCCCGGTGATTTTCTTGAGTCAAAATGAGAGTACCCCTAAACATTATTTTAAAGAAAAAAGCACTGGTTGTACACATATCCTGTATCTATCTTGTCATTTCTTATGAATGACCTACTTGCGTTTTAAGCTGGTAATGTGTACATAAACTTAGAATGCATTTGTGTTGTTCATCCAAATTGCAGAGCACATTGCAAGCTGAAGGGCCTTCTTCTACTGTTATTATTATTATTTATTGAATATGTATTCTGCCCCCCATCCGAAGATGGTTCACAACATAAAAATACAAAATCAGAACACAAAATGCAAAATAAAACAAGAACAGAAACAAACCAATAACCCCCTTCCCCACCTACAAATACATTAAAAAGGGTATATCATATTACATATGTATATACACAATACACATCTGAAAGACAACATACAAACCTCTAATCTGATAAAAGACAGAGTTCTTCTGCTACTATAGACAGAAAGGCTTGATGAAATAAAAATATTTCCAGCTGTTGTCAGAACTCAGGTACCATAGGAGACTGCATAATTTCATAGGCTAACTCATTCCATAGTCAGGATCTTACCACCAAGAAACATGTTTTCCAGGTTCCAGCAAGTTGGATTTCCCTTGATGGTGGAAAAATCCACAGAGCCTCACCTGTCATGTAACTTACCTAGCTAAAGACTGCCCATCCCCTTATCTATGGCAGCCCATCAGTAGCCTTGCAGTTTCACACCATGCTCGATTTTGCCACATGCAATCCACAAGGGTTCTTTCTTATTACTGACTGCAGTCCCATTTCTGGAAATTAAATCCACAGATTAAACCCACTACACAAATTAAATCCACAGCAGAATATTCAACATATTGTAGTCTTTGCTTGGCTAGGTATCTTTACATCTTTATTCTCCTAGATGTCCATAACCAAAGAGATTCTTATACAGAGACTGCCTCTCTTGCTTTTCTTCCTAGAACATAATCTGTTTAATTGATGTATGTATGTGTTAGTACTAATGCTACTCCCATACTGAGATGAGAAAGAGTGACCTTGTATGTTGTTCCCAGAACAAGTCCCTGGATCAATGCATTTTGATTGCAGAACATTGTTTTATTAGAGGTATTTGTTGGGTTTAATCTCCTTAACATCCCTCAACACATGGCAGGCATTAGTGATCCTTATGTCTGTAAAAGTGTTTCAAGGGACAGACCTTCAAAGCCATTAATAAGCTGATTTTCAGAGATGAGGAAAAGGGTACATTCTACTCAGTGGTGTTCAAGTATTGGATAGGAATACAGAAAATGTACATGGAGGAAATAACACCAAATGGGAGGCAGGAGTGAGCATTTTAAGGCAAGGAGACATCATACTTACAGTTGTAACACTGGAAGATGTCCATCTATATGTGCACGTTTCTGTGCATATTGCTGCTATGAATGAATGCTTGCATACGACTCCAGCAAATATATGCTAGATGTTGGTGTCCCAATTATTATGTGCAATCTGCAAATTGCTTTTTCCAAGAATATCCTTGGGTGAAATTCCAGTAAAGGCTTTGGGAGACCGCAAGGCAACTGAGGAGTAAATGGTTTGTAAATTGCAGATTATTTTTTATAGATTTCTGAAAAGTATATAGGACATTTTTCAAAATGAATACTTGGAACAAGTGGGGAGAAGAGTCATCTTATATGACAAGAGGAGCTTTTTAAAATAAACATTATTAAAATTTATCCACTGCTAGAATGATTCAGGCACTGTATGATTTCAGGCAATGCAACTCTCTGACCTTGGGTGAATCTATACACTGGGAGGACGGGGGACAGACCACTATAAATAAGTCAGAAATTAAATCATAACAAAACAAAACTAAAAACCTGCTAGGGAAAATTCCATAGAAAAATTTATTTGCTCTCCATCGCCATCTGGTGTTACATGTTTATAACGCATTCAAAACACTGTTTTTTGACTAATGTAGGTGAGTCCCTTGTGCCTCAGTTAGCTCAATTGTAGGAAAGGGGACAGAAGCTGCATCTGGCTGAGAAAGGCAACTGGTGCTGTGGTACAGTGTTGTTTTAAATGAGAAAATTATTTACAGCTCCAGTCTCATGTGCAATCAGAGTGATTCCTGCTGAGTTCACACACACACACAGACACACACACAAGTTTCTCTCTCTCATCTTTACTCAAGGATGATTTCCTTAGCCATATATTGGTGGCTGAAGCAGGATGGGGAGCACAATCAATGCCTGGTAGAGGCATCCAACATTACAGCTTTCCTAGGCCTAAAATTGATTAGGGAGGTTAGGCTAAATCAGGGGTTTCCCAAACTTGGGTCTTCAGCTGTTTCGGGACTACAACTCCCATCATCCCTAGCTAGCAGGACCAGTGGCTAGGGATGATGGGAATTATAGTCCTAAAAACAGCTGGAGACCCAAGTTTGGGGAACCCTGTGCTATATACTGGCGCTATTGTGCCATCTTGAGGCACACTTATATGGCCTGGCATGTGGTTTGGGAATCATTGCTGCAGACTGCTTGGTGTTTTGTACATTGTGGTTTGCTTGTGGGACTCTTTTGCCAGACTATAAAAGGGAGAGACGGGCAGGTCCTTTTAATTTGTCTCATATAATTCTAGCCTGACATTATAGCAAAATACCTACTTGTGGCTGAGTTCATTACGTGGAATTGGAAAATGCTTTTGAAATGAATTGCTGTTCTAAATGCCAGTGGAGTGTAGAAGCAGATAAAAAAGGAATGGTGAGCAGCATTTGCAGGTTTAGGTTTTATTTTTATTCTGTGTGTTGCTGCCCTGAACCCTGCCCATCTTGGCAAGTTGTTAATAAAACCAGAATTTAATTACAGTTTTTTTGCTGGGATAGCGACTCCAATGATTGTGTCTACCCACCTACCCCACACCCCTGGTACCTCTGGTTAAATACTTAATTCGTTCCGGAGGTCCGTTCTTAACCTGAAACTGTTCTTAACCTGAAGCACCACGTTAGCTAATGGGGCCTCCCGCTGCTGCTGCGCTGCCAGAGCACAATTTTTGTTCTCATCCTGCAAAGTTCTTAACCTGAGGTAATATTTCTGAGTTAGCAGAGTCTGTAACCTGAAGCGTATGTAACCTGAAGCATATGTAACCCCAGGTACCACTATACTGTAATACCCTCAGCAAATATGACTGCTGCATAAATTGTGAAAGCGTGTAACATTCTAACAGTGGGTCACAATGGATTCTTCACTCAAAATGTGAGTGTCCCTTCACAATGTATTTTGTACACCTGAATTTCAGCAAGTTGGACCCGCCATTCCTACTTTAGGCTGTCTGCATTTTTTTAAAGTGGCCATTCATGCTTCATCTATTTTTTTATTTAAAGAAAATAAATAGCTACGAGACTGCCCTGGATTTATTTGGAGGGATGAATAGGCAATGTCAGAGGCACTAGCCAATTGGTGCTGTTCAAATCCAGCTATTTGGTTTTAAATTCAAAACACTCTCGAAAGCTGCAGAGTTGATTTCTCCCCCGCCCCCTCAGAGCTTGTCTTGGGAGGAAAAAACATGTAGATTTGTAACAAAAACAGTGAAGGGCACTTCTGAATCAGGTTGCACACTTATTTGAATTAGCCAAGATAGGCTTCACAAACTGCAATAAACCCCAGGACATCAAAATACTACAGCAGCCTTTGTCAGCTCAAGTTGATGGGAGATGCAGTCAAACAGCTGGAAGGCACCTGGTTAGTGAAGGCTGAACTTTAGGGTGTTGACTAACAGACACTGTGGCAACTGATGGCATGTCCAGAGCCAATTGCAGGCAGCTATGCATCCAAGCTGTCATATTATTGGCTGGCACTGCTCCTCAATGGAATTATCTCATGTAAAAAATTGTTCTTCAAGGGATGATTGATGGGGAAACATTTAG
>NC_138042.1:30597732-30662766 GCF_964106645.2 Podarcis pityusensis
ACTCTGTGCCTTGGCTCCCCGAACCCTACCCATCTTAGCAAGTTGTTAACAAAACTGTTCTAATGGTAAGTTTAGCATTAGAACACACGCCTTTCACTGGTCCTGGCTGTACCCTCCTGGCGGTGCTTTTGACTGTCTAGAATGTATGTTTGAGCTATATAATGGTTCTTCCTGGACATTGGATGGAGGGTGTGGGTGATTGATTGATTGATTGATTGATTGCATTTATATCCCATTTTCAGTGGTACCTCGGGTTACAAACACTTTGGGTTACAAGTGCTTCAGGTTACAGACTCTGCTAACCCAGAAGTAGTACCTCGCGTTAAGAACTTTACCTCAGGATGAGAACAGAAATCACACGCTGGCGGCAGTGGGAGGCCCCATTAGCTATAGTGGTACCTCAGGTTAAGAACAGTTTCAGGTTAAGAACAGACCTCCAGAACGAATTAAGTTCATAACCAGAGGTACCACTGTATAGGTGTGTGTTCTAACAAGCTAAACTAAGGCCTCACTATAAACTCAAGATCTTAAACACAGGGCTAAGGCAACAAGCAGTGGCCATGATGCTACATGGCCAGTTGCTAACTCTACTGCCCAGAACATTCACCTAGTGAGAGCATGGCCTGGTGTAGACATAATGCTTAACCAAGAAAACTGTGGCCTGTGGTGAGGTGAAGGGAGAATTATGTGGGATGGATAGAAAGGCCTTTAGTTCCTGGGCCTGAGGTTCCCCACCCTGGCACAGAAGTTACATTTCATAGCAGTTTGATTTTATGACTGGTTTATTTCCCCTAAAAAGAACCCAGGAGGCAGACAGAATAATGAGACTTGTATTGCTCTATTCTAGAGAGGGAAAGAATCACACACAAATTATATTGGAGGGGCTGAGAATCTTTATATTAAATAGACGTGATTTTTCAAGTGAATCCACTGAAGTCTTGCAATTCTACGGCATTAGATGTTCCTCAAGGAAACATATTAAAATATGGTACGGTCTCTCGTGGAAATAAGTAAGTAGTTCAGTGCAATTCAGATAATAAAGTTCATTATATATGCTCCCTATGTCTAGGTTTATAAGGTTATGAGGCGTGAGATGTATTTAGTAGAAATATTTGCAGATTCCTACTTGGCAATACGTTCCGTCTCGTTGGTTGGAATTTTACCTAAACAATCTCTACTGCCCACTGGTCTTTGAACTGAGGTGCCTTGTTAATTAAGTCACATGCAGCACAATCTTATGCATGTTTGTTTGGAAGCAAGTCCTACTGTGTTCAATGGGCCTTATTCTGAAATAACTATGCACAGTCAGAAGAAAAGCCTGTTTGAAGCCCAACTGGGTCATACACCTCAAGTAGACAGTCCTTCACAAGGAGCCTTGGAAACTGAGCTGCAGCTCTCTGATGTAGGGGAGTTTGGGATACCCAGCAAAGGATTCTCAGCCCTCTGGCCAAATTCTTATTCTCCTTTCATAAGCTACCGTTTCTTCTTTCATAAGCTATCACTATTAAACTGGTATAAAAGAGATACAAGTCCATAGTGTAGACGTGTCCACAGATGCAGCAGGGGTTCCTTAGGGGACATTTTTTTATTTATTTCATTTCATTTCAATTTTATTATTTTATTATTTTATTTTATTTTATTTTATTTACTTATTACATTTATATTCCCCATGTCATCCTCACAACAACACTGTGAGGTAGGTTAGGCTAAGAGATGGAGACTGGCCTAAGGTTACCCAGTGAGCTTCATGGCTGAGTGGGGATTCAAAACCAACTCTCCCAGGTCCTAGTCCAACATTCTAACCATTAAGCTTCAGATAAGCAGCAGCCACTAACAACATGTTTGGGAGTGCAAAGATCAGAGGCCCAGAATGCAAGGAGCACACCAGCCTTAAGGAGCAGGTAAGACCTACCACCAGTCAAGACCTACAAGATGCTAAGTAATCCTAAGACTATTCACCCCTCTTGGAGAACTTCCAAGGAAGTGGGGGAGAGATGCCCTTAGGAAGCTAGGAAGACGCCTATTCACTATTCATGCTGGATAGTCCAGGTTTTCCTCTAAGAGCTTCCATGAAAAGCTATTAGGAGTCGGGTAGACTCTGGCAACTAACTGATGGTAGCTCCTCTTTCACCTTTCCCCCCCACAAATATTCATCATGATTTTTCACAGGGCTAAGGTGGTCATGTGTAGAGGACAGTCCTCTCTTTGAAGGCATCTTCTGTTTGAAAGGCTGTCCACTTGAAATTTAAATGGAAAGAGTCAAAAGGGGAGAATTCACACTTCTCCAAATCCGGCTGTTCTCCAGCCAGGTATGGTGTAAAAAATGCATATATTAGGATAAATAATGCATGGAAATGCATATAACAATTAAAATAACATACAAGAATTAATTATACTAGGGGAAATTGCATGCACAAATGGGTGCATTAGGAGAAATTCACAGCAAGAGACTTTGGGTTAGGTATTTCCTCTTTCAGCGATAAATAAGTGGCTGCCGTATTAAGGCGTGTTGAATTCCCAAAATGACGAGTGCTTAAAAAGTTGCAACATGACTTGGGGATTCAAAATATATTTTGGCTAAATTAATATAAATCAGCTTTGCTTTGTAAGGAAAATGTATGTAAAATTCCATAGAAATAGTTAAAAATGATTACCAAGTACTTGTATTAATCTTAATCTTTTATATTATATTATATTATATTATATTATATTATATTATATTAACCCTATATTATTTAGCATTTACCTGACCATTTTAGAAGGTAAAATTAAAATTATTTGGTTTTCCAAAAGCAGTACTGTATATGTACTTCATCAAACATAGACTTACCAGGCTAAATGTTGTCCAATCACAAGAATAATAGCAGATTTGAATTCCTCACACCCCAAAACATATATTTAAGACTCACTGAATAAATTTGCAAAAAGTAAGTTTCACCACTTAAAATGACGCGCTTACATAAGCTTCAATTGGTAATGCAAATTGATATTCAAATCCATGTGTTTTTATGTAGCTGCTGAAGCATACAAAGGAAATCGGGGGGGGGGGGGAATCCATGCATACATATGTAAAGGCATCAAATGGGATACAAGTATTTACTTACTTTGTTCTCGGACTTCCCTTGGGGATAAATAAATATCACAGCTGGGTTTTCTAATCTTCAGCCAAAGGTCAGTCAAAGTTCAGCTAGTTGTTTGTCAGCTATTCATGTCCATAAATGACACTGATATTTGAAAGCCAAGGAAATGTGTGTGCATATATCTCCCTATAATTATTAATTTATCAGCTCAAAATGCAACTAAAAACAAATTTCAGAAGCTCTAAATCAATCGCTAGTCAATAACCTCACACATATCCAAATGTATTCAGATGATGAAGGCTTTCCTAAATTGCTGTAGAAGAAAAATTATATCAGGAAATGAGCATGCTTCATTTCCCTGACACAGCCAAATTAAAATGAGACAAAACCTAAAGAGAGAGGACTATTTCTCCTGCTCATTTTAAAAACAAGCAAGCAAGCAAACAAGCAAGCAAGCAAACAAACAAACAAACAAACAAACAAACAAGCAAACAAACAGTGACTGCTTTAACTTGATTTTCAAATTTACTCAAAGGATTTACTTTGCGGAACATAGATTAGATTGAATTTCAGAATCTGCAGAAGATATAGAATGCAAACCAGCTGCACTGACTTTAGTGGGAGCTAGATTGCATGCTGCCAGAGGTAAGCCACAGGTTTATGGGATGGCTCATATGGGATGAGCCAGGAAAAAGGAGTTTCACCAGGGGATCAAAGCCTATAGTGGAGGCCAAAGGACAAAAAGGAGGCAGAACTATGTAGAAGGCAGAAGGCAGGACCGGGGGGGGGGGGGGAATTATACAGGATGGCCATGTTGTTCAACATAAGAGAACACGAATTCTTCCTATATTTGTTTTCTATGAGAATTCAGTGGTCCACCAGGGCCAGAGAGCCCAAGCATACTGCTGTGAGCTTCCATTCACTACAACTGAGTTTGGCTTTGGTTTCTCTTTTGGGCCCGGCTGCTGACTTTGTCCCTTGACTCTGATTCCCTGGTGCAATCCCTGAAACCCAGCTCATCTCACAGTGCTACCTGTGGTTCAGTTGCTGATCCAGCTCCCACTGAAGTTAATGTGCTTGCTTTGCATTCTTTATCCCTGTCTGTGTGGTTGTATGTGTGCAAGTGCTGTGACCTGCTCATTGGGCATTGATCCTGATTGGCTCATGTCCTTCTGGCTTGCACTCTTTATAAAGATTTGAGGAGTGAGGTTATCACCCTTCTATTATTATCCATTCTGGGTCATCCAACCACTGTTACAGTGGGCTTTCTCTTGGCAGATCGAGATGAGCAGGTGACAGCAAAGGTTGCAAGGTTTTTAGCTGGGGCAATTAGAATAAGATCCATTATTTGACTATTGACCCTAACCCCCAAAATGTATTTTAGATCATTGACTTTTTACCTTTATCCTCTGTATACCACAGTTTGTTTGTTTTATTTCTATGGCTGGTGGCTGATGCAAATAAAGATTCACTCATTCATCCTGATTTGTATCTGGGGATGTTGCATCGATGACATCTTCCAGTCATACCTGTCAACTTACAGGTTTGAAAATAAGGGACCAGCAGCCTTGAAAATAAGGGACCAGCAGCCAAAATAAGGGACCTGCAGCCTCACCTGTTCCAGGCACTCCAGTCTTCCTGTCCTCCTGCAGTCTGGTCAAACTCATGCTGGTAGCTTCCAGAACACTGTCCAACCAACTTTGTAACCAGAGGTTCAACTGAATAGAATCTGAATCACATGCACCACAAGGCCTATGGAGCCTCAACTTAAGATGGCTCCCCGGCCTGGCTTTGCACTCCAGCATTCAAAAAACCCCTCAGCTTGCATTAACTAGCCACACACAAGGCATGCAAGCTTCACCCCCTAGTCGTTCTTAGACTTCTTATTGGGTGAGCAACACAACCAAGCAACTGTGGACTCGATGGCCCTTGTGGTCTCTTCCAACTCTATGATTCTATGATTCTATGAACACAGTTGGAGCCTCCCTCCTCCCTGGCCGGCAGGGAGGGAGGGAGAGGAACTGCTTCCTTTGAAATTTAAGGGACATCATTTAAGGGACATTTAAGGGACATCCATCAATAAGGGACAGCAGCGGGACATGGCGCTGGAATAAGGGACTGTCCCTTCAAATAAGGGACACTTGACAGCTACGCTTCCAGTGTGTTCTCCTGTCACTTTCCTTACTGCAGAAAAGTCTGGTGGGGAGATGGGGGTTTGTTGTACAAGAGTGAATTTGTCTTCATGTGATTTAATTCCACCCAAAACCAGCAACCGTCTGGACTTGCCCTCTGTATGTGTATTGTAGACGTTAGAATGAGTTGCCTATTCCATTCAAACGCTGTCCATTTCTTTAAATGAAACTTTTTGAAGGATGCCAATTTTTATTCAGTTTCTCCACTTAATGTGGCTCTTAGAGACTGCGGTAGGTAGACCAAGGTTCCTGTCTATTTAATGAAAAGGAAACCACATCTCTCTGCTTTACGGAACTCCTAGAAATCTCAGCATGTAAATGGCGTGTTTGTCTAAAGTGGATAAAGTAGGTAAGGGATTGCAGCTTAAGCACAAGACATACACTGGAAAATACTCTGGTTTGATAATCCCATCTGCCTTCTGTCCGTATTTATGGTTTACAGTGCAATCCTAAGCATGTTTACTAAGAAACAAGTCCATTGTATTACATCAGCTTTATTCCCAAATAAATATGCATGGGATTGTGCAGTTTGAACTTTTATTATCTTATTTCTGTTGGATCCATAGGTTTTCCTTTCAAGTGCTATAGTATTCTTCACTGTTTTCACTACAACAGAATAGCTGTAGAATGTGGCACTGTGTAATTTAGCTGCCTGAAAATATCAGCTTTTCTTTTCATTATTTTTGAACGTGTTGCCACTATACGATTGACCATGACTCGTTCTGCCTGGACACTGAGGTCCAGTACCAAGGGCCTTCTGGCGGTTCCCTCGCTGCGAGAAGCCAAGTTACAGGGAACCAGGCAGAGGGCCTTCTCGGTAGTGGCACCCACCCTGTGGAATGCCCTCCTATCAGATGTCAAAGAGAAAAACAACTACCAGACTTTTAGAAGACATTTGAAGGCAACCCTGTTTAGGGAAGCTTTTAATGTTTAATAGATTATTGCATTTTAATATTCTGTTGGAAGCCGCCCAGAGTGGCTGGGGAAACCCAGCCAGATGGGTGGGGTATAAATAATTTATTATTATTATTATTATTATTATTATTATTATTATTAATGCTGAGTAAGACCTCTGGTGGTTAATGGGGCTGAACCAGGGGTGGAGGAAGGGGGGTGCGGTGGGGGCGGGGCACCCTGGGTGTCACCACTGAGGGGGGTGTCAAAATGCCAAGTGGCACTCACCAAGGGGCCTGCAGTGTGCCTGCAGGCTCCGCGCTGCCCCAAACGGTCTGCCCGCTGCCTCCCCCTCAGCTATAGGGCAGCTGAGTGGGAAGAGGCAGGCAGACTCCTTGGAGGCCCCACAGAGTGTCCTGCCGAGGCTTACTGGCCCTGCCCCTGGGCGAAAGGCACACACGCCGCCCCAGACGCCTGATTGGCTTGTGTCACCACTGGGCTGAACTTCAGTATCCTGTACAGTTGCTTCCTGTTCCCCAAGGACTAAGCAGAAGCTGAACAAAAAACGATTCACAGAGAAGTAATAAAATAAAATTTGTAGAATAAGAGAAGCCATGCACCTTGGCCAAATTTGCACAAACTGTACAGTGCACAGAATCCGGTTGCATTATAATCAAAGTGTTGAGATTCCTGCATTGCAGGGGGTTGGACTAGAGAACCCTCTGGATAGCTTCCAATTCTACAGTTCTATGATTCTAAGTGAGGGTTTTTAGCTGCAAATTATGTATAGTGCTAGCATGTAATCAGCAGTAAATCTCCAAAACTGTCGTGCAGTTTACCATACAGAAGCCTTCATTATCCCTGGATTTGTCATGAGTAATGATTTCCGTTTTCTGCTGTGGAACCCTTTGGAAATGTGTGGGGCTCCAGTTTCTGTACATGCATTTAACATGTGAGGCTTCCCATCACTTTTAGGAATCTGATTGCTTGGGATGTGAGACAGGCCCTTATCTGTCCCAGCATACAGGTTGTGGAACTCCCTCCCTAGAGAAGTTTGTTTAGCATAATTCTCTTTTAAGCTTCAGGTGGGCTAGTAAGAACTTTTTTATTTTTCCAAGCTTTTAATGTGGATTAAATTTCCTTGTTTTGTTGTAATTTGACTTTTTTTAAAAAAACAACCTGCCTCCCCAAAACTGCATTTTGTGTATTTCTGAAAGACCCTTTGAGTTTATTTTGTAAATAAAAGTAGGAATACTTGGCCAACAAACAAGCGGGACCAAATAGCATTTGCTTTTATAGCAAAGATACACTTGCATAAAACACTTGCAATTTGCCTCTTCATAGTTTTCAGTTTTTCATAATTGTTGAGTATTCAGTGTCAAAGCAATTTATTAAGGTTGAAAGCTAGGGAAGATATTGTCTCCAGGGAACATGCAGTAGTAGTAGATGGTTCCGAAAACTACAAGGAAATTAGAAAGAATTTGCAAGTCTAAAATTCTAAACTACCTCCATATCCCTTCAAGTGCTCAAGTCCATTTTACTCTCAGCTTAAATGATAAAATGAAAATATTTTAAGAACTAGCCTGACATGCTTCATTAATTTGGAGTTGCTTTCTTTTTTAGAGCTGGTGAGTAATTTCCATGTCGACACAGCAATGGCAGGGTAAGATTAGAATGGATGAGATTATAGCATGGTCAGAGGTTATACAAATGAATACCAATAATTTAGAAACAGAGTTGATTTTTTGGCACAGTTCTCCATGTAGAATTATTGCGATTTTAACCTCAAGGATCTAAAAACAGAGAAAGGGAAACAGTTTTATACTAGTCTGTTCCTAATTAGGATTATGCAATGTTTGCCCATGATGTCTTTGCTGAGATGCATTTCATATTTCTGATAATGATATGTTTACAACGGCACTACAAATTAACCTAATTTTTCTCTAAACCAGAAGGAACTCTTTCATCACATGGCCAAAGTAACACCTCTGTGGTTTAACAGGTTCTATTATCATGTCGGAGATCACATTATAAATGGCCTCGGTCCAGTATACTTGAAGGAGTGTCTCCACCCTCATCGTTCAGCCTGGACACTGAGGTCCAGCGCCAAGATCCTTCTGGTGGTTCCCTCACTGCGAGAAGTGAGGTTACAGGTAACCAGGCCGAGGGCCTTCTTGGTAGTGGCACCCGCCCCGTGGATGTCAAGGAAAAAAACCTGTCTCATCAGATGTCAAGGAAAAAACAACTGACTTTTAGAAGACATCTGAAGGCAGCCCTATTTAGGGTAGTTTTTAATGTCTGATGTTTTATCATGTTTTTAGTATTCTGTTGGGAGCCACCCAGAGTGGCTGGGGAAACCCAGCCAAATGGGCAGGGTATAAATAATAAATTTGTTGTTGTTGTTGTTGTTGTTGTTATTTGCATAGGCAATATCTTTGGTTCAGCTCCTGACATCTTCAGTTAAGCACAAAGGATCTCAAGAAACATGACCTTAAATCATAGAGAACTGTTGCCAGTTAGGGCTAGATAGACTAGTGTTACTTGAGCTGAACAACCAATCATCCAGTTCCGTTCGTCAGCTTCGTATTTTTAGCAAGACACAAGGCCGGCATGCTAATAGATGGTGATCAAATGTTCACATCAGAAGTGGGAAATTACAATTAGTGACATTCTCTAATAGGAAATTGTCTCGGGCTAGCTAGTTGCATGGCTATGATTTAAACTTGCATCTTGACATCAAACTAGGAAGTGCTTGTGACTCTATAAACCAAAGTTGAAGAATGTATATATTGTAAAATGCTGCCATTCAGAAGGTTTTTTCCCCCTTCCCCTAAATGTTTATGTGAGAGTCTATTAAGTTTCTAATGTAACCCTGGTGACAAGGTGACAAATCAGCCTTGACACAGACATCAGGAAAATTACCACAGTAGCTTATAGCAAGAGAAAGGAAAACTGCAATGTAAAAGATTCAATTTCCTGGCTTCTGAAGGATTTTGGTAGGTTGAAGCCAATCTATTTTTGCTGAATTGTGTGTATTCCCAAAGCTTGCCAGATGCTGGAATGAACAAGCAAGCAAGAGGCAGGTCCCTGGAGATAAAAAGTTCTCAATACAGAAGGGAGGAATGTGCCTGCTGTAAACAGGGAATTAAAAAAAGAAGTTGGTTTTGCTGCAGTGACAGGGCATGTGTGTGTGCGCGCTTGCTTGCTTGCTTGAAAGAGATATATATCAAGAGCGATGTGCAAACGAATGTTTATTTTCTTATATTTAGTAAGTTAAAAAAATTATTAACCATCTTCACGGTGGAATCTGAAATTAGGGATGTTGCAGAACTCTGCCATTGCAACACTTCTGCAGTAAATGAGGCACTAGATTTTTTTATTTTTATAATGATGCACTAATTTTGCAATTAAACAACCAAGGACATTGCTGTGACCGCTTGGGCTTTGTTTTGGACCACCTTTGTCTATCCCACTTCCAACATCCACTGCCGGTCCTCTCCTGAAACTAGGATAAAAGGGGTAGGAGAACAGTTTCTCAGTCACCCTGGTCCCAATCTGTTTGCTTGCTTGGAAACAACAGGGCCACCAAGCTTTAAACAAGGACTCAGAGTCACCTGCATTAGTGGTGATACGAGGGTCTGTGGGGACACTGGCAAGGGAGTAGCAGGTACAGCTATGAATACTGAAAGCTGCCTTCAGCTTCAGTCAGGTCATAGGTCCACTTAGTCAGCGATTGTCTACACCGATGGACAGTGGCTCTCCTGGGTTTCAGATCCGTTCTTTCTCACCCTTGACTGAAAATGCTAGACATTTAATTTGAGACCTTTTTGCATGCAAGGCATGTGCCTTCCCACTGTGCCTCAGTCCTTCCCAGTACTGTTGCCTGGCTGAGAACTACGGCTGCTTTTGCAAGGCAAAGGCAAGGCAAATTGCATAGATGGGTACTGTGTTTCTCCCCAGTGCCCACCCCCGTGATACCCATTCTCTCACTATCAGTAGGAAACTTGTGATAGAAGTAGCCCGAATTCAGAATACCGTATTTTTCGCTCCATAAGACACACTTTTTCCCTCCTAAAAAGTGAGGGGAAATGTGTGTGTGTCTTATGGAGCGGATGTAGGCGGGAGGCTCTGCTCAGTGCTCCTTTTAAAGAGCTGCACATACTCTCCAAGCGTGAAAGGGAGTGCTGAGCAGAGCCTGGAATGCATACAGGCTCTGCCCAGCGCTCCCTTTAAAGAATATTTTTTTCTTGCATTCCCCCTCTAAAAACTAGGTGCGTCTTATGGTCAGGTGCGTCTTATGGAGTGAAAAATATGGTATGTTTGAGGCGTTAAAAAAAACCCCCAACCTTATCAGAACTCTTTTTTATTTTGAAATATAAAAAGGACTACTAGAACTTAATCGTAACATCTCATTTTATAATAATCAGATCTGATTATCGGTACCATAGCTGTCAACGTTTCCCTTTTCTTGCGAGGAATCTTATTCAGAATAAGGGAATTTCCCTTAAAAAAAGGGAAACGACAGCTATGATCGGTACTATTAAGTAGTGGGTTGACAAAGCAGACGACACAGAGATTTCTCCAAGTGGTTCTTTATAGTAAGCTGGAATTGAACTGAACAGCAAACAGCTCAGTGAGCCTGCTTTTATAGGCAGCCGGTTGTCAACAACCCAGTGTTCCCTGCCTAAATTAACTGACATGGACCTGAGTGAAAACTATATACATGATACCCCTGGTGGCCAGGGTGATAACTTCAGTACATAACAGGTACAAGCATAGATACAAAGACCCAGAGAACACGTACTCCATTAAAAAAAATTTGGGAAAGATTAATCACGTTGCAAGAATAAGTAACCACTGAAAAATGACTTACAAAACAATAATTTAAGTTATTGTCTACTTCATGGAAAAAACAATATTTTATTGATGAAATAGGGATGGCCTCATTTAACAATTTCCACATTCTTAAAGTTCTAGGTGATACATTTGATGTTATCTGATATTATTATCTGATGACATCCAAATTTATCAGTCATAAAATTAGGCAATTGTGGTTTATCAACTTATTTGAAACATTATTAAATAGTTTTATAATGATATCTGTTGGATGGATGTCAATCTTAGCACTGAAATCACTCTGTCTTCTGACTTCTGCTTGCAGAAGCTGCTCCCCATATAATCCCTCAGGGAAACCTTGCATTATCATGTTGTTTCTCCTGGTTCCATTTTACAAATAATGATAATGTTTCTTTTCCAGATCATCCAATTTATTTTGCCGTTTTCTCTTTTAATCTTCAGCTTGCTTATCTGATCTATCGAATTTTCTTATCTCTATTGGGTTCTGCCAATTTTAGATAAAAGATTATTTTAGTCCTTCCGATGCAATTGTAAATGTAATCATTATTGTTCTATGTGTCTTTTGATTTGACCTGCAATGAAGTTGAGCAGCCATTTTGTCAGGAAACTATTCCGGATGCATCTTTCTTCATTTCCCCTGCCATTAGAAAGTTTAAAGATGTCCAATTAAATTCAGTTCGGGTCACAATACAATCAGTGAATCATTCACCAACTCAAAAAATAAAATGTATTCTATCTGTTCAGATTATGTTAATTGGACTAAGCACAATAGACAAACTCCTATCTCTATCTATCTATCTATCTATCTATCTATCTATCTATCTATCTGGGGTTCCAAGCAACATTCTCTGTTGGAGCAGAGGATTGCTGTATGGATTCAGATTGGTCTTGTGCAAGAAGAATGATGCTTCTGATTGTGCAAAGCAGCACTGCCAAACTCCGCACTCAATGCAGCCCCCATGGACCCTCAGGAGCTCCTTTGAGGAAGGTTGAAAGGGGCAGGAGTGGGAACGAGAAGCTAGGAAACCTCTGTTGCTTGAACTCCATTGCTTGAACTGAGTTCCACTTCTTCTCTGGAGTCAACCCATAGCCTTATATTGAGAGATGAAGCATTTCTTGGTACCTGTCGCTCCTGTTACTCCTAATTCCACTGCACAAATCATATCAATGTTTGTATTTAAATACATATTCGAATACATGTGTCGCCTAAAAATACATATTTTAAAAAGGTATAATAACTTTTTTTTTTTTTTTAAATTTTATAGCTCATCTATAATACATAAAGACCACCCATTTAAATTACAATAAATTAAAAGCAACGTGATTGTAAATTATCATTAAACCTTTTATTCCAGAAGCATTGAGGAAAAGTCAGTTTGTAGGTAGATTAACTTGTGCTTTTTCATAATATGTTAGTTTGATCATTATCACAATAGGTCATTTCCCCCCAGTCCAAGCACATTCAAAGAGCAAGGTATATTGATCTCCAGAATATAACTGGAAGTTACAAGAGAGCATGACCCTTTAATGTGGAGATTCTAGAGGTGGAGGAAAGCCCATTAATGCAAAGGGAGAATTAGGAAGCATGAGCCAGAAATACAAAACAGCACAACTTGTTATTTGTTTTCCTTCAATTGAATGTTGTGAGAATTCTTCAGTGAAAAACTGCCTATGTGAGAATGGTACTCTGTGTTGTCAATTTGATGAGTGAGTCAGGTGTGGAATGTCAGTGTACTCAAGGAAAGAAAGAGATGCAGCTGAAATGTGCTTGGCCTTTTTTGTCAGATGTTGCACTAGGAAACGTGAGGCAGAAAGAGTTACTGCCACATCGGTTTGGCTGCTCTATCAAAATGCTTCCTGTTTCAGGATTCCTGTGGTGCCTTGAGGAAGACTTCAGGAAGATGCCTCACCTGAGCAACACACACACACACACACACACACACACACACACACTGTAAATTATGCATGGCCCATAACTACACACACACACACACAACAACAACACCTGCAAGTGTGGTCATCCCACACATGTACCCCTAACCAGCAATTAGTCCTGAAAATGGAGTTTTCACTAGGGTAAATATGTGTGTCATCAATTAGTATTGAAAGAAATCTTCAATTGGCTACGGTAGGAATATAGCCTTTAAAAATCATCAATTGAGCCACGGAGGGAAAGTAGGTTAATCCCCATGCCACTTGCCCCATCATCTGAATTGTGGGGCCCCTGTTAGTCATTTAGTGTTGCAGTGCTGTGGTTGGCTCTGCTAAAGTGGTGTGGGAGAAGATGTTTCTGCGTTGAACTTGGTGCATTGGAGAGAGAAAAAAATTGTAGACCACCTCATTTATCAGTATAATGCCACAATAGCCAGGAGTGGGGTCTAATGAAGCTTTAAGATTTTGATGCCTTCCAGGTCTGCCTATTTTCAGTCACTCGGTTGATGAAATTATACCGGCAGTGCAGATATGCCAGGATAAAGTTGCCTTAGTTGTGTACCTTTGGCATAGTATCCCCAGTAGTGCCATATCTCCACCATGCCGGGAACATACAAAAAATCCTAAAACATTCCACTCCCCATAATTGAACATTGCATTGTGATCCAATTCATTAAGGAGATATTTATCTTTTTTATTATTATCTTCAGTCCCACCCTAGCATATTAGGGTGGATAACAGCAGTTTGCATATGCATAAGCGGCAAACCAGATGGGACATTGGAGATCCGTGAACAGCTGTCTTGATGAGAGCTGAGTAGAAATACTCTTTCTGCAGAACATCCATTGAATTTGACAATACCGCCGAGACCACAAACACCGGTCCTGAAAGACCTACATTGGCTCCCAGTACGTTTCCGAGCCCAATTCAAAATGTTGGTGCTGACCTTTAAAGCCCTACACGGCCTTGGCCCAGTATACCTGAAGGAGCGTCTCCACCCCCATCATTCAGCACAGACACTGAGGTCCAGCGCCGAGGGTCCTCTGGCGGTTCCCTCACTGGGAGAAGTAAGGTTACAGGGAACCAGGCACAGGGCCTTCTCGGCAGTGGTGCCCGCCCTGTGGAACGCCCTCCCATCAGATGTCAAGGAAATAAACAACTATCTGACTTTTAGAAGACATCTGAAGGCAGCCCTGTTTAGGGATGTTTTTAATGTTTGAAGTTTTATTCTGTTTTTAATGTTCTGTTGAAAGCTGCCCAGAGTAGTTGGGGAAGCCCAGCCAGATGGGCAGGGTAGAAATTATTATTATTATTATTATTATTATTATTATTATTATTATTATTATTTTATTGCTGGCCTTCCTTAGTCTTCAACAATATGCATTCACTCTCTATTTACCTTGATACACAATATGTATCATACTGTATAACTTAACTTACAGTCTTTAGCTTCTGCTATTCGAATGGCAAGATCTGAGAGGCTGGAGACAGAAATGTGCCTATGAATACACTGGCTGGCACACCAATCTTAAACTGTGAGTCTGACATATCTAGCCTGGTGGATATCATCTTGTACCAGATTAAAAGAATCATTGTTATTTATCCGCACTGTCCAGTTTCTTTGGTTTTTGTATTTAATTATTGTTTAGCTTATGTAATGTGCAATAATACTATTTGTAAGCTACCAGATCATGATTGCACAGCTTCTGTCTGTTTCCCCCCCCCCCCCCCCGACGAACCGTCTGCATTTGGTTCTTTTAGACCAGATTAAAGTAATTCTCTCTTTACAAGAGATTTATGTACAAATTGCTTGCTTTGGTGAAGATCAGTCATGAAGGGACAATTGGAACATCTACTTCATAAACAGGAACTCATAAAAAAGAGCTCAACAACAACAAAAATCCATGTTTCAAATAAATCAGTAAGTCTATGTTGCAAACCTCCCAAGAAAGGACAAGCAAATTGAGGCAGGATGGGTCATTCCATGGCATACATTTGGATTTCATGCACAAAGAGTTTAATCTAGGTATGGACATGCATCCTAAGGCCCCCATGGAGTGGAACTTCACCAGATGGTCATTTTTCCTCCCGAAACAAACAAACAAACAAGATCTGAAACATTTGACGGGGGGGGGGTAAATAAAAAACCCCATGCATTTAGTGAGGTTGAAATGTCATATCCAAACAAATTCAAACTTTTACTTGGCAGTTATTTTTATGAGAATACTTGTAAATATTTTAAAACATGACAGCACAATAGCACACCCATTCCTCACATTTAATTTGAACAATCCTAGGAACAGTCACCTTAAAAAGTTTATTGCAAGTTTGATTTTTTATATTAGACTGGCATTGTGTGCATTCTGATTGTGCAGATGTGGCCACCTGGTTCTCGATAAACGGTGTTGTCAACCCTTTTGGAAATAATGATGACATAGCCCAGGAAATCCTCAATTGCTCAAATGTGTGGGTGAGGTGGGGAGGGATGCCATGAGGAAGGAGCAATTGGATAGAAGGATAATTCTTACTGTAATAAGCCAATATATGTTGAGTCTGAACTGGGTCAAATTACCTCATACTGCCCAAAGGCTTTGTATCAAATCCTAGTCTTCCCAGTATGACTACTGGAAACCAAGCCAACCCAATACATTTTGGCTTCTGGGGCGAAACATGGAATGGCAAGGGAAGAAGAGGTGAGTGAAGATCTACATCAGGAACAGCAGGGGAGGGGAATAAAGATCTACATTGGCATCTTCCACCCCTGTGGATGCTGCTGCCTGAGGCAGTCGCCTCACCTTGCCTCGTGTGTGGGCCAGACTCTACTGCAAATGTGAACTGTTCTACACAAGGTTATTCTGGCTGGTTATTTTTAAGCAGTATGAGATAGCTGAAGGAAATTGGCAAACCCCCAGATAGTCTGCAATAATGAATTGAAAGCTTTGTGTTTTATTAGTTGTGAGTGCTGGATAATTATGTGGTTAAGATAATGCCAGCATAGGAATCATTCTGTAATAACTATAAGCAGAGATATGTGGAAGATAAGAGCACGAACAAGCATGTGATTTGTCTAGACAGCTCTTGTTACTTACATTCTGCTATTGCAACAACAACAAAGGTGTTCGTCAGGGTAGTGGAACTGTCATAAAAGCAGAAAGCAGTCATAAAACATGTTTGTTTCTCAGACCCAAATAAGACCATTTATTATAAATGTATATATTAAACACGTTCAGAAAACCATACAGTTCAGGTGTCTCCCAGGATTGTGCCACTTTAGGATACAGGTGTAGAGTGTGGGGGAATGTTCTCCTAGGTCAAAGACTCAGGAACGTGATAAAATCAACGCAACAATTTTTGAATTGCACTGTAGCAATTCATGAAGACCGCAAAGACTAGAATTGGGATTGGCTGTGTTACTGAGTTCTTCAGTGAGTTCCCCTTGCAAGGAGGCCTGCTCAGCACTTCGCATTCAGCTTATTGGTGGTGCTTCAATCCATTGCCCATGAGCTTTTTGCAAGTGCTGCATTCCACTTCAAAGTGTCCCATCATCTGACATCATGTGATTGACAGCATGGCAACATGCTTGTCAGATTTGGCTCAAGTGGAAGGAGAGGATAAGGTTCTGGTCCACTGGTCAGATCTAGTTCTCCATGCCATGCATGAAGCCAAACTTTGGTTTAGCTTGGTGTGGCACAGCAGCAAAAAAGTACTGGGGAGGAGCATAGTGACTGAAAACTGCTCTCCAGGAATCTGCACATTTATGCACTAGAGCTAAGACAAGGTTCAGCCAATATAAGAGAATTAGGCTGCAGTCCTTACCTGAGAATAAGCCCCATTGAAATGAGGAACTTGCTTCTGAGCAGACACGCAGAGGATCGAAAGCTTTCTAAATCTCTTATCCAAGAATATAATGCTTTATTTGCAATGTCAACAAACTCTCAGTCTTACAGACGAGGCCTTTGTCATTTGATCAGTAAATGAAGTTTGTGCAACATCATGGTGCTTGATTGATTTAAAAAAAAGAGAGAGATACTGCAATACAGTACATGATGGCATCAGTATAGACCTGTAAAATAGCCATGCCAGGAATCATCATACCAGCATTTCTTGTATTGTTTTTTTGTTTAATTTTATAGGAAGTATTCTTCCCTTCCCCATTCTTCACCCCAGCCAAAAAAAAAAAAAAAAGGTTCAGAAATGAATGAACCAACAATTCAATACTAGAACACCAGAACAGGCAACATCTTCTATTAACCTTAAAGAATAAATAAAGCTCACATCTAGAGGTATACCCAGATGTTGGGAAAGCAGCCTCTTCCCACTCCCACCCCCTTTCTCAAATACTTCACCCAAACAATCCGCCTTTCTTTTAACAGAGGCCAAGCTTTTAGGTGGGTCGTGATCTCGCAAGGCTGTTTCTCTCTTTTGTTGCTCAAGTCAAAGCCAATTTAATGGTGGCTTTTGCTTAATTAACATGCTAACCAGTGATTGTTAAGTCTGTGGGAGTTTTTTTGTTCTGCAGTGCTCTGATGCCGTAAGGTGGAAAGGCACCCGCTGGCATGCATTGCCTGTGCTTCCCCGGCGACGGCTGATTGAACCGGCGCCCGCGAATCCGACTGTACTTGACACAGTTATATTAAAAGGTCAAAGTAATTGCTGCACGGAGCCAAGGTCACGACACAGCCAAAACATGGTTGGCACAAGGCCTTCCTTTCATGCTCTGCTGGCTTCAGTAATCCCCTGAGGTTGTGGGTTCTGATTGCATTTCCAGATGGTCTCCTTTGGTAGGAACACCAGTCATGATCTGTCCAGAAGCATCATTTATGCTGGCAAAGAGCAATGCAAGGAGGTCGCAGTAGTGCATGGATTGCAGTGGGGACGTGAGCTGCAGCAAAACCTTGGCTCCTGGCTAACTATTATTCAGGAGAGGAGGCTGTGTTTGTTTAGTTTCCACAGACAACAACAGGGAATATAAAGATAAGCGGTAATTGGTACTCCTCTAATTCTCATTGTTCATACTTCTTCATTACAGAGTATAAGGGGATGCGTTAAGACTCCAGAGTGTGCAAAACTCCTCTGAGAAATGTATCTAGCCATATTGGTAAAAGTGATACGTATCTGTCTGATATGCATTTTGGATTTATTTATTTTTTAAAAAGAAATAGTTATTGGTTTTTTAACAAACACGAGAACCATTAAACATTTATCCAGCAGGACATCTAGTATATTTGTTCTGTCTTTAGACATAAGTTCACACATTCAGTGTTCAAACCTATTAACATAACCTCTCCACTGAGAAGATGGAGCAGTTGGTATAACAAAGTCTTGATTTGGGTCATTAACATAGTTAAAGAAAGTGGTTCATGTTTCTTGGAAAGTGACTCTTCTCATTACGCCTTTAATGGCCTTTTGTGTCTGGTGAGATGCTCAGACATTCCTGCATCCCAGATACTATTTCCCCATGTCTTCAGGAGTACTTCAGTCTGGTTCTTCTACTGCTGAGCTACCCCTAATCATGCTGCGCTGAGTAGCAATTCTACTAGTTAGCCTACTAGTTCTCTGTGGTGCAGGATGGAGCCCAAGTCTAGGTCCAAAGATAGTAGGACCAGGGCAGGATTTGGAGAAAGAGGTTGGCTTGTAATTATGGGTATAGTGGAGAATACTGTATTCCAAGAGGTTTTTTTTAACATGGGGACATTCCTATTAAATGTGAATAAATGAACCAAGTTTTCCACATCCAGTGCCAATGGAGGATGACCTTGAGTGAGGCCTCCTGTAAACTAGCTGAGATGGTTTTAAAGGAATAATGCAGGCTGTTAGGGTTGTCATGTGTCCTCTTTTTCCAGGACATGTCCTCTCTTTCATGGGTATGTAAAATGAGAGTCATCCATAGTTAAAAGTAGAAGTCGGCAAATGTGTCCTCTTTTTTGCTCTTCAGAATATGGCGGTATATCCGATATTGCTCATAGTGAATACTGTAGTCACAGAGATTACTGGGTCCTAAGAACCACATGACCAGAGCTCCATGCCCTTTGAGGAACAACATTTCTCAGACAACAACCTCCTCCATGACCCATGGCTTTAGGATTGCCAAATAGCAGGGCTATTTCACAAAAAACAATGTACCTGGTACCTTTAACAGCAGCTCGATATGTGGGAATTAGCGGGTGAAGCTTTCCAAGGCATAGAGAATAACCACCTGCTAATTACTACAAGAACAAAGGGCAGTTGAAAAGTTAGCAACCTTCAATAGCATCCTCTTTTGATGCTGGAACAACTTTCAGTTTGTGCTGTGGGGGATGTCTGCTGTTCAAAGGCAAAAAGCATAACATCCACCGGGCTATGTCCACAATAGCTATTTCGGATATCATACACAGTGTTTTATCTTCTTTTTATACAATAAAAAAGCAAAATGCACACTCAGAGTCAGACCAACAAGCAATAAATAGTTGCATGAGGAGGCAGACCTAATTAAAAAAAAGACTTTCCTATATCCTAGCCTACTTCAAAGCAGCTCATCACATACTTTTTACATGAGTTATCCCATGAATACTTAGAAGGTCAGCTACAGAAAATAGCATCCTGTTTCTTTCTAAATTGGGATAATTAGCAAAAGGGTAATTAATTTATATACCCAAATCCCTGTTTCATCTCTTTTGACCACTTTGCACAACATCACTGGCAACATTAGTGTCTCTCCCCCCCACCCCATATTTCCATAAGCTCAGCTGTACTAAAAGAAAACTTTATAATTGTTCAGTGGAGGTGGTGTCTAAAAATAAATCTAAAACTAAAAATGGAAATAAATAGGTGCTGAGTTGCTTTCACACCAACCCTTCACTGGAATTGTCATTTGTGGTTCACTCACCTTTTACACAGTCAGGTGCTGCTGCCAAATTATTGTAGTCCACTATTTTCCTTGTTATCCTCTCATCTTATTTCAGACCAGACTTATAGCGAACTTTTTGTAGAAACACAAAATGCAATTGTAGCACGATCCACCTTCACATCTGAAGTGGTACACCTATAGCTCTGATGTTAATTATTCTTATCATATTAGCTTCTGGATTCTTAGTACAGGAAGGAAGCCCCACCGACAGAAATTAAGCCAGTTTATATGCTTATGCATGCTTACTTGGGAGTAAGTCCCACTGAGTGCAGTGAAGCTTGCATTCTGATTAAACACATTTTGTGAATTCTATGCATGCAAAATTATACTGACTCCAAAATTGCACAATTCATTCTGCTTTTCCCTGCAATCTTAAATAACTCTTCCAAATTAGGAATTTGCTAGTTAAGAACCTTGTGCATGATAGCTATATCATGCTCAATTTGTTAGAAATGCTGTTATTTTCCAAGCAACAGCTGTATGCACACAAAAATAGTCATGCCCATAATGCATTTTTTATTATTGCTGAAATATCTCTTACTTAAGATTGCTTTCTGTCTGTTTTATAAACAGTGTAGAGAAAAGGGGTTTTTAATGCATGCCAATTGCACTTAATTGAACAAATTGCTGAAGTATCTATAATTTTCAGAGCTCTTAATTTTTCAAAGAAATAGGAGAGAAGACAAATTAAATCCTTGGTTAGCTTAAAGGCAGGTTCTAATTTTAATCTTTTTGTACTATGAAATCTTAATGCTGGCTATGAATCAGCTTTATTTCCTATCTCAATTACCTGTCAAGAGCTTTTAAGACTGTACGAGCAAGACTTTTAATCCTGCAAGGACATGATTTTCATAGGATTCCTATTGGCTTCCTTGGTGTTTCCCACTGAACAATAAAGCTTCCAGAGAGGCTTTCTGCAAGTCATTTGGGATCACCTAGCCTACATAGAATCATAGAATTGTAGAGTTGGAAGGGACCACGGGGGTCATCTAGTCCAACCCCCTACATCACAGATTTGTTTTGAGAATAAAGGGATAATCTCTCATATGCTGTCCAGAGTTGCTCAGAGGAAGGGTGCATTACACACTGCATAAAGCCAGAAGCCATCACCAAAATTTATTTTCTCATATCACTTCAAATATTTATCTGTGGTGAAAGGCAATGACTACAGAGGTGGCAATAATGTTCTGCTTCCTACAGATGCCACCTTCCAATCCACAAGTATTATTTTTTTTGTAGAAAATACCACACCTTTTTCCAGCTGCTAGTTCTGCTCTCTGTGATAGCATCTTCTCCTGCCTCCGTTCTCTACAGATGGACTCTTTCCTCCCCCCCCCCCCGCCAAAAAAGATAAGGCTATTCCGTACAACTGTATTTAGAAATGTCAAAACGGTTTCAAGTTGGCTTGTTTCAAACAGACCGTAGCTAACATTAGCCACCATTTGTCAGTTTGTGTCACACAGCAAGCTGCAGTGGATAAGCAAAAATGCAAGTGAAACTTCTGAACTCCTGGTATCAGCAGAGAGGGAAGGCTTGCCTCGACTTGCTCATCTCATTATTAAACTACAGTGGTACCTCTGGTTAAGAACTTAATTCGTTCCGGAGGTCCGTTCTTAACCTGAAACGGTTCTTAACCTGAGGTACCACTTTAGTTAATGGGGTCTCCCGCTGCCGCTGCGCAATTTCTGTTCTTATCCTGAGGTAAAGTTCTTAGACCTGAGGTACTTCCAGGTTAACGGAGTCTGTAACCCGAAGCGTTGTAACCCGAGGTACCACTGTATGGTTTAATGCAGGGATCAGGAGTTGCTGCCCTGTAGACAGGATGCAACCTCTTTGGTACTGGGCCCTGTGTCTTCCCTTCCTTGACTCTCCTGTGTAACACAATTAACAGAAGAGATGTAAATGGGATCTCTTTTGCTAAGCTTAAGTGCTATGTGGGGGCAGATTTTGGAGGGGCAGGTGGCGAGAAGGCACTATGCAATTTGATCTTTCTGAAAAGGATTAATCCTTTCCTGTGAATTGATTCACCCCCACCCCCCAAAAAAACCTGTCCATATGGTAATTAGGCTTAGAAAAAAGTTCCAGGGAACTTTCCCCCAAAACTTAATTGCACTGACAGGTGGGGGCATGCAAAGGAGGCAGCCAGGAGGGAAAAGGGGACAAATACAGAAAAGTAAAAGTAAAGGGACCCCTGACCATTAGGTCCAGTCATGACTGACTCTGGGGTTGCGGCGCTCACCTTGCTTTACTGGCTGAGGGAGCCGGCGTACAGCTTCCGGGTCATGTGGCCAGCATGACTAAGCTGCTTCTGGTGGACCAGAGCAGCGCACGGAAACGCCGTTTACCTTCCCGCCAGAGCGGTACCTAGTTATCTACTTGCACTTTGAGGTGCTTTCGAACTGCTAGGTTGGCAAGAGCAGGGACCGAGCAACGGGAGCTCACCCCATTGCGGGGATTCGAACCGACGACCTTCTGACCAGCAAGTCCTAGGCTCTGTGGTTTAACCCTCAGCGCCACCCGCGTCCCTATACAGAAAAGTAGGGGAGGAATAAAAAGACTGAGAAAGGCAGAGAAAGAAATGCAAAGAGGGTGACAATGAAGGATGAATATGCCAGAGCAGGGATGGAGAGGTGAGGAGTTGTCATTGCCCCGCCCACTCTTGCACCCATCCCTGTCCAATGCAGCCCTCAGAATAGGTGAAGCAATGCGAACTGTTCAGTCACTTTTTGAGTTCTGTATTGTTAAGGGGAAAATGTTGCTTTCTGTTTTAGTAGTCGTTTGGACCAGGAGGTTTAAACTTTTACAGAGGGATGGAAAGTTCAATCCAGGAACTTGGGGTAGTTATGGGGAAATGGATCTCAATGGATTGGGCTGGGAGATATTCCTGCCTGACACCTTGGTAGGTCACTGCCAGTCAATGTGGACCAGGGCTCCCCGAACATGGGTCTCCGGCTGTCTTTGGACTACAACTCTCATCATCCCAGTGGTCAGGGATGATGGGAATTGTAGTCCAAAAACAGCTGGAGACCCAAGTTTGGGAAACCCTGGAATACTGAGCAAGATAGACCAATGGCCTCTTATTCTCCTACCATAATGATAAAGGTTATCTGCCATCTACACAGTGCCATTCTCAGAATATTCAACATTTGACCACAGTCAAATAATAAGAGAGTCTACCATCAATATTTGGCCAGCATTTCTATTTTAAGATATTCTCAGATTTATAATAATAATGATGATGATGATGATGATGATAAAATACTTCCATGCTCTTTCCAAAAGAAAATGGTTAAACAAAAACATCACCATACCCATTTTTTTTGTACCTCTTGTTTTCTGGGGAGAAACACAGCAATAACGCTTTAAACAGCTGTGGAAAATATCGCAGCTAACAAAGTAGTTCCACCTAATGGGTCTAGAGGGGCAGATTTCACCATACATTGAAAGCAATAGGGTTTTACCATAATTATTGCAATCAAATGTGAAGGTACAATGGCATATAAAAAAACACACACACAAAGGACAAAGATTACTACGGAGAAAAAGAAAATAATCCCGGAGCACATGACATGTTACTTTTCTCTTCCATTTTATTTAATTGTAATTGTTTTTAAGATTAAACGCTCTCTGGGGACACAATCAGTTTTAAAATTGAGCTCGAAGGCAAGCAATTCTTTTAGACTATTTGTGATTCCAGGGATGTGACTATAATTTATCAGCTGAAGGGGGGAAAGCAAACTGTCCCTTGGTAATTAGGTCCTGCTGCAGGAGAATATGTGTTTTCCTTACTGTCCCATGTTGAGTGCCACAGGATTTTATTTTATTCTGTTTTTGTATTTTGTAAGGGCACTGCAGTGATAATAAATACAAATAATTGGCAGGTTGTTAAGGGAAGGAAGTTAGAGGATCACTTGTTTTGGAAACCTAAAATTGATTCTCTTGGGAGTAGCATTGCGCTGCCTGATTCAAAAGTAGCCCATCTGTACTAAAGATCTACAGGTGCAATTTGCAAACTACCTTTGCTTAGGGTTGCATGTATATTTAGCTGGGGAGAGGAACATAACAATCAAAACTGTAAACCAAAAGAAGCTGAATTCTGTGACATGCACAAATAAATTTGCCTAATTTGTTTTGCAGTGAAGTTCTCCCTCTGTGATTTACTATCCAGCTGAATAATTTCACGAGTGGAATGACTTCTACCTGTGCAGTGGGACTTCCCCTCTCCATCCCCTGCACACACCCTAGACCAGGGGTAGTCAACCTTTTTATACCTAACGCCCACTAATGCATCTTTCTTGATGGTAAAATTTCCTTACTGCCCACCAGTGCTCGATGGAAGGAGGATTCAGCTTGTGCCATAGAACCCCCTACCATCCACCTAGAATCCTGAAATACCCGCTAGTGGGCGGTAGCGACCAGGTTGACAACCCCTCCCCTAGACCATCTCCAAATCTGCCCCGAAGGGTTGGGGAGAAACCCAAAACAGAAGTAGTGAGATGGAGGAGTGGAGGAAGGCCTGTTGTACAAGCAGAAGTCATGCGGTGAGATACTTACTGCTACTTTGGATAGGCCTTTTGTTTTTGTTTTTGTCCATGGAGTTTTCTTGGCAGGGATACTGGAGTGGCTTGCCAATTCCTGCTCCAGGTGGATCACGTTTAGTCAAAACTCTCCACTATGACCTGTCCATCTTGGGTGGCCCTGCACATCATAGCTCATAGCTTCTCTGAGTTATTCAAGCTCCTTTGCCATGACAAGACAGTGATCCATGGACTGCAAGAAGATCAAACCTATCCATTCTTAAGGAAATCACCCCTGAGTACTCACTGGAAGGATGGATCCTGGAGCTGAGGTTCCAATACTTTGGCCACCTCATGAGAAGAGAAGACTCCCTGGAAAAGACCCTGATTTTGCGAAAGATTGAGGGAACAAGGAGAATGGGACAACAGAGGACGAGATGGTTGGACAGTGTTCTCGAAGCTACCAGCATGAGTTTGATGAAACTTTGGGAGGCAGTGGAAGACAGGAGTGCCTGGCGTGCTCTGGTCCATGGGGTCACAAAGAGTCAGACACGACTAAACGACTAAACATCAACACTTTGGATACAACCCTATATATTACATATATTTTCCTAAAGACCCCACCAAGCCTTCTTAGGGCTCTCCTGACTTCACTAGGCTTCACACACTTTTGCTATCTGAATGGCTAGATCAGGGGGTTTCCCAAACTTAGGTCTCCAGCTGTTGTTGGACTACAAATCTCATTGCCCTTACCCAGCAGCACCAGTGTTCAGGGAACACCAGTGTTCATTTGGGAACAGTAGTCCAAAAGCAGCTGGAGAAACAAGTTTGTGAAACCCTGGATATACTTTATTTCTTTTCTTTTATAATGAAAGTTGTGGTTGTCAGGCCAAATGTTATGAGTTTTCTCTTGCACACAAACCTTGGCCGCCTTGTTAATACCAAAGTGGAGTCTATGAGAGGCTTGTGCAGGTAGAGCAAGACCCCCAAATTTGGAGTTGGGACTACAACTCCCATCATCCCTAGCTAACAGGATCAGTGGTCAGGGATGATGGGAACTGTAGTCCCAGAACAGCTGGAGGGCCGAGTTTGGGGATGCCTGAGGTAGAGGGACCCTCTGCAATTTGCTGTAGAGGTTCCTTCCATTTCGCATTTATTGCTATCCGGCAGACAAGCTTGAGCTGGGTTTTTGGTGTTAGCATAACATTTGGCAAAGAAATCAATAATTGTGTACAGTCTGAAGGAGACTATGTGTCCTTGTTCTACCTCTGCTTGCTTCTGTGTAGGCTCACATTTAGCTACGTCCATGAAACTTAAAAGCTTGCATATTTGCTCTCCAGCTGAAATAGTTTCAGCATTATCACATGCCATCTTATCTACTTTGGCCTCTTTTCACAAAAGGGTATTCTACCTATTGTTATATCCTGTATCTGTATTATGGTGGAATAATAGTACCTAGCACTTCAGAGAGTTCAAAGCATTTCACATACATTTACTAATCTTTACAATAGTTATGCAGAATAGGTTAGCATTGTTATTTCCATGTTTCTGATGAGAAGCTAAGATTCTGATGGGGCAGGGAGGACTTTGAGGTAGCAGATTGCCTGTAGCTACTTAGTGAGTTTATAACAGGCAAATTTTGAATTGGGAATTTCCTGGTTCAAAGCTGTTAAAATGCCCCATCAGCTTCCATTATATTCTAATCTGCATGATGCATTTTCTAGTCCCCTTGCTAATACCAGTTTTCTAACTCTGAAGAGCACTTGCACCAAAGAATATGTCATGTTTCTGTTTGGTGAAAAATCACAATCAACAATGATATTCTGCCAGGTCCCTTTACCAGATCATTCATATTATAGTAACTTCTGTCCCAAATAAATCATATGAAGAGAATAAAATGTTTCAGGTGGCAGATGACCTGAATGTTTAGCACGAAATGGTAGCGTTAGTGTTCTTTCTAATATAAAGAAAATAAATCTTAAACACAGTTCCATGTATTAACCAAAGAAGTATAAGAATAAACACCATCTGGGTCCTGATTGGCTCCTGCGAGATGCTTATCTTAGATGGATTTATACATAAGCTCTTCTGGCAACAAAAGCTAGAGAGGTCTGACCTGTATCCATGCAGACCCCCCCAGCAAATAGTAGTCAAGAGTAAAAGGACATTAGTCTTGGACCAGCAATACCAAACAAGACTTTTCCTTTTTGCTGACCCCTGCTCTAGAGCATGACTAAGAAACCTGCCTTGTTAACTTGGAAGCTTTTGAAAGATAAATCCCCAATCCATATGGGACAGACAGCACTTGAATCATAAAGGTTGTGATCCTGCGCACAGTTATGAAACCCATGGAATCTAGGGAGATTTAAGCAGCTTAAATGTTGCGCAGAACTGCCGTTGTGGGCTAGAATTAAAAACCAGTGATGCAGCTAAGGCTGGACCTTGAGAGGACGCTCAGAGCTCTTGCAGCACAGGAACCCTGGAATGACCACCCAGAGAGCAGCAGTTGATAGGAGCAGTGGAAAGCAGTTCCTGCATCGGCACCTGGTATGGCATGGGCACACTAGGGTGCACACTTCTTCTTTTGAAAAGCATGTTATTGGATTTCAGTATCACACTATTAAGAACATTCTCTCAGCCAAACAGTTTTGCTTGCCAGAGACTGGGGTTTCAACAGTGCTTAGTCATGTGGCATAGCTGTCAACGTTTTCCTTTTTTAAGGGAAATTCCCTTTTTCCGAATAGGATTCCTCGCAAGAAAAGCTATGTCATGTGGTGCCCGATGTGGTTACATATTTGGAGTTACAGATGCTCATTTTATTACTTTTACATACATACATACATACATACATACGTGTGTGTGTCTGTAATTCTTTCCTTCTTCAGGTCAGCAGAAGCACACCTCATTTTACCCCTGCAGTCATGATGGTCTCTGAGTTTTAAGTGAGTTTAATCTATGAAACTGTATGTGCTCAGGGTATTCTTTAAAAAAAAGCAAAGCACTGGCAGACTGTTTCTTTGCTTAATTTTTGCAGCATCATGGAATGTTGAAGGCAGTGCAAAGCACAAAATGGTGGTGCGGCAGAAGAGAATTTTTTTTAACCTGCTTCACAAGTGAAATAATACACATGGGCATCTCAGTCCTCTCTGCCCCCCCCCCCTGTTCAGACCATTAAATCCAGGGGCCTAAAATTGTCTAGCTAAAATCATGAAGGTAGCTCTGTGAGCCTGAGGACTTTAGACAAACTACTTGCGAAATGGTGTGGGAGAGGAGGGTATATAAAACAATTCACTGTGCTAAAAACAAGGCCACTTGTGAGAACCTAAGCAGCTATTTGGATCCTGTCTCTATAGTTACTGAAGTTTAAGTTAGTATGACATGTCTACTCGGAAGAGAACTCCCTTGACTCCAAAGAGAAATTGTGTGTAGGATTGCAACCTTAGTTAGTTAAACATTTAACAAATTTCTTAGACAATTTCTGGTACATAGACCTGGTCAGCACCATGTATTCTCAGAAGAAGCATGGTCCTAGAATACCTCCAAAGAATGCAAGGTCTGTCATTACAGCTGTGACAGTCAGCTGGGGACTAGTTAGCAAACATAGAGCAACTGCTAAGAAGAACTGAATTCCAAATTTCTAAGCACCAACACCAATAAATCAAGTTTAGAACCCCCCCCCCCCATCCAGCCCTTTTATACTTATTGCCATGGAAATGGATTCCTTAGGGGATTAAGGAATTTTACAGAGAGGGTCAAGCTGTTTTCTTCCCCACTGAGTTCAAGGTTCGCTACACTAATGTCCATCCCTTTATATTTGGCTTCAAGTAACATGCATCTGACACTGGTAATGGATTCTGGCAAAAGCACTGAAACATCAGGTAAGCTCCACATCCTGCCAAGTTTAGGGCATCATTGCAAAAACAAACAAAACAAGGGATCATTACTCAGACCATCATAAACATTTAAATATCAATCATATCTACTTAAGCCTCCTTTGCTGTAACACTGTAATACTGGCACCAAGCAGGCCTGTGAGAGGTCAGGGAAGCTAATGATCAACCTTTTTCTGTCCCAGGGGTTATGGAGATCCATTTAAAAGTGGCATGGTGTGGGGAGGGAGAGGGAGAGAGAGTACTAATACTTAGCATTAATCCAGTGAACTAGGCTAATATTATTACCATTCTCTAGGGATGCACTAATTTGTCAAATTCGGTTTCTCTCTGTTTCTAATTTTTCCAATTCACTTCTCCAAATTTCAGTTTTCAGTCTTTTCCAATAAAAACCCCCCATGAAAAATCCATCAGCGTGTTTAATGTGATTTGTTCACCAATACAAGCATTTTTATACATGTTATTTTAGTAGGAGAACAGTGTCACAAAAGGGGTGTGTGAATTTCGAAGGATGTGATTTGGTTTGTATATTTGCTTTGGAACTGTGAATTAGGTAGGTTTGCATTTAAATCTGAACAAGAAAATCTAATTCGCTGGACATAGGGGCACTGGTTTCTAAGGGCTGAGCCCTTTGGGGGGGGGGCTATATTTTGGGGTAGGGGCCAGGCGTCCCTGTTGTCCCAGAAGTGCAGAGCCAAAGTAGGGTTCACATGGTGGAACTGAGAGAACAAAGTGTTTGGTAATCCTTCCCCCCAATGTGAAGGGATGTAACCTAGCTAAGTCTGGCGGGCAGCTTACTCTGTGGTCTTAACCCCTTATTACATAAGTTAGAGTTAAGCGTGTCGGTTATATGAGGGTGATGTATCCCACAAATTTATGAGCTAACTAAAAGCAGGACTATCTTTATCCATTTGTCTTTTATCTCTTCACAATGTGAACATACACCCATATCCACCCTTTTTCTCCTTTTTCTTTCACCCGAGTTTGCATTATTTTGTTTTGTTGTGATCAGGTGTGTGTGTGTGTGAGAGAGAGAGAGAGAGAGAGAGGAGATTGAGAGAGAGAGTAAATAAAAATTAGCAAGGAAGAGGCAGGAGACCAAGGGGAGGTGTTCATGTTGATTTTTAATTGTGTTCTAATGGTTCCTTTTTATTTCCTACATTGTATTTTATTGTACAGTGGTACCTCGGGTTACGGACGCTTCAGGTTACAGACTCTGCTAACCCAGAAATAGGACCTCAGGTTAAGAACTTTGCTTCAGGATGAGAACAGAAATCGCGCAGCGATGGCGTGGGAGGCTGCATTAGCTAAAGTGGTACCTCAGGTTACAAACAGTTTCAGGTTAAGGACCTCCAGAACGAATTAAGTTCTTAACCCAAGGTACCACTGTATTACAGTTTGAATTCTATGGAATACAGTAGTATATAATAAAATAAATGAAGAAAGAAAAATACAATTTAAAATCATACAGCACCCAGCACAGCTGGCCCAGACTACCCCAAACTTTCGGTATCAAGAGCATTACTTTTTGGTGCGGTATTGATCTGCACATAGGGAATGTTATATAAACCAGAATAGTTCTGTAGACTTCTGCCACTCTTGACATTACACCAGCTCCACAGTGAAGCAGCACCCATTGCAATTCTAGAAAAATCAAGATGTGCTTTATGTTGCCAGGATGCACACAAGGCCAATATTCTGGTTCTAAATTAGGTTATGGATAATTAAATAGCAGCTAACGTATATGTGCCTGGGAGACAGTTCTTAAACATCCCAAAAAGCAATGATTTGGGAGAGCTTAATGTTTTGGGGGCACGAGAGGGAGAGAAATTAGAAACATTTTACAGAGATATGAAAGGCACTTACATCCATTCACGTCACTTATCATCTCCCCTGAGCTTTAACAAGAAGCAAGGTTAACATTTGGTCATTGTTGTTGTTTTTAATGCAATTTGCCTCATTACATTACCCTGTTAAAATTAGATTCTTATAGCCTCCTTAGTGTGCAGCCCACTTAAGGGTTTTCTGTGGGCTTGGAAAGTAAAGGTGATATTAAGGGGAATCGCCAATCAGTATAATTATCCTAAATAATAGGGAAACAACTCATGCAAGTGATGATCTTTTACTCTGCTCCCTCTTAAATACAGTTCTGGCATTTATCTGCTCGTGTTAGGAAAAATAGCTGCAGCTGCTCTGTAGAAGTTGGGCTTGTTTATTTCTCTTTTTCTGTTAATAGCATCTTCCTAAGGTATGTGGAGACCACAAGGACAGGTCAGAGGCAAAGCAGATTATGTTTAATAAAATATTTTTTTCCCTACACATTTATTACTTAAGCTGAGAGTTTTATATAAGAAGAATGTCCCTGGCATTTTCAGAGGCCAAGATAGGAGAAGAAGGACCATGGTTCAGTCCCTGGCATCTTCAAGGACGGCTGAGAAAGACCCTTGTCTGCAGTCCTTGAGAGCTGCTGCATTATTCAATATGTGTTGTCCCAGTTTGGGTCCTATATCTTGCTCATGACTTAAGTCCCTTTGAAAGCAATGGGATTTCTGTTAGTGAAAGGGGATGAGATAGGAATGACTAACCGTAGCCGGATTTGCAGCTTTATGTACATTGCCTGAGCAAAATATGGCATTCCCTGTTTAGTCTGTCCATTTCTGTGCACGCCATGCTTCATCCATTCATGTGGGCGTGCAAAGTCAGTGGTTTTATGTACATTCTCACACCCTTTGATATTCGCGGCAAGCCATCCTACTGCCCTTTTCTTCTGCCTAGAACACTGAAAGCACCTAAGTTGGCTTTCAACTCTTAAGTGCAGTGCTTTTTTTCCTTTTAAAAAAATGTTTAGGGGTACTCTCATTTCCCTTTGTTGTTTAGTCGTTTAGTCGTGTCCGACTCTTCGTGACCCCATGGACCAGAGCACGCCAGGCACTTCTGTCTTCCACTGCCTCCCGCAGTTTGGTCAAACTCATATTCGTAGCTTCGAGAACACTATCCAACCATCTCATCCTCTATCGTCCCCTTCTCCTTGTGCCCTCCATCTTTCCCAACATCAGGGTCTTTTCCAGGGAGTCTTCTCTTCTCATGAGGTGGCCAAAGTATTGGAGCCTCAGCTTCACGATTTGTCCTTCCAGTGAGTACTCAGGGCTGATTTCCTTAAGAATGGAGAGGTTTGATCTTCTTGCAGTCCATGGGACTCTCAAGAGTCTCCTCCAGCACCATAATTCAAAAGCATCAATTCTTTGGAATTCAGCCTTCTTTATGGTCCAGCTTTCACTTCCATACATCACTACTGGGAAAACATCACTTCCATACATCACTACTCATATTGAAATACTGCCCCTCAATGAGGCCAAACTTAGATTAGCAAAATGTTTAGGGGTATGCGTACCCCTGCATCCCCCCCAGGAAAAAAAGCACAGCTTAAGTGGAAAGAAAAACCCTCAACAGAGACAGCCACACACAGCACTACTTCTTCACCAGGGCACAGTGATGCACTTCTTAGGCTTTTGTCAGACTGCAACAGCACAGTGAGATTTGGGGATCCTTTATCGGAGGGACCGAGCAACTGCTCAGGGCCTGTGTTCATAATAATAGCACTGCAGTTCAATGCATTCTGCAGGTGAATGATGATAAGTGCTTTTTATTTGTCTTTGTTCTGCTGCCTGTCAGTTTTACTTGTGTGTCCCCTACTTCTTGTATTATGAGAAAATACAACTTAAGTTTTCCCTGGCTGCCATTTCTACATCATCCATATGGTTCATAAAATGCATACCCTATCACATATATAAAAAAAGATATAGCTATACAGCAGTGCTTACGACTGAACTGGGAATAAAATGGATTATTATTCTGTATAAATGTGAGTATTGTAAACTGACCTAGACCCTAGAGTTCTCTTCTTTCTTTCTTTCTTTCTTTCTTTCTTTCTTTTCAGTGGCTGGAATTTTAATGGGTGGAGGATAATGCGCTAACAGGAAGCAAAATGAAAAGGGAAAGTATTTGTAAGGTACAGGAAATTCGTTTTTTGCTGTCATTTATTTGCTTTAGGGACGGTTAGGGTTGAGTTGGCATTTCCTCAAAGACTCTTTTATGTACAGAGAAAGTGTTGAAATACATTTACAGCAAGGACGGCGCTTGCTTTTAGATTGCAAGCCATTTGTAACCCCTGGGTTTAGTAATTGCTGTTGATAAAAGGAGGTATCAAGGTAAACAGAAATCCATCACTACAGCAGCAGCATCCACACTGCTGCAATTGAGCTGGTGGCAAGCTCTCTCTGTTCAGGGTTGACTACCTGACCTATAGGAGCGATGCAGCAGCTGAAACACTCAGTATATTGAAATGCTTGCCCCCGTGTATCATAATCTGAGGAAAAAAACGAATTGTGTAACCAGGAGAGAGGGATATTTTTCAAGATCACTGGCAGTCATGCATAAGCCTCTTTCTATTGTGCCTTTTTAGAAGTGGGTTATTTCTACTGCATATAATTGAGTTGTTAATTCTAGTTTCATCTTAACTTGGATGCAATTTGATTATTTTGTTTTAATTCTTCACTGTCTTCAATATCCCTGCATTCATTCATTTACACAGAAAGGCGGTCTGCAAATAAAACTACCGTATTTTTCACTCTATAAGATGCACCAGACCACAAGACGCACCTAGTTTTTGGAGGAGGAAAACAAGAAAAAAAAAATATTCTGAATCTCAGAAGCCAGAACAGCAAGAGGGATCACTGTGCAGTGAAAGCAGCAATCCCTCTTGCTGTTCTGGCTTCTGGGATAGCTGCGCAGCCTGCATTTGCTCCATAAGACGCACACAAATTTCCCCTTACTTTTTAGGAGGGAAAAAGTGAGTCTTATAGAGCAAAAAATACGGCAAATTTTTAAATGTTGTAAATGTATATAAATAGTCCAGAAGGGAGCCATTCTCCAGTCCTGTGCCTGAAATGCAGCAGGCAGAAGATAAGAATAGAAGGCAAAGCTTGTAATTTTTATATAATGTGGCCAATTTCAGAGTCTTGTAACCCTACTGGATTCAGCAAAAGACCCATCTAGTCTTGTGTCCTGCTTCCTGCAGCAGGTGCATCGAAAAAGCCCATAAGTAGGGCAGAAAGGATGCAGTTATTTCTCAGTAGCTGGTAATTCAGAAGCAGAGAGTCTCTGATTCCATCTGATATGCAAATAGTGAACCCATTCTCCAAGTGTGAATCCTTATGTAGTCAGCAAGCACCAACAAATTTTGCAGAAATTGCATTCTCACAGGGCACAGCATAATGGCTGACAGTTGGGGGGGGGATGTGGGGAGAAGAATGCAATTGAGAATTCTGGAAGAGGACATGGCTGTCCTCAGACGCTTTACGTTTTCATCATAGGGAAGGTGCTCCAAAACTGATAATTTTAGCTGCAACCCTGGCCCTTTGTTTGTTTGTTTTTTTCCTCCTTTTCTAGCTCTACAGCAACTTTTCCCCTTCGCCTGCCAGTTGCAGGGTCTGATGCTGCATTTCCTTGTTCCATTCTGTGGCTGAAGAATACATACATGTGATACCAGGCTTGGCCCCAGCTTCAAGTTCTTACCAGTATTTAAGGTACAAAATAGGTGTATCAGCCATTACTAGCAAAATGGAAATTTATTGTATAGGAGAGGGAGGTAAAGAGGCCCCAGAAAGAGCTCCTGGTCCTATAACTACAAGAGCTGTCTTTAAACACCTGTGCACATTTGTCATTCATACTTTCCATGTTTCGTGTACACAGTTTATGCAGCAATTTCCCACTTGGTTATATAGAGGATGCCCTCTGGCTATCCTGCATTACTGCACTGCCAACACCAGATGGTGCTATATAAAGCTATTATGTCACCACAGCCCACAAACCACTGTGCTACAGATCCCCTTGGTTTTTGGTACAGTATTTCAATCTGGTAACCCAACTGAGACTGGATTTCTAACCCTACATACCCAGGAGTAAGCCCCATTGAGTTCTACAGCACTAACTTCTGAGTAGATGTGGTTGGGACTGCATCCTAATAACTTAGAAATGAAAACTTAAACAAAACAAAAAAATATGCACAGTTTTATGTACTGTCATTAAGTTCTGTGTCACTGCAAGTTTAGGATCATTTTTTGCACAGAATTCTAGATCCTATAGCTATAAGCTGCTCCTTGAGTGCAGACAAAGGACAAGTACCTATTATACTCTGCAGTGTTTAACCAGTTGGGGAAAGTGCAATGTGATCGAATTAAAATATATTCCTGTAATAATGAAACATGTGCCTCACTTTGGGCAAACATCTGTCTTTGTCTTAGGCTGGAACTATACATTATGCTCTCACTCTATTATGCTGTTTGCTGCTATTTGCCGGGGGGAACTTGGAGAGCACTGAAGCCGTGTCAGTTTTTGAATGACCAGATATTACTGGGGAGATGGTGGAAATGAGATGCAGTGCTGCTGTTTTTTTAAAAAAAAGCAGCCAAGAATCGTCCACAGTGTCTAGTTCAAGGTGATATATACTATCTGTTGCCTCACTGGCAGTGTTTAAAATAGAAATGCTACAAATCCTGCTAAAGAAATGCTACAAATCCTGCTAACCTCTCACCCCCATTGAATCCAACTTTCTTCTGAGTAGATATGGTTAGGATAAGGCTACCAGATTTTTTTTTATGAATCCGGGGACACTTTTCAACTTTAATGGATTTTGTATGGGGACTGATTTGTAAATCCGGGGACTGTCTGTCTGGTAACCTTAGGTTAGGATTGCATTGTGGCTGACTGCAAAGTTAGTTTTGTTTGTTTAGATAATAGTAAAAGAAAATAAATAAATAAATAAATAAATAAATAAATAAATAGAGTTCCATATAGATTCCCTCTCAAGTAGGTGTTAGTTTTAAAATATTTATACATATATAGAAGTGGAAAGTTCATTATTCCTTACGAGTATTGCACAGGTCAACAAGTCTAACACTGAGTGACTCACAGTGCGCGAGTGTCAATCTAGTTCAAAGTACTGAAGGGAATTTGTCATAAAGTATTCCACTGCGGTGTGAATAGATTAATTACTTAAGCAGAGATTCCCTCTTCACTTCAATTATATCATAGTAAAACACTTTGTACATCCAGTGACATGAGCCTGGCTGCTTTCTTACTTTTGAACGTCCCTCCAAGAAGGATCCACCTGACCATAGATTTCAGTGGCTGAAATCATATCTAGAACGATGTAATCCGTATTGAATCTTACAGTATGGTCATTTCAAGAGGGGCTCACAGCAGTACAGCCAGCCTGCAGCCAGCCTGCCCAAGATGGATCCCAGTCTTTCTTCCTCCTCCCTCTTCCTAGGACACCCTGCTAAAAACTCTTTTCCTATCACCTCACACCTGGCAACCTTCCAAACTCCCAGCCTCTGTTCACACCTCAGGACAAGGGGGGAGGACAGTTCTGTTGCATTGCCAATGGCTCTCATTGCTGCTGTATTGTTTCTTAATGGCACTAGCTTGGCCAGGTTGTTTTGCATAGGCTAGCTCAAAAATTCCTCTGCAGCTTGTATTTCTCCCTTCACTTCTCAAATAATCAAAATCCTACCATTTATTAATTTCTAGGATTCAGAAGGCCCACACCCCAAATCTATAACAATATATTTGTTGTGTAATTTCATTTCTGATAAAATTCCAATGATTACGGGTAGAGTGGACTTGGCTATGAAGTAAGAATATGTTGCTTGTGATTAAATATAAATTAATGAATAAAATATGTGTACCATCCCTTAAAAAGAAAGTCACCGTGATTTGTTTTTGATGCTGTTGGAACACATTATATCACATGTCTACTAAGAAGTTAGCACCACTGAGTTCATTGTGACTTACTCCCAGGCAAGCATGCAGAGGACTGCACTTGAAGGCTGCACTTCTGTTTACTCACTTAGCTGGAAGGACGGAAGCCCCATTGAACTCAGTGGGCCTTGCTGCTGAGAATGGGATTGCACCAAATGCCCTGGCGCTAAAGAATCTCAAAAATCCATTACCTGAAGATTATCAAGAGCCTGCTGTCTCCTTTTGGCTCTTTCACCTTCATCGCTGCTCGTTCTACGATAAGAGCTTGTTCAGAGCTTTCTCTGACAGTGACTGAATCTCTTTCTTTTCAGAATAAAATTACTATACATCTCTATTATTAGGACTAATGTTGTGCATCTGGTTTTGGCACTTTAAGATTTATAATGTTCCCCCCTGTTGAAATAAACATTTGGTTTAAAAAATATTCTCAAAAACATTATTAAGAGCCTTTGCACCAGAGGCAAAACATGCATTAGCCAGAAATAATCTATCCCAGAAGGAGAAGGAGGAGAAGGAGTACTTTGCTGGGTCAAACCAAGTGTTCATCTAGTCAGCATCAGATTTCTGACCATGACCAGCCATGTCTGAAAGTGCTGAATTAACAGAAGCTTTTAAAAAAGGTTTGTTTCATTCCATTCTTTTCATCCCCCTGCAGAAGGAAATAAACATCAGTTGGACATGATAATGTACATTTTCTTTTACCACTTTATGGATATGCTTAGTGTTATTTAATCAATAACCCTATCAACCCAGCTTATCACAGAAATACACAAACATTTCCATCAATGTCTACCAAACATGCAGGTGACAGAGTAGGACCAAAGAACAGAGGAAGGGGAAAAAAGGTCCCATTCCATAAAGACACATCTTTCAAATTTTAAACCATCCCAACTCTTGTTTCTTGGTGTAATTTTGTCTTAAACAATGCATATTGGAACGTGTCCCACTTCAGTAGGTTGTCCCTTGCAGTAGGTACTTACTGTTCCTGACATCCTTGTACCATTAAGTCCACCACTTAAGTCCACTGTTGATGGGGTACAGCTGCTGTTTTGCAGCCTTTGTTCCCTACAGGACCATACATTGTTCTTCCCTGGGGCTCATGAGTGCGTGGGCATCAGCCAAAGCTTTCTGGCTTGCAAAGCTTAGGAGCCATCAAGTGAAGCACACACCACCAGTTGTGTATTTTGACATGTGAGGTGCTGGGCAGCCCTCCTGCTTCTGCATCCCCAGTCAATCTGCAGAAACAGGCAGCTTACTGAGCACATGGTACTATGCCATGCGTGGTTGGTCGGCTGCATTTGGCTGGGCCAGTCACAACAAGTGGCACACATCTCTGGAAGTCTGTTTCCGCCTTGTACGAGAAATTTACAAATCCTAAAGGTGATCAGCAAGAGCCATGGCATCCCATTTTTTATTCTCAAATAGTGTGCGCCAAGCTCCGCTGTGAGCATTTACGAGAAGAGAAGCAATGGAACAGCGCACTCCCGGCAAACCACTGTGTGGCACGCCTGCCAAGCACTCAAAAGCACAGAGTGAGGGAGGAAAGTTGGCCCTTCATTTGCTACAAAGAAGGCTTTAAATGTCGGTGAAGTACATGGCAAGTTGCTTAATAAGCCTATTCGCTCCACTTAACACTGTAAAGGCAAATGGGCTTTGTGGGAGCCCCTGTACATTGGATCTGTACTGTAGTGTCTGCTAAGAAAAACAAATAAATTGAAATTCACTGAGGGGGGGAAATGAACCCACATGAGGTGTTCGAAATTATACAGTGATGCCTATTGTTCCGAAGCAACAAGTGGTCTATCTTCCTAGCAGTAGGTACTGCGCCAGATTCTCTCATTTACATCCCCACAACTTCATTCAGTCCAACTGGTGCCTAAGCAGGCAAAGACACAGTCTTTCAGGGAGGATGAAAATCTACAGTACTGAAATTCTAGCAGAGCCAGTGTGGTGCAGTGGTTAAGAGCGGTAGTCTCGTGAAATATACTCAGAGTCGCAAAGTGATTTCATGCTCTTTATTCAACTCATAGTGGTGAGGAGGAATGAATAATAGTCCCCTCAAAGTATCTGCTTTATATACATTATTTACACAATGGGCTGCACATGATTGGCTAATTCTGGAATTCTACTGTAAGCCAATCAGGTTGTGGATTCACTTATATCTGGAGCATGATTGGGTGGTTCCTGCCAACCAATCATACTGCTGCATTGTTCTAGGACCAATCAGACTGCTGCATTTTGGATCCTATTGTTCTAGGACCAATCAGACTGCTGCAATTTGGATCCTATTGTTCTAGGACCAATCAGACTGCTGCAGTTTGGATCCTATTCAACTCAGTACATAACATCTTGTAATCTGGGGAACCGGGTTCACGTCTCCGCTCCTCCACATGCAGCTGCTGGGTGACCTTGGGCCAGTCACACTTCTCTGAAGTCTCTCAGCCCCACTCACCTCACAGAGTGTTTGTTGTGGGGGAGGAAGGGAAAGGAGAATGTTAGCCGCTTTGAGACTCCTTAAAGGGAGTGAAAGGCGGGATATCAAATCCAAACTCTTCTTCTTCTTCTTCTGGTTGATTCTGGTTTGGTGTGGTCATTTGCAATGCAGCTGTGAGCCAACAGTTTTCCGCAATGACCCATTTTCCTCACTGGAGCCAGCATTTGTCTTTATGTCACAGGAAGTTTCCCTGATCACAGCGCCTATGTGATGCCAATGATTTGAGTGTTGCCTGTGAGTATTGACATGCGCTGGAGGAAGAGGAAAGAGCCACTCCTTGGAAGGGGCATCTGTCAGGTGAAATGATGGTCACAGGTTGAGGGCGGGGGCACTTGCAGGTCACCCAAAATGAGGAAATGTGTCACGAAGAAAAAAAAAGAGTACAAAAGTAGACACATGTTTGCATAACTTTTTGTATATGTATTGGTGCAAACTGAGAAATATGTACTATGATTCGATGGAAATAGAAATGTAAAGTCGTAGAATTGTAGAGTTAGAAGGGACCCAACCCTCAGCAATGAGGGAAGGCAAAGTCCCTGACAGATGGTTGTCCATCGTCTACTTAAAAACCTCCAATGAAGGAGATTGCATCTCACCATAGTAGGGAAGCCTATGACCAGGTAACCTGTGTACCTTCTGCTGCCCGGGTGCTGATTGTTGATCAGCGGCTTCAAAGCCCACTGTTCTCCTTTCTTTTGTTCTTCCAACTTTCAATTTGGCTTAAGTCAGATAGCCCTTCAAACAGAGCAGTGGTTAGGGATTATGGGAGTCGTAGTCCACAAAATAGTGAGGACCCCATGCTTGGCTACCCCTGAAATAGAGGGTCACCCTCTGTAAAGTAGGACACATGGCCACTCTAGAAGGAGGCCAAGGTGAGGGTCCAGTATGTGCAGGAAGGCAGGCAATGCCAGGTAAATGTGAAAGAAACAGGCAGTTGAACTGGTGAGATCAGTGGAGTTGAGAAGAAATCTATAGGGCCCACAATAAGTACTGTGACTTCTTGTGATGAGTCCAGCAGAGGAACAGTGACTCCAGTGAGTTTGGTTCCAGCTCACATTCAGTATCCAAGTCTCTTCTGCCCACAGGTCTTGAGGAAAGGCTGTTTTAAGCAATAGGCTCGCTTTGCGTGCTACTACAGAACTCTGGCCGCAGAAAGGAACTGCAAGATGTCCAGCCAGACTATCAAGAAGAATTTGTTTTTCTACATTAGTATCCTCCACAACCCTTTGGGCAAATATTTCCTTTTTTCTTATTATCGCCTCTAAGGAATGGTCCTTCTCCTCCTTCTTCTCCTCCATGGACTCCATGATCTCTGCTGAAGACAGGATGGTGACAGTTTTTAACTTTGAACCAGAGATGCTCCTGTTCTTATGTTCTAATCCCTTTAATACGTTCTTGTCTTCGATTTCCAAGACCTTCCTCCCTTCCATTTCCTCTGCTTCCCCATTTTCAGGTTGAAAAGACTACATGGGAGCCTGATTATTGAAATCATAATAAAAGCAGTCACCAAGTTAATTGTAGAGAAAAACACTTTGTGCATTCTGAATATAGAATTAGACTCTCTACATCTCCTTTTTTAAAAAAAAAATCACAGCCACTGGGCTATGCTTCTTTGTCATTGGCTGCTCCCATTTCTTTCCTCTGTTTAACACAGAGGGAATCCCTAAGAGAATGCTGTCTACGACAATGTGGCAACTTGACCTTGGTGGATTTCTCTTTTCTCTGTTTAAAACCCTCTCCAGAGGGTGGGGAGAGGGCTTGCACATATTGTAGTTGGCAGGGAACTCAAGCAGAACATACTCATTGACATGGATATCATTAAGGCCTGTGGGAGTTTGATCCGCTTGGTCTCAGATCATCAGAGATGCATGGAGTTTCCTCTGCAGGAAAGGATGTGGAAGTGCTAAGCCTGAGGCTGCGATGCTGTGGAAATGGGAGAAAACTGGAGCAGGGGATAAGATGCAACCCATTCCCCAACCTGCAAAGCATCGGTGATGATAAAGCATTGCTCCGTTTCAGAACAGGGGTGGAGGAGAAATCCAAGGGCATTAGTATAAACTGGAAGAGGCAGGAAGAGCAGCAGAAACATGCCCAGTATTTGGCCTTATAAGAAACTAAGAGTTGATTTGGAATGGGGATCCTTCAAGCTTTCTAACTTTGAAAGTAGATTTTTAAATCAGAAAAGTCAGTAAAAGAAAATAGGAGAAATCCCAAAGTCAAACAACAGTCTTTTCCACCTGCTTTTCCTGTTTCTCAGTGCATTATTGTATAAGCCCACCATGGGTGATGGTGACTGCAGAGGTTTGAAGTGATGCATTGCAGGTGAACTGGAAGAGGATAAAGCTCAAAAGTAAACAAAGTTGTAGAAGGGCTTAAGGACACATTTTGATGTAAAGAGTAATGTGCCCTTCAGAGGCAGCTCTGAATCTATCAGCATAAAAAGACATATTGCTCTTCTTTCCATTTCAATCTCCTCCCCTCACTCCTTGTTATTGGCTCAAGAGAAACATTTGTTTGAAAAGTGAAAATTTGGGCTAAACGTTTTATGGTGCTCCAAAGGTAGCAACTCGTGCTGAACTGGCATGTCAGACATGAGACATCCTTTACATTTTTGGCTTATCTTAGAAAGGGCACCTGTTTCCTTTTTCTTTGAATTTGCTTTTCAAGGCCCTTAATTTGTTCTCTTCCCCATTGTCAAAGCATTTGAGTACTGTACAAACTTCATAGGGACGAAGACCCCTCTCTTTCTCTTTTTCTTTCTATCCCTCTCTCTTCCTTATGAAACAAGCTTTATAATCTTGAGTAAAACTTTGCTTTTGTGTGTGCTTAGGATTGCAGTCATATTCTTATCCTTACTGAGCTTCCAGATAAGGCATGATCTAGTGTCCATCCAGATAAACATTTGCATGGAGATGTTCAGTTGCACTGTTGTTAAATGCTGCCTTGTCTAGTTGATGAAAATTGACAATAAACAAAATCCTTCTGCATTAATCCAGAATTCTTGTACCTTAAATGGCACTGATTTGTAGTTCTGTTGAGCTGGTCTGAGCTTTGTACTTCCCTGTTTAAAAATGAAAGCTCTTGGCAAAAAACATTTTCAGACAGGCAGAGAAGAAAGGCATATTTTTCCCGACTGTTGCATCCCCATCTTCTCCACGTGTCTTGAAATACTAGTAAAAAAGAAAGAGACTTCATTGCTCTAGCAGGGAAAGTTAATTGTTTGGAGACGTGTGTATTTTAAAAGGACAAATGCATGGAAGTTTTATAAACATAGTGCATAATAATGAAATAACAAAAGCAAAGCATCACGTGGCAATCAATCAGGACACAGGTCAGAAAGATTGACTCACTGAAATGTCTGAATAATGAAAAGGGGTTGACCAGTGTAGTCAATTCTATATCAGCACAAAAAAAGGTGCAGTTCAGTGGAAGGAGCAGCATGGCATTCGTGGAAGACTGGCAGCTCACACACTGAGCACCCACTGAGAAGGAAGGAAGTGGAGGAAGCTTCTGTGCTCGGCACCATTGGTAGGAGCTGCATAGCTTCCACATATAGGGCTGGCATGGCAAAGATAAAAAGGGAAAGTAGATTGGTAGGAAGGGACACAGGTGGCGTTGTGGTCTAAACCGCTGAGCCTAAGGCTTGCCAATCAGAAGGTTGGCGGTTCGAATCCCCTCAATGGGGTGAGCTCCTCTTGTTCGGTCCCTGCTCCTGCCAACCTAGCAGTTCAAAAGCACACCAGTGCAAGTAGATAAATAGGTACCACTCCAGCGGGAAGCTAAATGGCATTTCCGTGTGCTGCTCTGGTTTCGCCAGAAGCGGCTTAGTCATGCTGGCCACATGACCCGGAAAAAGTGTCTGTGGAAGCGGACAAACGCCAGCTCCTTCGGCCTGTAAAGCGAGATGAGCGCCGCAACCCCAGAGTCGTTTACGACTGGACTTAACTGTCAGGGGTCCTTTACCTTTTTTTAGATTGGTAGGAACCCCCACCCCCTGCATATATATTAATGAAAAGGCACTTCTCTGCATTATCTTTTAAACAGAATGAATTCCATGTATACATGTGTGACTTATGGGAGCACTGTTGGATTGTGGGTTTTTTTTTTTTATAAAAACAACAACACATACAACAGACAGTGCTTATAAGGTGCCCAAACTGCTGAAGTACACATGCTAATCTGACAGTGACCCATCACCCCCAGTGTGTTTTGTTTGCAAGGCAGCATGAGAAGCAGGTTTTTGCAAGATGTGTTTTGCAGCTCCTAGAGGGGATTAAATCAGGCTCCAAACTGAAACAGAGTCCTGTCATTTTCTTGGAATTGGGAGGCATTCTGTTTGCTGTCCCTCATATACGAAACAGCATAAGAGCAAAGCGCAGGAACTGCGTCAAGCAGAAGAGAGCTTGGTCAGCAAGAGATTTTCAGTTGTTCCTAATCAAGGATTTACTGTCCGCTTATCTCTTATACAGGAAAATTTCTGCCTATTCAGCAGATTAAAGATAAGTCAGACCTGGAGAGGAAGGTGTCCTCTGTAGATCCTTGTCAAATACACAAACACACAAGCTGGAAACCTTTTGCTATATTGACATTTAGTGCTCAGTCGCTCTCATGTTCCATTTCAAAATACATTAAAGATTTATTCCAGGCACACACACAAGTTGTTGAATACAAAAGGCAGGTGCTGCTGATAGAAATGTTTTACAATAAATACTTTGGTAGTGATGTTGCCATGTTGAATCCAGGTTTAATTACTGCATTATCGTAAGCACACAGTACTCTACAGTATTTTTGAACCCGAATGTAACTGACCTGTAGAAAGGAATATATGAATTGAAAACAGAGGTGTTGTATGTACACTTTTTAACTATGAGAATCCTTTAATAAAAACATTTTTCAACAACAACAACACTGTTCTACTATCACTCAGATCAGAATTTCCCAACTTGGGTCTCTAGCTGTTTTTGGACTACAGTTCCCATGATCCCTGCTAGCTAAGGATGGTGGGAATTGTAGTCCAACAACAGCTAGAGAACCAAGTTTGGGAAACCCTGACTTCGATCAAAGCATCATGTCCTAATGCAGGGTGTTTCATAAGCAACACTATTTGTCTACACCAGGCATAGGCAAACTCGGCCCTCCAGATGTTTTAGGACTACAACTCCCATCATCCCTAGCTAACAGGACCAGTTGTCAGGGATGATGGGAGCTGTAGTCCCAAAACATCTGGAGGGCCAAGTTTGCCGATGCCTAGTCTACACTTATACCCCCTTCATACCTGCTATGTTTCAGATTATAGCAATAAATAAGGAAAAAGCAGTGGTGAACAAAAGTTCCCTGTGACTCAAGTGAAGGGATTAGAATAGAACTGTTTCATAGATGCAGCACTTTCAATTCTGAGATAGAAACTAGAAATCAAAGACTCCTTTTAGGATGAATTCCCTGCCCCACCCCCCAATAAAAGCATATATCGTACATATATTAACTTTCTCACCACCACCTCAATGATTTATCCACTCATCCTCTGCTCCGATGCTGCCTCCTCCTTCCATTTATCACATAAGATATCTTGCACCATCAGTGATCATGCAGCAAAAGTGATGACATCACAAGCCTATGCAGGCACCATCTGATGATGTCAGCACCAAAAAATCCTTCTAGATGTTGCCTGACTACAACTCCTATCATCCCTGAGCATTGGCCATGTTGGCTGGGGATGATGGGAATCCAACAACATCTGGAGGAAGGCAGGTAACTGTAACGGTTTTAAAAAATAACAAAATTTATGCACCGCCTACTACTCAAACCAAAGGCTTCTTAGCTGTTTATCCTTGCTCTTGCTAGGGAGCACCCGCATCCATTCCTCCTCTCTCTCCATCCCACAGTGCCCACAAAAACCCAAAATAATAACAAAATGTGTTGGTGCCCTTGCCCTTGATGTAACCCAAAAGGCTGCTATGGCATAACTTGTGGGGAAAGCTGTTTGCTTTGATGATTTGCTCCTTGTCAGTGTACATTTCTCTCACAGATGTCAAACATCGGATGGCAAAAAAGAAAAGAAAAGAAAAGTCACTTTCAACTCTCTTTTTTAAGGACATGGCGGCAGGTGTGGGGGTGGGGGGGAATCAGGCCCAGAGAATTGCTCAGTGCCGTGCGGTAACTCTCCCGAGTTCCAATCCATTGCCTGAAGATGATATAAAATTGACTGATAGATGTTAACCCTCTGTCCTACTTGTTTTGCTGATAAGCATTGTGTGTGTTTAAAAATGTGGCTCGCCTTCTTCATCCCCTGAGATTGGCAAGGCTCCTGGGTGGCACATAGATAGGGACGATAATGCCTTTTTGTATTAGTAGTGCTGAGTGGCACTTTTCACAGCTGCTGTCTTCCTTCGGAGCCGAGGGGGAAACATTTTTATGGCCTGTCATTTGCACAGGGATTTCTTCAACTCCTGCATCGGAATATGAAGCCAAATGATGAGAGGATATGAGCAACGATTTTCCTTTCAACGGGAATGATTTGTCAGAGGAATACTTTGCATCAGTGTGCCGTATATACTGAAGGCTGAGGGGAAGGTACCCACCCTCATGATGAGGGGGAAAGTGGGGAGTGCTACGAGGCTTCACAGGCAACAGGGGAAGCCCTCTAGGGTGTCGTTATGTCCATGGGCACTACTCTGGCAACTCCAGCTCTAAGCATTGGGGCAGAGTGTTGTTAGTTAGAACACCTGTGGGGGGGGTACACCTAGGCAGCTAGACTGGTGACTGGGAGTGGCTGCTGCGACCACATAACACCAGTCCTGAAAGATTTGCATTGGCTCCCAGGACATTTCCGAGCACAATTCAAAGTGTTGGTGCTGACCTTTAAAGCCCTAAACGGCCTTGGTCCTGTATACCCGAAGGAGCGTCTCCACCCCCATCGTTCAGCCCAGACCCTGAGATCCAGCATCGAGGGTCTTCTGGCGGTTCCCTCATGGCGAGAAGTGAGGTTACAGGGAACCAGACAGAGGGCCTTCTCAGTAGTGGCGCCCACCCTGTGGAACACCCTCCCTTCAGATGTGAAGGAAATAAGCAGCTATCTTCTCTTTAAAAGACATCTGAAGGCAGCCTTGTTTAGGGAAGTTTTTAATATTTAATGCTGTATTGTTTTTAACATTTGATTGGAAGCCGCCCAGAGTGGCTGGGGAAACTCAGCCAGATGGGCAGGGTATAAATAATAAATTATTATTATTATTATTATTATTATTACACCTGTTCACCTTCACTGATCTGCCTCTGTCTTCATCTACTGGTGAATAACTAGTTTTCACTTAAAATCTGACTGACTTTTGGTTTGTTCATACTGCGTGATCTGTGTTGTGTCCTGAGGTTCTGAAACAGCCTTTCCCAACCTGGTGTCCTCCAGATGTTTTTGGACTATAACTCCCAACATCTGGCCATTTGGCATTGATGGGAGTTGCAGTCCAAAATATCGGGGGGTAACAGGTTGGAAAAGGCTGTTCTCTAAAATGATATCCACATATCTCTTCAATTTGTGTCTTATCTGTGCTGTGAATATGGGGGGTGGGGTGGGGGGGAAGCAGAATATATTCTCGTTCAGTGCAATGCAATTTACAAAATGGTTTCCAAAGTGCCAAAAACATGTAAAGCATTTGTTTGGTTAAATCAATATTATCATTCTCTTTTCTTTTTTGCATGTGTATTGTTAGGTAAAAATGTGTGCAGAATTAGTCAGATTATAGCAGCCGGTGGAACCCCCACAGTGCTTGTTGGTAGTACAAAAATTGCAAATGGAAAAGGGACTCATTAGCGCCTTATGAAAAAATTACAGGATATGGCCTGGCACAATGATCTCTCTCTCTATATATATATGATTACAAATACCTTTTAATCAGTGCATTGTGAGCTATTCTGTTAAAAAGTCATGTCACCATCACTAGGTTTATTATACAGTTCTGCTTTTGTCATGAATGTATTAAGGACATGTATATTTTCCTCAAAATCCGCTTTTGAAATTAGTTGACTACTAGGGAATGGAGACAGGCACAGTAGTTTTCTAGTCCCAATGGTGATAATTTATGGAGATGCAGGACCCCAAATGTCTAAAAACTAAGGAGAGAAGTGGAGCTACGTTGATAGTTTTCAAATATAGAGCTTGGCATAACATTATTTGAGACTTTGGCATATTTGTGCTTGGCAAAATCTCTCAATGCAGAATGTGTGTTTATGTTATTCAGGTACTCTCATGTCTCCAAACCTGGATGTTAAAGTAAATCAGCCGGGAGTAAACTGAATTTATTCAAAGGCAAACAGTGAGCTTAGCAGAGCTGTCTCAGATGACAATGAGCAATGAAACAAAATTTACAGAAGTTGAATTGTGAGTTGTTTTCTTTTCATGTTGGGTTAAATAATGGTTTAGATTAATAAATTTCCCATGTGAATCACCACCAAACCAAGAAGCATAGGTTATGGTGCATGTACTATATAAGACAGATATATTTATGTAGCATGGCTATTATTCTACAGCAATGAGCCTAGAAGTATGCATTCCTAACCAGTTAGAATCATAGAACTGTGGAGTTGGAAGGGACCACATCTAGAGTCATCTAGTCTAACACCCTACAATGTAGGAATCGTTTTCCCAAAGTGGGGCCCGAACCCTTGGCCCTGTGATTAACAGTTTCATGCTCTACCAACTGAGCTATCCCAGGAATAGGCTCTGAGACGATAGCGAATACCTAAGAGACTTCTCCTGCTCCTTGCCCTGCTTTGGGAAAGGTAATTATTGCTGCTTCAGTACTGATTTCCATTCCTCTCTGCCTCTGTCTCCCTTATTTTTCTGATCATGCCCTCTTCCCACACATGGCTGAAAGGCAAGCCATTTACACTTCAATTTGCCTTGTTGCTCTTGGTGTTATGTACTGAAGTTCTCACCCTGGGCCAGCAGGGGGACTCAGGTCCACATATGCAAATAAGGAATTGAAAGTGACGTTCAGTGATTGGATAGTTACAGAAAGTTGTTACTGTTGCTTTGTAGTTGAGCTCTATATAAGTAAGTTGGCTGAAGCTTTCAGTTCAGTTCAGTTCTGTTCTGGCCTGTGAATAAACAAGAGCTGTTTGAAGAATCACTGTGTCGTCTGATATGTTCACCCACAACTTAACACTTTGGGCTGCATTTTAGCCTGAGAGATTCCTGGCATCTTCCCCATCTCCATTTTTCTCTCTTTACTGTTATTCATAGAACTAGCCAATCAAGCTGTGGGTCCAGTTAGGCTAATATCTGGGAAGCCTTTGCATATATAGCTGTATCTGCTAACTGCTTCTCTGTTTTGTAAAACATATGCAAACCCAATTGGGTGTCTTTCCATACCTATTTTCCTCTGTAAATTGTTGTGCAAGACAACATCCCCATGGCATTTTGTGACTAAAGGCCCAATATCCTTGAAATCACATGTTCAGAAATTATAGGTCTTGATAACGCATGGGCATGTATTAATGCTTCTCCCTCTGGAAGGTGGTAAGAACTGCTGCTCTTCCTCCTTGCCAGTGGCTGTTGGCTTGCTTATCTGTTGGCACTCTGGGCAAAGAGGTGAAGCAGTAAGGAGGAGCTGTAACTGCCGACTCCTGTTCAATTGCTACCTCACAAGCTTCTGGACGAACAGACAGCACTCGAGGGCAATCACTGCAGAAGGGGTGAAGGTCTCTGCAAAACCTATTTCCAGTGTTTTACAACCTGTTTTTGCAGTCCAAGGCAGGCAACAAAATGTCTACTGAGCTACAGCAGGCTGCCCTATATGATGGGTGAGCTGTGTTCAGCATGGTGGGTCACAAACTGTGCGTGTCTGAGTTAGGACTGGTTTATCTGAGACTCCTAAATGTCATTGCTCATAATGCAGCGAGTTACTAGCATTAAAGAATCTAAAGAAAGCCTAAAGTATGTTCTGTGAACATTGTTGACCCTCATAGTTCTTCATAACACCACCAATACTAACAACAACAAATGTCAGAAGGCTCAGGGATTTCTCCGTCGTATTTATTACCAGGGACAAAACTTCTGGCTATATACTATGCAAGGCTAGTTCACCTTGTGCATTGAATACTTGTCACTTATTTAGCAACCAGCAGGGCTTTTGGATACCCCCTCCCTGCCATGGCGTTTCAGTGATTACAGAACTATAAACTTGAATTAATGTCTTGGCATTTCAAGGAAATTGTGGTGTGTAGCCTAACGGCTTTAAAAAAAATTCCCCATCCCCTGTAATTTTATGGCAATCTGCATTGGTCTGCCAAACAGTGGGTAAAAAAATGTCCGTCCTTGTAACTCTTTGGTGTCTGCCAAAGTGAAGGCACCTTTACCAGTTTGCTTCTGTGATTTATATAGGTAAGGTCCATGATCAGACTGATGGATGAGAGACATATAAGCCCCCCAGCAGAGGGAGCAATGTCAATGTCACTGCTTTTGCTTTTATGCGCAGTAAGAAAAGGGTAGCTAGGAAGCCAGATTTGAGAGTGAGCACAGTTCATTGTTTCACTGCATGAGATCATTAACTGGCCTTAGGCAGGTCTCACCCACCAAACACACAATCATACACCACAATATATAAATAATAATACTTGCCTCTCTTATAGGGTTATTGTCGGGGTAGCTGGAGTAGAGTATGTAAAGTGATTTAAGTGTTTAAGAAAAGATGCTAAAATATTTTCTTATTTATTCATTTTGCTGCATAAGATTAAAGTCATACAGTCCCATTTGCAGTCTAGTTAATAAAACAACCCATGGCAGGGGAAAGGGGGGAGCGGAGTGGGAATGAAGGCAAGAAATCAAGAGGAGGAAGAGGAAGCTGTACAAAATTATGGGAAGGGAAAGCCAATTTTAACTCTGTATATGACAAAACAAATTTTAAAATCACTACAGTGACAAGGACTAATGTGAGAATGACAACTGATAACAAGGCAGTTAAAATACAAGCTCAGCTATATAACTAGGCAGCCATTGCATGGAGAAAGCACCTAGCCATGTATAATTGTAAAACTGCCCTGTGAGGTCTCAATCCGTTTTTCTCGCTTCTGCCCACTCTTGGGTGGTTTGTGGAGGGTGCAGGGAGGTGATGGCTGTTAATCACATCTGCACCATCTACCGCAGGCAACTTGGGCCCAGATCCCCAAACCTTTTAAAATATGATAGTCACACATTGCTTGAGAAGCAGCCCTGACTGCATGCCAGTTTGATCTAGTCAGGTTAAAAAACAAGCATTACTTGTGTTGACAGTCTGGCTGTGTGAGCAACACCAATAAGCGACAGCATCTCAGACATGTTGACATTGCTTCCTGAGCTACGTTAAAAGATATTACCACTTAACCTGCTGAGCAATGCTACAAGTCATACAATGCAGTAAATGTGCAGGTATGTCAGCAACAATTGCTGGCGGCCGGCTGGGAATAAGACACTGTAGTAGACAGAATGCTTTCCCCCCCTCCGAAGGCTGTCCTAAGCTGTCACTGGCACATGCTTTTGAGGAATATCAGCTGTAGGATTGGCTCCAAGTTTGCTTCCCTATTGGTAAGTTACGGACAAAGGGTGGTACTCAACTAAGTCATGCTCAGAGTAGAAGCCTACTCCACCTCATTTGTCAGACCACATGATCATGTCTGCATCCCTGGAAATTAGCTGTATGAAACTCAAGTATGTAGACATACATAGGATTGTGCTGTATGCCTCTGCTCTTGTCCCAGCTCCTGCCAACCTAGCACTTCAAAAGCACGCCAGTGCAAGTAGATAAATAGGTACCGCTGCGGCAGGAAGGTAAACGGTATTTCCGGGCGCTCTGGTTTTCATCACGGTGTCTCACTGTGCCAGAAGTGGTTTAGTCATGCTGGCCACATGACCCAGAAAGCTGTCTGTGGACAAACGCCGGCTCCCTTGGCCTGAAAGCGAGATGAGCGCCGCAACCCCATGGTAGCCTTTGACTGGACTTAACCCTGCAGCGGTCCTTTACCTTTACCTTTTTTACCTTGTACACATGGACATAGCAATCTTAAATTGGTGGAAATCACACTAGCTTAAGTTAAGCTGGGGTAAATTAACCCTATTTCAAACTCCATTCAGGAGCAGGGCTATTGGCAGCTGAACCAGCCCATGCCAGACAGAGACAAAACAAGCCTTTAAAATACAGATTGACTTACACCATTCTTTTGGCCAGCCTATGTTCCACCAGGTTGTCAGGTTACATGATTAACCTGAAGGAAGTTTGGAGTAGGTGTAACTCTGTCCTTGCCTCACCACACCCCCAGAACACCTCTTTTGAGGGTGAGGGGTTATACCAGCCTACGTTCTGCTCACTTAAGTTCTGTTGTCTGAGCCCTGGCTGAACCAGAATTGAGGGATTTATACCAGCATATCCCCAATGAACCAGGCTGCAGGTGTTACAGTGGTGTAGCCCTGGCTGAACCCTAGCATGGCCAGGACAGCCCAGGATCTACCAATTCCAAACTCACTCATCCCAGCAAATCTTGGGTTTGGATTCTGCTGTGAGCTAACAAATTAGATAAGCCAATGTAAATTTCTGGTGTTGTTTTTTTGGAGGGATGTACATTTGAGTTTTTTGGGGTGTAGCTTGCTTATTTCTTTATTTAGACATTTTGTAGCTGCATACCTGCAGAGTGTGTGTGTGTGTGTGTGTGTGTGTGTGTGTGTGTGATTTTTTAAAAATAAAACCAACTACAATTAAAATAACTTCTTTTAAAAACAGCAAAGAGATCACTGAAGCTATTTTTATTCATAAGCACCTACACATAGTTGTGCCATGTTCATAGCATTATATCCTACAGAGACTGAAATCCTCATAATTCCTTTTTTTGTAATCAGAATTTACTTCACTGGGGATTTGCACCAAAGGAATAATCCGATGCCTGGATGTGAGAAAAGGGGTGGGTGAGTGGGGATTTTGTCTAACTTCTCTCTTGACACAGATTAAAGGAAAACTGATGCTCTCTTGATGGAGGGTTTCTTAGCTACTTGGAGCATTGTTCAAACAGCCTTTGGACTTGCATCTTGCAGCTTCAATCACATAGAAAAGGGAGAGTTTCTGAAATCTTAAATATTGGATTAGCCGTTATTTCATTCTTAGCATGCTGTGAAAAATATATCCGGAGTCATTAACAATGCCTTAGCATAAATGGTTATGCATTAAAGTATGAAAGGTACCACATAGCTGCTTGTGGCATACAGCTGAGAAAATGGTAGTGGCTTAATGCACAGCTTTAACAAATAAATAATTCCATGCTGCATAATAAGCTTCAAAATATATATTTCCAGCTCTGTGACTTAAATAGACCCACAGCTAAAGAAAGATTGAGTGAGGTACTATTCTACCTACAATTACAATTTATACCCCACCTCACCTTCCATTGCCATGTTGCAAAAACATGTTAGATTTCCCTCCCTTATAGCTCAATGCTGGGGCTTACTCTCCTGTGTGAACAGAACAACCTTTCTGCTTAAGTCTAATTAATTCATGAAGGGGTTAATGCCATAGAGTAAGCTGTACTGTCATTCCCCCTCACCTTGAGTGGAAGGTAATAAAACTACCTGAAAAGCTGAGCATGTGAGGAAGCTAAATTAGTTGCTCCAGCTGAGCCAAATGGCTCTTACAAGCCACTCTTGATTTGCTATATGTTCCAATAATTTAGGAACTTTCACCACTGTAACTAATCCAAGTTTTACTACCTCTACTGCTTTTTCTGAATGTTGTATGGAAAAGCACATGAATCTGACCTTTGCAGAGTTTGTAAGTAAACCATTTTTAACCTACCCAGTGTGCGGTCTTTTTCTATGCTAGCAGAAGATGGGAACTTTTGAAAGAACTTAGAAGGGCATAGTTTTTAAATATATTTCCATGCTTTACTTTGCTGCCTATTTTGTGATTTTAAATCTCTGCTGGAGTTCTGTCACCAAAATGTTCCTGCCCCAAACTTGGATCTTGGCATCCAGGAATTCTCCTTTATTTCTATATTTATTTTTTACTTGAACAGACATATATCATCTGCCCTGTTGCTCCTATAGACAATAGTTTGAATATTTTATCACTCTCAATGACTGTGTGCTGTAAATCTTTTACATGCAAGGGCATTCCTCTAAAACTCAGCCTGAAAAAACAAGTCAGCGATTACTGGAGGTGTCAGTCTAAGTTATTATTAGGGCAAGCCTAGGGAATTGAACAAATTCCTAAGAGTGAGCTACAAAACTGCTGCTTGGCCACTACTTGGCACTCCATTCAACTTGATGGCAAATAACATCATGATCCGTGATAATAAATTGAAGTCCTTCAGGCTTTGCATGGCTGGGCATCATGATTGGGAGGGACTGGATAAATATTGCGGGGAGAGCAACTGTTATGTGAAGTGCCCTGCAATTCACTGTGAAATAAGTGTGCCTCAAAGGAGTATAGGCAGACCTGGCCTAACCCCAAAACATACAGGTGCCCAGAAACACAGCCTGAGGAAGGAATAATTTTCCACATCCATGGCACTTCAGTTTCCATTTTGCTCCAAGTTCTGACTTGCTGGTGGTGACAAGCAGACCCTCCAAGTGTCCCTATTTTCCAGGGACAGTCACTGATTTACAGAAGCTGTCCTGGTTTCTGATTCAATCCCTGAATGTCCCACTTTTCCTTAGGATGCCCCTATTTTCATTGGAGAGTATGGAGTTATGTGACCCCCAAGCCAAGGAGATAAGTAACTACGCAACCTTTAGAAGACATCTGAAGGCAGCCCTGTATAGGAAAGGGGTTTTTTTAATCTTTAATATTTTATTATGTTTTTATATATGTTGCAAGCCGCCCAGAGTGGCTGGGGCAACCCATTCAGATGGGTGGGGTATAACAACAACTACTACTACTACTACTGCTACTACTATGGAATAGCACGTCCCTTTTTTCATTGGAGAAATGTTGGAGGGTACTGACTAGGAGTAGTGAGAGTGAAGACCTACCAGAAAATGTCCCAGTAATGGCTCATGTAAAGAAGTTATTTATGTTATTCAGACAATTTATATATCACTTAATAACAACTCTGTTTAAGTGGTTGTTGGCTCAAGATAGCAGTGAAGAAATAGATGGTTCGCTGACTTCCTCTCTTCCCAGTCACAGAATGCTTTTTGCTTTCTTGGTGTTCATGGTTGCAATTCTCCCTCTCTTCCTTTGCAGTTACAAAAAAAGGGTGAGGTTTATTTACCTATTTTCAGCATTCTTAGTCTTGTTCTCATTCTCTCCCGAGGACCAATAATGAAAAAAAACTAGAGGATGAGCTGTTGGGGTGTGTGTGTGTGTGTGTGTGTGTGTGTTTTTAAAGCCCCATGAGTTACGTTGAAAACCGTGAGCTAATTACATGCATCATCAGAATGAGAATCTCATTTCCGTGAAGGTGGTAGATGTCAAGCCACAGCAGGTGAACAGGCAGTTATTCCTAGCTTGTCTTTGCACTGGCTTTTTCCATTGGTTTAAACATGGTATTTAGCACTGTTAAATGGGCATCGCACAGCAGAGTCCACAATCGATAGCTACTAAAACCAATTTAGCTAATGCAGTGAAGCTTCATTTTTAGTAGCTGGGAAACGTTTCATCAAACCATAAGGCAGAGCTGTGTGTACTCTGTACTAAATGTACAATTCTGCAACGCTAACTTTAATAAGATGCTAAGAAAATCCAGAATCTGTTACATGTGTAAATTATGCAAAACAAGTGAGAAGATTTGCATTCTTGCTTATTTTGCATTATTCATTGGCTACAGGGGACAAAAAGCCTGTCCAATTAAAAACTAAAAACCTTATTTAACCATCCCTGTGACTTCTGAGATTCACACAATTCCAAACATACCTTTTCAGCCTTAAGACCAAGAAGCCTGACTGAAAAAATAATAAAATTAAAACAAAAGGAAGCTGAATTTTGCAGCCAGCAGTGCATTCTGTGGCTTCTTATGTATTCCTCTAATATTATACATAGCCAGCTTCTGAGAAATTAAACTACCACTCTGCCATGAAAGAGCTTTCATGGTGGGCTTATTCCTGTATTTATCAACTTGCCCAGCTGGATGAGTGCTTGAAATCAGATCACAGAGTAAAAGTGCATACGTCTAGTGGGGTCTCTTTTTTAAGGCGATAGCTTTCTTGTATTTATTGGACTGCTGTGATCTGTTGGAATGCCCCACCATAATCCTGAATATTCACTCTGACTATCTGGTTTCCTTTCAAATCTCTTCCTTTGGCGTGAACATAAGAAAAGCCCTTCTGGATCAGAGTAAAAGTCCATCTAGTCCAGTATTTTCTTTTCACAGTGACCTACCAAGATACTTGTGGTTAGCACAATATCCCTATCCTACTGCTGTTTCCTAGCAGCTGGTATTCTCAGAGATATGCTGCCTCTGATTCTGCAGGTAATATAGGCATTACTTCTAGTACTAATGGCCATTATTATTATTATTATTATTATTATTATTATTATTATTACTATTATTATCCCACCCATCTGGGCGGCTTACAGCATACCTTAAAAACACAATAAAAACATCAAGCTTTAAAAACCTCCCAAAACAGGGTTGCCTTTAGATGTCTTCTAATCGTTGTGTATTTTTTTATCTCCTTGGCATCTGAAGGGAGGGCGTTCCACAGGGAGGGCACCCCTCCCCCTCCCTGTAACTTCGCTTCTCGCAGTGAGGGAACCAGCAGAAGACCCTCTGAGGAGGACCTCAGTGTCTGGGCTGAACGATGGAGGGTGGAGGCGCTCCTAACCCTCCCTTAATTCTTCTAATCTTTTGAAGCCATCGAAGCTGGAGGCCATCACTGTGGGAGTGAATTCCATACTGTTTAACTATGTGCTGTGTAGTTAAGTATAGTACCTCCTCCTGCCTTTCCTGAAACTTCCAAAATTCACCTTCATTGGATAGCCCTGAGTTGTAGTGTTACGATAGGGTGTCTAGCTGCTTTTGTCAGACCATGTATACACCTCTGTCACATGTCCCCCTTACCTGCCTTTCGTCTCAACTAAAACGCCCCCAATGCTGTAACCTTGCCTCATAAACGTCTTGCTTCAGCCGCTTTGATCATTTTGCTTGCTCTTTCCTTCCCAGCTCTTCTACAGTGTCCTTTTTAAGGAGTAGCAAGCAACTACACTGAGCATCCCAAGTTGGGGTCACACCATAGATTTGTATAATGGCCCTATGATATTGGCAATTTTATTTTCAGTTCCTTTCCTTAATGGTCCCTGAATATGGAATTCATATTTTTCACAGCTGCCGCACATTGAGTCAGGTTTGTACAGTGGTACCTTGGGCTACATACGCTTCAGGTTACATACGCTTCAGGTTACAGACTCCGCTAACCCAGAAATAGTACCTCGGGTACTCTGAAAACATGGCTACCTTCATGACCTAACTCTAGGTGATTAATGAACAAGTTAAAAAGCACAGGGCCTTGAGGGGACTCCACTTTCTGTATCCCTCTATAGGGAGGATCATCTTCTTTTTAAGAACATACCAACAAAAAACAAAGTCAATATGTTAATACACCAAAATGACTAAATTGTGCTAGTAGGAAAAACTGACTTGAGGTCTCTGGATTTGAGGAGCTGCAGGACAGTGCTTATACTTCAGTTCTCCAGACAAATCAGTTTTTCCAAAGTTTGTGTTCACACATGCACTTGATAACAACAATAATAAGTATTATTATTATTTGTTTACTCAGCATTTGATGACTGAATGTGTGGACTGACTCCATTTAAAAGCTCTGCATCCTGAGATAATTTACTGCTAGTAAGTAGACACTGAAGTCTTCTCAGCTACTAGAAAGAGTAACAAGTAATTGTTGCTTTGTAAGAAACATTGGAAAGCATTGCCTCGATGCAGAGAAAGGCATAGCCCTATAATGAAGAGGCTGCAGTATCTAATTGGGACAAGGTTCCTTTGTTTCACTTGCAAGTAATGAAGCTCCATCCATCTTGCACACATAAAATGCACATCCTTCTTTGTCATCGTGATATATTTCCATGTGTGAGCACATAAATAGTGATAATATATGGGAGGAAACTCTGGTGTGCAGCTGGCATGCATCCCAGTATACATAAACTTCTGATTTAAAATAATAGGGACATGAATAGGATGCCAGGATGGAATTCTGTTGTTTCTAAATATGCTGGTGAAATTCATGGTTAGAGTCAATTAAAACGGAAACACTTTATTATAGGATTAAGGTAAAGAGTGTTTCTAATTGGGAAGCACATACTTTGAATACATGCTGGTTCCTTAATTAGAGATATTCTTCTGGCTTTTGGTAATCATGCAAATTAGAGGCTAGTTGGTTCCCCACAACTTTTAAGATTTCCCCCCTTAGTGGTGTTTCTTAGGATGCTTTGCAAATCATGTCATGTAGATTTGTCCACTGGTATTAGTGTCTGCAGTACTTAGGCTGTTATGTTCATAGTATTCAAGTTAGAGTCCAAAAAATATGACAATCACAGCTTTACCTTTTAAACTAATAATCCGCAGGCATGTAGGAATAAACTCTATTGAAAACACTGAGTTGAAATATACCTTAGAATTATAGCATTGGAAGAGACCCCGGAGATCATCTGGTCTAACCCCCTGCAATGCAGGAATACACAGTTGCCCCATACAGGGATCGAACCTGCAACCTTGCCATTATCAGCATCATGCTCTATCCAGCTGAGCTATCCAAAGAACAAGGCAGCTAACAAAACGGAATGTGTAAAAGTTCAATGTGAAATATTCAAAGGTTATAAAATAAAATGGTAACAGAAGTAAAATAATGGCAAGGTTTTTTTATATAAAAATACTACTATTCCTTTCCCCCAAAGAAGGCTTTCCTAAGAAGAAATGTTAAAGCATGAGCTTTATGGATATAAAAGCATTCCATGTTTGGGAGTGGGGGACTGGAAAGTTGAATTGATTATGAGAAACAAAAATATCTCTGGTAAATTGCAGAACAAATGATTCTGGACTGCAGCTATGAATGAATGATTAGTATAATATAACTAAGGCTATAATTGATAAATTGATCCATTGGGACAGTTAATGGAGGACATAAAGGGGAAGGTTGTTCACTCTTGAGAAGGATGTCATTACAAGAAAATATGAAAAAATAATTGCTCTTGTGTCATTTTGCAGAATATCTAGTATTATGGAACAGATAGGGTGTTCTGCTGCAGAACAGGTGTAGATATGGTATTTAATGATTGTCACATATTGAAAACTCAATAAAGACTTTTTATATGTTATACTATATTTCTATCCCACTTTCCTGTAGAGTCCTGAAGGCAGTACTTTACATGCTACAAAATTGTCCCCATCTCTCCATGTTATCCTCACACCAATCTCCTAAATTAAGTTATGGCTGAGGTCATCCATTCATGGCTGCGCGGTGATTTGAATCCAAGTTTCCCAACTCCTAGTCTAATCCTAACTTCTACACCGCACAATTTTGTAAAGTATAAGAAACATCTTAGGGTTGCAAATAGAAAGCTGTGAATAAGAATCATCTGAGTGAGGTCTGCACTGGAGATGACTAAACAGAGCCAGACATTTACATGTGAGCCAACAGCCCTGAATGACATTTTTTAAAAAGGCCCTCATCTGATCATTCTCAACTCTATTTTATGTGTTGCCTCATATGGCTAAATATAGTTAAAATAGTTGATATTAAAACAGCTCCTAACATTTCAGTGCAATGAAATAAAGTTATTAACTGCAGTGGGTTTTAATAAGGACTTGAAAATGTCAGGAGTAGTAAAGGATGCAACCAGAACATTTGGATCCCGGGAAGGGTTGAGGAAATGCAAAATGGCAACCAAGGCTGACATTTCAGCGGGTTTAACCGAGCTGGGGCCTACGCGGAGGACAAGATTCATAGCAAGTGTCAAAGGCCTACTTTTGGCTATATTGAAGATTAAATTTCAAGGTAGGGAAGTTGGTGCAATCCAGGAAAAGTTAGTCACCACTAAGTCCCTTTGAACTCAGTGGAATCTAAGCTAGCTGTGCCTGCAACTGAAGAAAGAAATGATTAGGAGGCAATACAACAGCCGACGTCAACTATTCGATGGGGTGTCACATGTTGGGAAATTTCCATTCCACCTTTAGTTACAGACATGGAATTGTTACATGTCACATGTCTGTTTACATTCCAGCACTGTTTGCTGGCGTAAGCAGAACTTCCGCTGTGTTGTAATGCTTTTGCTTTTCTCTCTCTCTCGGAAGAGACGACATGTTTCTTTGTCTTGCTTTATGTTTAATAAATCCGTAGTATATAGTATGTCTCCACAAGCCTCAAGCCTCTATCATTTCGCAGTTTGCTCTGCTAAGTAAAGTGTGCCCATGTCAGCAGACTTGGGTCACTGATTTATGTCGCACCAGAGGTCGAAGGATCTTTGCAGCGTGACGGTTGGAAGGAGACAATCCAGCTGAGGGCTAGCCCGCTGGCCGTTCAACCCCTGGATGCCGACATCACATAGTTGATGAAGCAAATTTTCTGCCGCACCGAAGGACAGGACCTAAATATTTGGAGGAATTTCCCAATGCTACAAGCTGTTTGACAGTGGAACAGACCACTCTTGGAAGGTGGTGGACTCCTTCATTAAAGATTTTTAAGCAGAACTAGAAGGCTAGCAATCAGGAATGCCGTAAGAATTGATTTTCCTGCTTCAATAGGAGGCCGGACTCCATGATGATCTTTGACTCTTCTTCCGACTCTTAATTTCCATGATTCTAATTCCTATTCTAAAGCTTTAAGTGGAATTCACTGTGGTGAACTCTGACAGGACAGTTGTTATGATTACAATTAATAAATTAAGTAATTGCCTCCTAAACAACCACCACAAGGCAATTTACACATAAGATAATTAAAAATGCAAATACTGTACAACAAATTTAAAACAAGACTAGTGGACACTCATTGATGAAGACCATTTATCCAACAAAAATGTCTTCAACTGCTTCTGGAAAGTTCCACTAGTGGGCACCTGCCGTATCTCAACAGGAACATTATTTATTCCACATTATGTGCATTACGTGCAGCCACAGTAAATGTCCTGATCTGAGTTATCATGGAGCAGGCTTCTGAGATATTTGGAACTTGCAGGGGGAACTTTCCCACAGACCACAGTCATCTACTGGGTGCACCAGCTATATTTTAAGATTGCTTGTTGTGGCTACTTTGTAGACCTCATCATAGCTCCCCCCCAAAAAAAGAATAGGTATGCTCCTGAGAAATAATCACATTTGATAGATCACACTTGATGGGACTTGTTTGCACAGGGACTATTAGAATAAAAGGCAGATACCGCATGCTAATAAACCAGAACAACATTCTGTTCTGTTTGCAGAGGCGGCGTTCTGTTAAGGAGAAATATTTTGGGGGATGAATACTAATATACAGAAGCATTTTACCAAATACATTATTCCCTTAGTGGGCATTTTAACATATCAATCAATCAATATCCACAAAAACAACTTTGCTGCTTTCCAGCACCGTCCCCTCTTCCACAAAAGTCAGCTGGCATCTCAGCCCCATTGGTGACCACCTAAAATTAAGCACTCTCATATAAATGTCAGCTCCGCAGTCCCCATAACCTAATGCTGAATGAAGACTTAACAACCTTTTTAGCCAGAACTGCGAGGAAAACATGATGTCTCTCCCTTTGGTACTTCTTCTCATTAGCTGATTAGTTCTGCTGTAAATCTCAGTGGCTAGAATCCAAAGGACTGTGGAACTATTTCCAGGAGCTGCCCCCCAGAGAGGGTTTTTTCTTTATTGTTTTTAAATACAGTGGTACCTCAGGTTAAGTACTTAATTCGTTCCGGAGGTCTGTTCTTAACCTGAAACTGTTCTTAACCTGAAGCACCACTTTAGTTAATGGGGCTTCCTGATGCTACTGTGCCGCCGGAACACAATTTCTGTTCTCATCCTGAAGCAAAGTTCTTAACCTGAGGTAATATTTCTGGGTTAGCGGAGTCTGTAACCTGAAGCGTGTGTAACCTGAAGTGTATGTAACCCGGGGTACCACTGTAGTAGTTTCTGCAACCCTCCATGCCATATGGCAAATGGCTTTTGAAACTGAGGGGGAGATTCAGAATCAGTTTATATGGTAATGGCAGCAAAGGCCGCAGTGCAAAACCTGTGCTCCTCCCATTAGTCCCAATCAGCATGTGTGTGATGGGAGTTGTAGTCCAGCAACATTAGGAGGGCTACCAGTACTCTATATCCCACGTAGCTGTTCAAGGAAGGGAGGCATTTAAAAAAAGCAGCTCTGCTTTAGGGATTATAGGGACGGAAGTCGCCAAAAAGATGATTACCGTAAGCTGTTTATGTATGTAACGACAGTAGCTGGGATTTCTTTATGCACAAAAATGAAAGGAAGATGTTCCCAGCAAAGAAGAATGCATAAGTAAAGTGATGAACTATGCGAAATTGGCAAAGCTAACAGTCAGAATAAGAGAAGCTAATGATGATTGTTTTGTGGAAGAATGGAAGCCTTTTTTGGAATATATATATATTTAAAAATCATATGATGAATTCGTGAGCAGGATTTGAACTACGAGCAACAGAAGGAATTAGAGATTATTGTATGGTGGTTGTGATTTAAGAGTGATGGTCAGGGTGCAGTAAGGGGGAAGAATTAATAACACCATGGAAAACAGGAGGAGAAGTCAATAAAACCAAAGGAAAAAAAATTATGTTTTGGTGTGTGTATATGTGAAATTGTTGAAATTTAATAAGAATATAAACTGTGCATATATATATATATATATATATATCCACCATGCAAGAGAACAACCCCTTTCCAAGAACCTAAGTAGCTCTATAAATCCCAGACAATATTTCTTCTCATTATCTCAAACTATGCTATACTATAAATCAGGTCTGCACAACGTTCTACCCAGCCAAACATAGCCCACCAGCTATATATATTGTGACTGGCTCGATGTTTTGACAATTCCCTTGTTTTTGTAGGCAAGTTTATCTAGGCCTTGGGGTTAGGCTACCACGGTGTGGGCGGCGGTTGGCTCAGAAAGACAGCCTTTTAATCCTCAACCTGATTTACTGAACAGCGCCACAAATGTGCTTGGCGATTTACAGAGTAATGTCAGCCAAAAAGTGAGGGCCCTGCCCCAACGAAATTTTGTCCTCAGATTCAACAGCAAGAGGAGACCACAGAGGGAGGAAGACCTGTGGGAAAGGGTTGAGATAGAGGAGCAAGGCTAATGCCGAATAAATGAGAGCAAGTTATCTATTAATTATTTTAGGATTCATAAACTGATTTACAGCCTGAGGCCAATGTGGTGGGCAACAAATTAAACAGAAGATAAAATCCCCAAAGCACAAATTCTAAAAACATTTGAAACAATTGTCACAAACTCTAAAAACAACCAATCTATTCATATTAACTATTTTTTAAAAAGAAAAAAAAACACACAATTCCTACAGTTGTACAGTTAATATTTTATAAGTGACTGGGTCACACCTCAGGGAAAGCCTTCTTTTTTAAAAAAAATCAGAAGGTACCTAAACATTATGACGCTTGGTGCCTGATTCATTTCAGCTAGAGGACTGGGGCTGCGACATGAAAAGCTCCTAGTACCTATGGGGCATGCCGTATTCTCAGCAGTGCCCCATCTGAGGAGTGCCGTTGCTAGGCAAGAATATATAGGGGCAAGGTGGTTACTTAGATAACGTGGTCTGAAGTTGTTTAGGGTTTAAAGTGCCAGAGGAAAATCTTGAACTCCACCCAGTAGCATATTGGGAATGAGTTTAGCTCCCACAGCAGAGGTGTTATAGGGTATTGACAGGACAACCCATTCAGCAATCCAGCTGCTGCATTCTGCGCCAGCTGCTGCTTCTGGTTTAAGGTGACACTTTGCTCCAGATCCCATATTGACCATGCCCAACAGCTTCATATAGCTGTTAAATAGCACTTGGGACAAAATAGTGCCCTAAGGCACCCCATAACACAAATGCCATGCCCCAACATTACAATGAACATCACAACAGCATTCTTTCCAACATTTCTCCAGTGAATTATTATACAGTCATACCTCATGTTGCTTCATGTTACGTTCTTGCAGGTTACGTCCCTGCGGCAACCTGGAAGTATCGGAAAGGGTTACTTCTGGGTTTCACCGCTCGCGCATGCGCAGAAGCACAAAATGATGGCACACGCATGCGCAGAAGTGGCGAATCGCAACCCGCACATGTGCAGATGTGCTGCTGTGGGTTGCGCTCTTTTCATGTTGTGAACGGGCCTCCGGAACGGATCCCGTTCGCAACCAGAGGTACCACTGTATGGGGAAAATAATAAGAATAAGAATAAGAACAATTTTATTATTTATACCATGCCATCTGACTTGGTTGCCCCAGCCACTCTGTGTGGCTTCCAGCATATTAAAAAAATAAAAATAAAACATTAAACATAAAAAAATCCCTATACAAGGCTGTCTTCAGGTGTCTTCTAAAGGTTGTATAGTTACTTATCTCCTTGGCTCAGGGGTCACGTAACTGTTGGGGAAAAGCACCAAGGCAAAAGCCAGCTCCAGATGGCTGGAATGCAAAACAGTTTTGCAGATGTACTGTTGGAGAAAAGGTGGAGCCTATTCTCTGTACTGAGCACCGGATGTTAGCTCAGTGTGTCATATGACCTGTACTGGAAGTACAGGGGAGGAGTTGTGACTCTTCTAATGGAGTCTGAAGGGTGCAGTCACATTTCTATGTACTGTTGAGTGACAGGAATAAAACATGTAGAAAGGACTCCTGTCTGTCTCATTTCCCCTCCCTGGGAGAATGCAGGGAGGGAGAGAGAAGCAGAGAAGCAGAGGGTGTGTTCTTCTCACGACTAATGAAAAGAATCGCCGGGTTTGTTTACCTAGCCTGCCGGGGTCGCAGACGGACGGTAAACACAGTATCTCGCTCAATTGCCTCGGGGGAGGCCAGGTACCTCTGCCTGTGAGCTGAAGATACTAACTTATGGCAGCCTTCGGATGGTTGCGATTCATCGGACATCTGCATGAGAGGCTGGTGGATTGTCCTCCTCTGCTCCAAGGAGGAAGAGAAGCGTCTGAAAGAAGCCAGAGGCTCAACAGACAGCTGGTGGAAAGAAGAGGTGTTTTCCAGAGCAACAAAGTTCAAGGTATGCTGCATTTCGGGCTAAAAGTGTGAACGCAGTTGGATTAATTCACTGGTTAACGGAGCTGCGTTTCAAAGAAAACAAAAGCTCCGGAAGGAAAGGCCTGCAGCTCAGAGGCTGAAGCCTGCATTCCACAAATTCTTGTGGTTGATAAACTGTCCTATTGGAATGCATTGTTGCTAAGTAACGGAAAGTTGGAAAGTTACTGGCAAAGGGGCTGGACTGTGAGTGTGAGCCTGGGAAAGCGAAACAAAACCAGAGAATGTTTTGGCTACAAGTTTACGTGCCCTTGGAAGGGACTTTCCATAGCAGCCAGAGTTTAGCTGCCAGGTGCAAAAGAGCGTAAACAACTTGCAGTTTGCCTGCCTGAGTGAGAGAGGAAAAAAACAACTGTTGGATTTTACAGCTTGTTTGACAGTGTGGGCTGGAAAGCTGAAGAGGCTTGGCTTCAAGATGGATGCCAAGAAAGGAGCTTTGCCTTACCCACCTCCCTTAACCAGAGACAGTTATTCATCATGGTCTGGATGGATAACTACCCCAGAAGGGGTGAGCCAAGATGATGCTGGCCAAGTTCCTAAGAGCTCATCGAAAGCTGAGGAGAGCTTTGACCCCAGAGGGGAGAGTGCAGGAACTGTGGTTGTTGGAACTGTTGGTGTTCCTGAACAAGGTGCAATGGGTGTTGCTGACAGGGGGAGGGAAGAACAGAGTTCAAATCTCCCCACTGATGATGCTACTGGGAAGCATGGAGTAGCATTGAGTGCTGTCCGATGCTACAATTGTGGACAGACTGGGCATCTACAGCGAAACTGTAAGAAGCCGCGCCAGTCAAGAAGAGCAAAGAGCAGCTCTACGAAGCCTGAGGCGTCAGGCAAAAGCCGTTCCAAGTGCCAGGTGAAACCTGCAAAGGCTATGATGGCGAAAGGAACCACGCCAGATGTTGGGAACTCGTTCATAATTGACACGGGCGCAACGGTTCATATGTGCCCGCACAGACAACTGTTTACGACGTTGAAGAAGCAAAGCTTCGCTGTGAAACAGGCCAACGGTCAAGAGTTGGAAGCGACTGGAATTGGGACTGTGTATCTTGAGAGTCTGAACTTGACTATAAGTGATGTTTACCTGGTTCCAGAACTGAGATTTAATCTGCTGAGCGTGTCGCAGATTGCAAAGAAAGGACTGAAACTGACCTATGATGCTAAAAGCTGCAAGATCTACAAAGATGGAGAACTGTTTCTTACTGCCAAAGAGAAAGATGGACTGTATTTGTTGACTTTTGATCAAAGTGATTACATGAAATGT